>NC_141607.1:8374008-8747758 GCF_047967505.1 Dipteris shenzhenensis
ATTAAGATCTCCGTCTGCCAAAAATGTTGTTAATCTTCATAAAACTAGATTCTGTTTTCCAAAAAGACACGCAAAAAGTCCCGAAGTGATTTAATCTCGAGAAACTATATAGATTTTGAAGCACAACAACTAGGGTGGCCAGTTAAGGCAAGGTAAGAGGGCCAAGAACGAACGTCTCGACAAAGGTTCTTCTGCAACGCCCGTGAGCTTGAGTGCTATGACCGTTCGTGAAAGCTCTAAAGAATATGAACGAGGATTGAAATGCTGAACGTATCAAGAATTACAAAACGATAACAATACAATTGGCCCGAGTGGCTGATAAAACAAGACTTGAATTGGCTGGGCGAACAAAACACAAGCAGCAAGAGGGCGGCGGCTACAGTTCGCAAATTCTCAGCACAATTACCATCATGTCCCAGGGAAGAGAAGCTTCCCCTCCTACTTCAGCTCAAAGCGTTGCCTATGATGGGACGCTTAGCCCCCAGCTCGCGTCGGTAGTCAATGTCACCGAGTACGAGGCTCTGGCCAAGCAGAGACTGCCCAAACTGACATACGATTTTTATGCAGCAGGTGCCGAGGATGAACGGACCTTGCAGCAAAACAAAGCGGCATTCTCAAGAATCAGGTGTTGTGTCGGTTCTGATCTACGAGAGCATCGAACCAGGGTCGTCCAAAGCCAATTTTTATTATTCAGTTCTGTACAGGTTGCTTCCAAGGATCTTGGTGGATGTTACGAAGATTGATTTGTCCACTAAAGCGCTGGGCTTCAGGATCCCCATGCCGATAATGATTGCCCCTACAGCTTTGCATAAAATGGCTCATCCAGAGGGTAACCAGAGTCGAGCTTGTTGTATCCTTTGAAAGCATTCTGTCTATTAATATACAATTTGTATGTAGATAACGTTTGTATTGAATGTTTGCGTGCTTTATCTTACCGAAACATCCTGTTATGGATTTCTTCACAGGGGAGTTGGCCACAGCAAGGGCAGCAGCAGCTGCTAGAACAATCATGGTACGCCTCAAATACGGGGGACAAATGATAGCATGGATACGATATGTTGAGACGGAATTGGGGGAGGATTGTATGATCGATCTTTAGAAGCGTTCAGCATTACGAGACTTTACATCAGAACCGCGTAGTTCCCCTGAAGAAGGCTTGGTCTTTTGGGAGAGAGTTTTTTCCCCACATTGTAACTGAATGATCGGCAAGCTCAAATGTGAATACTAAGATTGACGCTATTCGAATAATTGTATATATTTAACAAGACTGGTCGGTTAGCTCTCACTCCAAGCATGTTGAATCTAAGCGATACTCCAACCTTTAACGTCAGCAAGCATCAAGCCGTCGGTGCATATTTTGAGCTCTCTCCTTAATACCTTGAAAACGTTAATCCTTTTTTTTGAGTTTACATACGGTGGATATTTCTATCCTCCCCATACGCCATGGGCAGCCCCGCCCATTGCATTCATGAGAGTTTTAGGATTTGTTCTAGTACAACACCCTGTATGTTGTCCTGTAAGCCAAGGATAGGGAGTGTGGCTTGATGATCGAAAAACCCTTGAGGAGAAAGTCAGAGTTGTAAAAACGGATGAAGAGAAGACATGTTTGGTTACAAGCTCAAGGAGACAATAGATCGTGCTTTGTCATCTCATTAAAATAGGGAATAAGTGTACTGACTCTAGAGAATCAACGCGGATAGGAGGGTGGGTAAGTGGGATACAAACCCTCATGGATAGATGAAGAGGAAGCCAAAGAGGTGGGATTGAAGAGGATATCCAAAAATAGAACATCGCAAAATATAAACAATCATGAGTTAATTTTTAAATCGAATACAATTATGTTTTATTTTATCAATTTGTGCATAGGTGTCTGAGGGGAGGTCCGGTCTCTTCCAGATGTGTTACCCAAGGCCAAAGGCCACTGGTGTGAGGTGCAAGGACTGCATGATGTGTGGAACTGTGGGTGTTGATGCGACACTTCTAGTGACTGTGTCCTAGGTCACGGAAAAATGGATTGTGTGGTGATGATGCAGCTAGGGAGCAGTTATGGAGTAGCTTGTGGTGCCGGTGATGGTGCAAGTGTGAGACGGAATAGAAAGAAACTATCTAGTAAAAAACAATAGGGAAAGACCAATGCTCATGACGAGAGATAGTGCAAGTGCGGAATGAAACTGAAAGAAATGATGAAACGAAAGACATATAAAGAACCATGCTCATGCTTGTAAGATAGAGAATAAAAATGCGTATGCTAGAGTGAAAAAGGACAAGTACTGGGCTTGCCACAAAGTCACCACTCAACTCCACTTCGCAGATGGTACAGAGATCACTCGTCCGAAATCCCCAATACAATAGGTGAGCTTGTAGCTCAAGCCTCTCCTCTCTCCCTCCTACCCAGCAAAATTGATAAGAACCACAGCTATAATGAACAGCCTGGAGGGTGTTAAGTGCATACACAGCAAAGCCGATGAAATCTATATGACTGTCCAGCAGCGAAAGCTTGGTGGACCCAAGCGAATGAAAAATTTTGATCAGAGTACATCAAATGGAACTATGATGGAGCCGCAGTGTTCCCGGGGTGGGTTGCGTCCTCCTTTTCAATAGTGTCCATGACATTCCGCATATACTCATAGTTCGCCTTGTAGCGATGGTAGCCGTACTTCTATTGATCATGCTTGGATTTAACAAGAGAAAGATCAGCCTGTAGGAAAAGCAGATGCGTTTGCAATGTGGCATATGACCTTTCCAGATTTGAATGTCGCTCACGAAGCCGGGATAGCTCCACATGGTCCTGTTCCATGGCTGGAAGCTGAGTCTGCAATTCAGCCACTTTAAGTTCAGATTTTTCATGCACTGACACTAAAGATGTGAGGTTCTCCTGGAGGAGTGTGAACTCATGCTGCAGTGCAGCTTGTTGATTGGCATGGCAGCTTGGCATCATCTTTGTTTCTGCCTCCCATTCCTGCCTTTAGAGGGCATGCTGCTGTTGCAGTGCAGCCAGCTCTTTTTTACAGACTTCTCTCTTCTCGTGGATTTGTGCCTGTCATTTCTTCTCCTGATTTTGAGAGACCCCATCCAACTCCTCCTTCAAATGCTGTTTTTGGGACAGCATGGGCGGCATGTGACCTGTGGAGTTGAAGAGGGATGCACCTAACTGTGCAAAGCTGTCATCCATGACCTGCTTTGCTATGTGCATGGATCGCTTGGCCCATGCGTACCTGTCACTGAAACTCATGCGGTCTGCCATGTCAATCAGCTCGCCATACTCCTTAAACACGGCTGCCATGCCATGATCCTCCGTAGGCTCCAAATCCTCGACAGGTGTAACAATATCTAGGGTGATGTAACAGGTAGGAGACCTAGTTATTCTGGAGTTGGCTTCCAAGGCCTCTTGCAAGGGAATGGTGAAGAAGTGCTCCTCCAAACGCACAGGAGATATTTTTGGTTTAATTTCAGAAAGGAGCAACCTGGTATGCTGCCACATTTGAGAATGATTGGCCTGAGGATGAGGCTAGACAATGAGCTAGCATATCACTCATGTGGTGGGGGCCACTCAGCTAGAAGAGGCAAACCATCTTCAAAAATAATCTGACCGGGCCTTGTGTCACATTTGGAGATTTTTTTGGTTTAATTTCAGAAAGGAGCAACCTGGTATGTTGCCACATTTGAGAATGATTGGCCTGAGGATGAGGCTAGATAATGAGCTAGCATATCATTCTCATGTGGTGGGTGCCACTCAGCTAGAAGAGGCAAGCCATCTTCAAAAATAATCTTCACGGGCCTTGTGTCTTTTGGGTGACCCACTACACCTCGGGCACTTGTGAAACCCTTACTACCATTGTGTCTGCTTGGAGGCATCATCCTGTGAGAAGTTGGAAGTGGTGGCTGCTTGAGGGAATGTATGGGGGCCTGCTGCATATCCCCAAGATGAAGTGAACCTGTAACAGCCCTGGGTGGGGGTGTGAGCGTACCAGATAAAGAAGCCCCACATACACTAAGATTCAGGTCAAACCCATGAGTGTTAACCTAAGTAAAATGCTCCATAATGGGCTGAGAGGGAATGGAACCAACGTCAACTTGTCTGGGGTCCTGGTGTGCCTCAAAATGCTCCGTAATGCGCTGAGAGGGAATGGAACCAACGTCAACCTGTGACGCAAGTTGTCCGGGGTCCCGGTGTGCCTCTCAAACAATGGATGAGATGCCAGCATTTGTCATGGTACTCACGATAGGAGGATCTGTGGCTGATGTCACCACTGATAGAGGAAAACCTATCAGTGGGTTTAGGAAGTCGTGTAGATCCGTCCAATCTTGGGTGTCTGTAAACACAAGCAGGAAGCTGCAAAGAGGGGGTCACAAGAGAATTGACGATGATGCCCACTGCTCTGGAATCGGAGTAGACACCGGGCCTGCGCATGATACCTGAGCTGAGATAGGCGTAGACACCGGGGAGTCAGAATGACTTTCACCTTGACTTGGCCCTTTGGATGCCTCTTGAGATGTGACCCTTTGTGATGCAGAGGGTATGTAATCGGAGCCATCATGATCTGAATTTGAAGGGGTGGATGTACTAGGATGTGACATATGAGAAACCTCCACCTCTGTGCAGTCTTCGTCAGAGCTGATCATGATAGCTGGTCTGGATGGATGTAGGGCTCTGATATAACTTTTGCCTCTTAGGACGGTGCACAGGTCGTAGAGAGTCCGTGGACCTTCCAATGCAAGGCAAAGCAGCTGGATGTGGAGAGAGGCCCTAGGAGCTCATTGCAGCCTGAAATAGGGTAAATAGGCTGTCTTTGGGAAGTCGAGGTCTATACTTCTCCCTTCTCTCTAGCATAGATATGTAGTACAGCCAGGAGGGGGACACCGATTAGGTGAGATTTACAGAGGGAGAGGCACGGTGTGGAAGCCAAGAGGAGTCGGCTGCAGAGGAGAAATTATGAGAGCGGAAAGGGGCTGGGTAGCATCCAGCTGAAGGGTCCTTGGTAGGCGAGAATTGCAGAGGGCGAGGGGGCTGTGGAGAGAACAGAAGAAGGCCTATTCCAGACGAAATTTGGAGAGGGAGAAGGGGTTGTGGAGAGGCCAGAAGGAGGGCCTATTCCGGACAAAATTTGCAGAGGGAGAAGTTGCTATGGAGAGGCCAGAAGGAGGGCCTATTGTAGACCAAATTTGCAGAGGGAGAAGGGTCTGTGGAGAGGGCAGAAGGAGGGCCTGTTCCAAGCAAAATTTGCAGAGGGAGAAAAGGCTATGGAGACGTCAGAAGGAGGGCCTATTGCAGATGAAATTTGCAGAGGGAGAAGGGGCTGTGCAGAGGCCAGAAGAGGTGTCTCGTGTAGACGATTTTTCTAGAATGTGGGGGGGATGTGTAGCAACCAGAAAGTGCAGCCTTTGTAGGTGAGAAATGCACAGAGAGGGGGAGCTGTATAGGCGTCAGACAATGGTCCTTTATAGGTGAGTTTTTGCAGAGGGGGCGGGAGCTTTGTAGGCACCAGAAGAAGGGGGCTGAGGTGGGTGAACAGAGGGGAAGGGGGTGTGCAGGAGGGCAGAGAGAGAGGAGGTGGGGGGGGGATGATGCGATTTGAGGAGAGGGAAAAGGACTGTGCAGGAGGGCAGAGAGAGAGAGGGGGCTTAGGCGAGGTGGGGAGGGGGCAAGGAACGCAGGAGAGTAGAGGAAGAGAGGGGGCTGATGCGAGATGGGGAGGGGGACGGGGACTGTGCAGGAGGGTAGAGGGAGAGAGGGGGCTGAGGCAAGGTCAGAGAGGGGGATGGGACCGTTCAGGAGGGCAGAAACAGAGAGGGGGATGATGTGAGATGGATAGAGGGTAGGTTCTAGTCCGTGGCAGCAGGGAATGGATTCACAGGTGGTTGGAGACGAAGTGAGGCCATTTTGGAGAGTGAACTGGAGAGGGGAGAGATGCCAAGGGGAGTATTTTGACATGGAGAGACAAGAGTAGAAGGGTCAAGGGGATACCTTGACATAGAGAGTCCAGAGGAAAAGGTCAAGGAAATACCTTATGCAAAGTGACACCAAACCTCGTTGTACTTTTACCAAACCTGAGTGACACCAAGCCTCCTTGTACGCGGTGATACCAAAACCACCTTGTACCGTGTACCGAAACTGAGGTGACACCAAGCCTCCTTGTATGATGGTGACTACTTCTTGCTGCTTCAAAAAGCCCTTCACATCCACAACGTTTTTCCTTTTTGGTGATCAAGCACCAGGGTTCTTTGATTGTTAAGGACCAAGGTTCTTGTGTGTCTTATAACATCCATTTGACTTGTGATCCGGGTTCTTTTGTCTTGTGTCACCAAATAGTTGATATGTGCCCAAGGCCGCTTGGTGTCCTATGGCACCAAGATTGGATATGTGACCAAGGGGCCTTGCGTCTATTTCACCTACAATGGATGTGTGTAATGGATGTGTGTCCGAGGACGTCTTATGTCCGATGTCACCAAAAGAACAACTATAGCCAGTTGTGCTATGCCACTAAAGGAACAAGGATCTCCTTACATTCATGTCCCTAACTAGAAAATACATTCAGTTAAATGAAATGAAGTCAAACGCACTCTTAAAAAAAAAAAAAAGCCTTGTGTAATAGTATTTATAGGAGTATCCTAGAGCAATGTAGCCAGTAAGCATGATACTTCTTTACCTGTGACCCATTCATAGGTGCATGTAGTTCACGAGTGCATGTAACATCTTGCCGTCCAAAGTGGCCAAGTAAACCCTGCCCCTTGAAATAATCTTTGTGAGGAAGAAGGGGCTTGTCCAGCTATTGATGGACTTCGCCTTGTGCTTTAGGAATTTACTTGAGACGGCACGCAAAGCTAAAGGTGTGGAGAACGAGCATCCCCTTTTGCAAATCTTTCCGTCATGCTTGGAGGATGCAGCTGACGTGTGCTACAGTGAATTTCCCTTTGATTACTTCTAAAATTGGATGGACCTAAGGGACGAATTTTTGCTTCATGCTGGAAAAGGTTGATCATATGATTGTTGAAGAGTTGTCCACAGACACAATGAAGTTGGGAGAGAGCATCTTTGAAATGAACACTCGAATGAGGGTCTTGGATGCTAAGATATCGGTCCCACCTAATGATGCTGTCATGAAGGGGTTGTTCTTGGAAGCATTACCTCCCTCAATTGCAATAAGACTTGTTGACAAACTTTCTGAGGGAAGCCGTGAAGATGGAATGGTCTCAATTAAGTTTTGCAGCACCACAACCTTCAATCAGCAAGCTTCCAAGAGAGGAGAGATCATGAGACTGGCAGCATCTCAAGAAGGAGTTGGAAGAAATCAAAGAAGGGCCTAAAGAAAGAACAAGGGCAGAGGGATCTTCTTGCTTTGAAACCCAGGTTAGAGTGCTCTTTAATGCGCCGAGTGCAAAGGTTTTGGTCATGGTCACTGGTAATGTCCCTCTAAACGTAAGGTACTGACTTCTGCCTCGTTTTGTACCTTTGTGGAATTCATGGACATGATGTCTCCGTATGTAGGTACCTAAAGGGGTGAAGGAAGCTTTACTGGAGTATGCGACTGGAGAACCCTTAGTTGCTGCTGTGGTCCAGAGTACCCCCTGCTGTTTGTGACTGCATCAGAGCCACTTATCCCTTTTACTGTTCCGCCTCCTTTGCTTCCGAATCCCTCTTTGTTTCAAGCTCCTGCACTCAATCAGGTTGGGGCTCCATAATTTAATCCTCAGCCTATTATGTACTATACCAACCACCTACCCCAAGAGGTGGGTATGCACCATACTACCCATGCGGTCGATGAGGTGGTTTTTAAGGAGATTGGGGAAGACGAGGCAAAGGGGAGCCCAACCTTCGTGTGCTATAGATGTGGTGAGTACGACCAATACCAAGGTGATTCTACAGTGCTGTTTTTCGGACTATCTTGCACACCATGCAAAACCAATGACCACTACAGCAAAGTCTGCCCCAATGGTAGGGAGGAACCAACATCTTAAGTCAATACGATTGAGGTAGTACTGGCGGGGGAGGTAGGCAAGACACGGTCACAAACTAAGGGTGGCATGGTTCTAGAGGCCTTGTTTCCAACGAAGACCACCTCCATCACAAAGGCTAGTACAAGTGCATCAGCAAAGCCATAGGAAGTCCTCCCCTCCCCCAATTTCTTGATAGAGAAGATTCCCAAGAAGAGCTTGCTTTGTCTTCCATCCAAAGGAATATCTCAGGGGATGCGGTTGTCAAGGCCTACCCTAAGTCCTAATTGTGCTACATCTCCTAGCAAACAAACTATACCTTCAATGTACCAAGCTATGGTTAAGGGTGTTACCTGTGACTTTCAATCAATTTTGGAGGAGGAGGGCAACACCCCTCAGTTCCGTTCTCGTAAGTTCAAAACAATGAGGTTTGCAATCGGCCTACATAATGTACAAACATGAGCAAGGAAGAGCAATGAGGATCTCCACTCTCCCCACAGTGAGCACATCCAACAAAGCGAAGGGAAAGTCGGCCCGCATGGTACTTCGGACGACAAAGGCAAGGGGGTGATGGATTACACAATGCAAGAGAGAATGGCTGGAGATTTAGCTCTACGTCCTTGACCTTGGGTGAGCTTTTATCCTCGGACGAAAGCTAGGGTTCTCCGATCTCAAAAATCCATCACACAGCCCTATTCTTTGATGGAATTTCAACCCAACATCACTCTAGATTGATATGATATGATTATGATTATGATTCTGTTAGCATAGATTAGTACTCAGCAAGGGTACTAGTGTACCCTTTGCTTCAGCCCACTGAGGCTTGTATGAGTTCGCTTTTCTGTGCGCTTTGTCCCATAGGCCCGCGAGGTCTCCCGTGGACGTTAATATATCTTTCTTTCTTTCTATCGAAACTATGTCCGATTGTCTCGAAAATTCAAGCACCAGACCATTGCGTTCTTGAAACGCATACTAGGAGGGCAACAAAGGGGACAAGTTCCAGCAGAAGATGGTTAGGATGGATAGGCAATGAACCAATTCTCGGCTTCCTTTGCCCTCACGAGTTAACAAAGTCCCATGTTCATTGTGGAGATAAATGGGATCCAACTACAAGATGTCTTCTTAGATGGGCATGCATGAACATTATGCCCAAAGGTACAATGCAACACCTTGGTCTGAAGCTGACAAGTGACATACATTTTGAAGTACAAATGCCTAATCAACACAAAGTGAAGCCTGTGGGAGTGGTCAAAGGTGTCCGCATGAAGATTGGTGGAGTCACATTCCTATCCAACTTTGTCCCCTGGATATGACCGAAGATGAACACACCTATCCTCTACTTCTCGGTAGGCCATGGTTAAGGTCTAGCAAGGCCATTCATCCACGGATGAGGTCCAGTTGCCTAAGCTTAGGGTCGACGTCTTTGGAAATAGATATGATCCTCGGAAAGCTCGTGACCGGCCGATAGAATTGGGGGGAAGAGGACTTCGACGAGGAAGCATGTGTGGAGGAGGACCGTTGGGCTCTTGGGCAATTGGCCTATCCGGGGAGAGCAATTGGCCTACATTGAGGACTCACCCTTTCAAGATGAAACCTATGATGTAGACGCACGATACGTTGATGAGGGCTTGACGTACTTGTTGGATCAAGCTGGTCCAGAATAGGAAGAAGCTATCATCTTGGATTGGATGGGAGCCATGGGCTCCTTATTAGCCAACATGGTAGAGGTATGCCTCCACGGATAATTTTGAAGCCCACCTTGGTAGTCCAAGGACGGTGCAAGAAGTAACCCCTGAAGCATCTGGTTTACCAAGTTTAGGTGAACTAGTTTATGACACGATGCCTTTTGGTCTTTGCAACAATCTCCACGTGTATTGGAGGATAGTGTCTGACAAGGTGTTGGTGAGGTCAACTATGTGACTCAGTGAAATGTTGATGATGAGGCAATGGAGACACATTACACAGATAGTTCCTACCGAATTGAGGACCATCCAGCAACAACAGAGGGAGTGGACACTGATGGTACCGCAAAGTCAGGTGACAAGTATGATCCCTATGATACAGAAGAGGAGGATCATCTAGTACTAACCTATAGATCATCTAGTACTAACCTATAGAGGGAGAGGACACTGAGGGTATTGAAGGGGCTGCTGACCATTATGATCCCTATGGGATCGAAGAGGACGATGACCACCGGGTGGCTAATGTTACCCGAGGATGGGTGGTGTACCATATGACTACTGAAAGGACCACTAACACCACTATTGGACGAATAAGCGGAGTAGTACGCATTTGAACTGGAGTTGTGGACCTTCCACGCAACAGGGAAGCCCACACCTCATAGGAGAGGAAGATGGCACGGATCTCACCCTGCTTAACCTTTACCTATTAGAGGCAGATCTCCCCACGGTAGAGGATCTTCTAGGACTACATATGAGGTGGAAGGCTTACCCCACTAAGGAATGCTCAACTAGGCCCAAAGAGACAAAAAGAAAATGACAACAACTGTGGCCTCTACATGCCAATCACTTCAACAGGACGCACCATTATCTTTTCCTTAGTCATGGTTGAGGGAAGTGGAGGGGTATTTTCATCTGGAGGATACTCCTGCACATGAACATTTGGGAGCAATGGAACCAAGTAAGATGCATGCCCCAGGTTGATCATTCAAGAAACCGAGGATACCTCAACATCAGGATTGAGGACCAACCTCAGCATGTGAACGTAGCTAGTTGGGTTTGGGAGCATGATTATCTTCTTGCTGCATTGACTCAGTGGAATTTTCGTTGTTAGGTAAGTTGAGTTTTCAGTGGTTCTCCATTGTTCATGATTATCCCAACTATGGTAAGGCTGTCCAAGTTGATATTGAGAAAATGGAGCAAATAGGGTTGATCTACCCAAGAGACTACTCCGTTAGGTAAGTGGAATTTTCATTGTTCCCAAAAGCAGGACAAACTTCGCGTATGTGTAGACTACCGGAGTTTGAATGCAACCACAAGATGGGATTGGTTTCCCCTTTCCTTCACTGACACGGTGTTGGAGACGATATCTGGTGATCTTGTCTCTCATTCATGGATGGGTGTAGCGGGTACAACCAAGTTAGGGTCAGGGAGCAAGATCAGTCTAAGACAACTTGTCACGTAGTGGCCCGGGCACATATGCTTACAGAATGATGCCATTTGGTTTATGTAATGTACTAGCAACGTTGCAATGCCTAATCACCAAACTTTTCTAGGAGAATGTTGGAAAGTTCCTTGAGGTCTTTTTAGATGACTTCTCTACCTGCACTTGAATGCTGACAAGTGCTTTTTTAAGCATTGTGAGAGGTTCTCCTTGGCCACATTGTTCTGCTGGAGTGAATGCAGATCCAGCTGAGGTGGAGGTGATACTCACATTGCCTATTCCTCGCACACCCAGAGAAGTGAAGCCCTTTTTGGGGCATGTGGGTTACTATAGAAGGTTCATTCGTTTTTATGTGGACATCGCGGTAGCACTGACAGAACTTCTTTGCAAGGAATGGTCCTTTGTTTGGTCTGCACCTCAACAACTAGGATTTGACAATCTAAAGGAATGTCTAGTAAGGGCACCCATTGTACGCCAGCCCAACTGGGAGGTCATTTTCCATGTTAATGTGGATGCTAGTGCATTGGCCATTGGTGCAATATTGGCCCAGCCTTACAAGGACCACAAGGTGGATTCGCTTGTGTACTTTGTCAGCCGCCGACAACTAAATGGAGCATAACAAAATTATATTATTATTGTGCTCGCACACGAAACTCAATCCATCCTTGAAGAGGCTCACGGTGGCATAGGGGCTGGTCGTATGGCTTTCGAAGCCATTGCTAGAAAGATCATGAGAGCCGGTTTTTGGTGGCCCAAGTTGTCCCAAGATTGTTACACCCATGTGCGCCGATGTGACTCCTATCAACGAGCAGCACCGAGGCCCACCAGATATGAATATCTACCCCTCAAACCATTCAGCCCAGTGCCACCCAAGTGGGTCGAGGCCAAGGTGGTGTCACGTGCACAGCCCATGTAGTGGCCACTTTCTTATATGATCAGATCATCTCCAAGTTTGTGTGTTTGGGAGAACTAATGATTGATCGAGGAACCAACTTCTTGAATGACATTATTGCTAGACTCATCAAATAATGCAAAAATCCTTCGCTTCATATTACCCTCGTGGCAATGGCTTGGTTGAGAGTAGTAACAAAACCATTTGTGGTATCTTGACTCGACTTTGCCTTGCTCGGGAGAGTGGGATCCTCTATTTGCATACTGGACCGCGTACAAGGCCAATACTAAATATTCACCGTCCAATTGGTGTACGGCCTCAATGTAGTCATGCCCTATGAATTCCGTATGGAGGCTACCTGGGTGATGGCCGAGATGGAGAATCACTTAGAGGTCTAAACAATTGAAAGATAATGGGATCTCGAAGCCGTGGAGGAGCACCATCGGGAGGTCGTCTTTGCTCAAGAAGTGTGCCAGCGTAGGCAAAGAGAATGGCTTGACCGGAATCTCCCACATAGAGAGTTGAAGTGGGTGATTTTGTATTATTATATTCGAGTAAGTTCCTGAAACACGAGCCTAATTTCGTCAGTGGCTGGACATGCCCTTTCTTCATCATAAAGATTATTATGAGTGGCGGGGTTTGCTTGGCCACTATGGAGGGCAAGACGTTACATGCACCGGTAAATGGGTCACGAGTAAAGCAGTATTATGTTCACTTAGAACATCTATCTATGACTCCTATATATACTATCAAAAAAAAAAGAAAGGAAAAGAGTGCATTTGTCTTCATTTATTTCACTAGGCTTGGTAGAAGATAAATACAATATATTCTTCGTTTTTTGAGGAAAGAGAGAAATGGACCATGGCATGTGTAACGTATCCTTGTTCCTTTGGTGGCAAAGCCCTGCTTGTTTGTGAAATTCTGACACAGGACATAGGAAGACTTGGTCAATTGCACTATCTTGGGACATAGGAAAAGAGTGAACCTTGGTCACATGTCAATGTTGGTGGTTGGTCACCAATGCTTTACAAATTATTATGCATATGACACCTTCTGGTGTGGGGGCAGCCAGGAGAAACTTATCCGTCAAATATTTTTCAAGGACACTAGAGGACTTTGATCATAGGACAAGAATGAACCGTGTTACATGTCAATGATTTGTGCTTGGTTGCCAACGAGTAACAAATACTTACGAACATGAAGGGATTATGGTGCAGGAAGCTCCCTTGGATGGATACAAGAGCTAAGGGTGACCTCCAGAGTTGATGGTACAAGGAGGCTTTCTCTTTTGTTTATTTGATGTATTTTAGTAAGCATTGGGTTTGCCCAAGAGACTCCGTGGGTCTTTAGAAACCTAGTATACCTGCTTATTCTTGGGCAATAATGACGACATAGGTGTTACTTTGGTTGCTAAGTATGCCTTGCTTTTGTTCTTCAAGAAATTTTGTTACCTGTTTTTCCTTCTCTTTCATTTTCTGTCTTATTTTCTGTGTACATTTTTGAACTTTAGAACAACAAAAAATCTAAATCTATACAGTTGGATATATTCTAGTCTTACAAAGGTATATTGATGGTACATGGAGGCTTGGTGTCACCTTAGGTTTGGTATCACATAAGGTTCGGTAGATGAACAAGGTGGTTTGTTCTCATATGATACAAGGAGGCTTAGTGTCACCGTAGGTTCAGTACTCGGAACAACATGCTTTGGTATCACATGGACCATGAGGCTCTTCTTGCTCCAGCGAGAGGCTCGCGCTCATCCTCCATGTCTTGACATTTCAGATCCTCATTCTTTTATTACCTTCTCTCCACTTCTCTATGTTAGAATTCCCTTGATCCCTTTCCACTGCTCTCTCCTCTTTATTCCTTAAACACCCCATGTCTCTCTACATCCCTCCACCTCTCTCCACTCCATTCCTTGAACACCTCCCCTCTCTCTACATCCCTCCACCTCTCTCCATTCCATCCCTCGAACACCTCACCTCTCTCTACATCCCTCCACCTCTTTCCACTCCATCCTTTGAACACGTGACCTCTCTCTTCATCCCTCTTGCTTTCTCCACTCGATCTTTTGAATACCTCACCTCTCTATACTCCCTCTACCTATCTCCACTCCATTCCTTAAACAACTCACCTCTCTCTTCATTCCTCCTAGAGAGTTTAGAGATCGAGGAGATCGCGCCCCCCACCACAGCGCGAGACGGCTCGATACGAGATATTTTCACAGCTCACTAGAGAGCCATTACTGTGCTGGGCTTCGGTTTCTAAGCCCCAGCTCCGAGGTTGACTTGATTTAGCTTGTACTTGATTGGTGTTTTTTTTTTCTTTCAAGAAAATTACTTCATTAAGTATGAACGAAAACCGCGAGAGCAAGCTTAAATGCGGGAATACATCATGCTATGCATGAGAAAAAAACAGCTCAAAAGGAGCTAATAAAAAACCAAGGCGGAGGCTGAAAATGCCACCTCAACGCTGAGGGAGACTCAGAGAAGAAAGGAGATCCTCTCCAAACTCTGAGAAAAGTGACTCTCCTGGCAGTGGCTGCTCTGGAGGATCCCTGCATGCTCGCCGAGATGGCCATCAGAGTGTGTACTGTGGCGTTCTAAATACTAGCCATAGCCTGGGAAGGGTGAACCTGGGTACCTCCATCGCCTCTGTACACCTAGCTCTCCAAATATGCCAAGCTGCAATGCTAGCCAGAATCTCCCATGATGTGTCTACTGAGGCATGAACAGGTCTGAAAGGAGTGAAGGGAACATCCTGAAGGGAACAAGACTCCATTGAGTGTCGCCGTACAATGAGAGCTGGATTTGGATCATGTCCCTCGAAGAACACCTGAGGGCCGGTAAGAGATAACCATGCTACTGAACCCCAGGTCATATAAAAAGGTGCTGTATGAAAGATACTGAAAATCCTAGCAACACCTTTCCAGATCGTCATCGCCTGTCTGCACTGCCAAGGGCAATGCTGTACTTACTCAACTGCAGTGTGGCAACAAGGACAAGTAGGGTCAGCTCCGAACCTGGATCCCCACAGGTTCACTGCAATCCCTCCATGAATAGAAAGCCAAAAGAAAATAGTGATCTTTCTATTCCTGAGGGATTTCGAGAGCCTACGCCAAAAGTTTTTCCGCACAACTGCAGAAATCTGAAAATTGTCCCATTGAGGGGCTCTAGAGGGCCTCCAACCTCTACTGCTGAGCTGAAATCTCCGGGCATTTCTGGCTGGGGATGCTCTTCTCTCGGTGCCCCTCATCAATCCATTCCCACTCCCCCTTGGATCCCACTACAAGAACCTAATAGGGGAACCACCATATAGCAAGAGTCTCCAAGACCCCAGTGCAAGGAGAAGGGGATCGGGGTCAAGAAACCACTGTGAGTCCGTGCCCCACTCCATGAGACCTGCAATCATGACATGCTGAAAGGCAACCTCCAAAAGAATATAATCAAAAAATCTGGTAAGTCTGCCTCCCGATTGAACATCAAAGACTAGGGTATCCTCATGTGCATCCTGCAGGGCAATAATTTGTAAAGGAATGCCCGTCCCTCAGAAGCTCCCCACCAAGTGGACTCTATGATCGGCATGTTATTTGTGTCTATCTGCTCTGCTGGAATGGCTGCCTCTAACTGCTGTATCATCCTGATTGCACTCTGTCTGAGGTGGCCAACTGCTAAAAGTCTCTGATTCTCTGGAAGTCTTCTAAAGGCTTGCCATGCGCCTACTGTAGAAGTAGGTCCCCTCTCCCATCTAGACCACTGCATATAGTGTGACACTCCAAGTGGCCTGCCATGGTCATCCAATATCGAGTCATTCCACGACTGGCTGCCTATGAATTTCTTCACGAGAGGTGGGTGGAACTCTGCGAAGAGTGTTTCTGAAGCTGCCTCAAGCTTTTCGAATAGTAGCCATGAGAGGGGAAGGGGGATATTTGAGATGGGCTGAAGTAAAGATCCATATGATGCTATCCATCCAATCTTGCCCATGAGATGGAGTATAAGATTGAATGTTGCGTGAGAAGAAATCTTTCCACGGCTCCTATTGAGGCATCAATCCACGTACTACGAACTTACAGAGCAAGGCCATACACACTGCAAGTTCGGGTCAATAATATTGAGACCTCCTTCGCCAGTGGGGAGAATAAGAGTCTCCCAAGCCGCCTTGGCTACAACTTCTAAGGTGCCATCTAAACCGCTCCATAGGAAGTTCCTGATAGGTCTCATGAGCTGAGCGATACAACCTCTAGACCTGCACCAACAAGAGCAAACGAATCAGGTAGTAATACCTTGTCCACAACCACAACTCTGCATGCAAGGTCAAGTCTGGCAAAACTCCAAAATTTGAGTTTCCTCCTGATACTCTCTAACACTGGAGCAAACTGTTGTGTTGGAGAGATGCCCACCCCAACCTAGCATCCCAGATATCTGATAGAACACCCCTCTGAATCCAAGTGAACCCTATGTCATTCCCCTAGTCTAGAGTGTCCTCATCACTGATCCAAAAGCCATTGGATTTGTTCCAATTAATGTGTGAACCTGCCGCAATGCAAAACAAATCCAACGCCGTCCTGAATGATGTTAGTGTCTGTGGAGTGGCATCCAAAAAAACAGCCGTATCATCTGCCAACTCATTGTCTAAGAGCTCATCCTCTTGTCTCAAAGGAAGCCTGCTTTCTCTGCGTCTTTTTTAAGCTGCTGCAACTCGTTTTTTGAAAAAATCATAGTTTTTGCGGCCGGTGGGAGCGGACGGAGATTGGCTGAAGGAAGAGCCATCACCAATCGAGGTGGGTGAGGCCGACTCGAACACAAAAAGGTTCCTTCCGCACTAAGCTGCCCGGGAGAAGGAGGAGGAAGGTGAGCTGAGGAGGAGGAGGAGGAGGGGCTGAGGAGGAAAGGGAGGAGGGGGAGGATGAGGAGGAGGGAGGAGGTGGAAAAGGGGTAGGCAGAGAGGAGGGAGGAGGCGTAGAGGGGGAAGGGTGGACAGGCTGAGGCGAGGGTAGAGGAGGCGGGGGGTAGGGAGGGCTGAGAAGGGGGTAGAGGAGGTTGGGGGGGGGAGGGTAGAGGAGGCGGGGGAGAGAGCTGAGGCGGGAGGAGAGAGGGAAGAGGCCGGGGTGGAGGAGGCGGGGGAGAGGGCTGAGGTGGGGGGTAGGGAGTGGGGCTGAGAGGGAGGAGAGGTAGGGAGGGAGACGGGGGGAGAGGGCTGAGGTGAGGGGAGGGGGGGTAGGGAGTGGTTGAGAGGGAGGCAGCCGGGGGAGAAAGAAAGAAAAAAGAAAGAAAGAAAGTCTATTAATGTCCACGGGAGACCAACAGGTCTATGGGACAGCAAAAACCGTCTAGTACATCTGCTTTAGGGAGGGCACATGGCAGATCCCAGGGAGTGCAAAACCAACCCCAATTATTTAGAATACCTACATCATAGTCTGAAGAAGTAATCAGCCATACATCAGTTTAAGACTGAGAGTCTTTTGGTTTTGATTTAAACCTTTGATTAGTGCTATGCCTTCAGAATAAACTGCCCATTTTCCATCCTTCCTAGCAGCCCTAACTTTAGCTAATTCCGTTGCCTTGTTCTTCAATTGAGCTTGTGTAAGTTCCTCAGCTATCCATATGTTAGTCCCTTTCAACTTGTAAGATTGTCGAAGAAGCTTGATGCGTAAATCTCGCGACTTGAGTGTAAGAATAAGCATGTGCTTTGGAATGCCGGATATTAGTTGTATCATCATCATCATCATCATCATCATCATTATCATCATCAACCTTCCATTCAATGTTAGGCATGGCTGCTTTGACATGTGCTAAAGTCTCATTGAAAGAGTCATCATCTTTGAACCATCCTTTAGGGAGCCCCCCCACTCTAATCTTCAATGCATTATCATGTCTTGCCTCGTGTTCCTTGATCTCTTCTTGGATATCAGTCTTGTTTGCCTTTGTGTCAAACTCCTCAATCACTTCTTTCTTGATTGATTGTACTTCAGTATGGATTATATCTTTGACTATAGAGACTAGTTAAGTAGTAGGAGGAGAATTTTTTACATGAGTCCACAACCTCAGCAATTATTGCCTGCTTGCCAGGTCCCTCTAGAACTTGAAGTCGAGCTTTTACTTCTGCCAGCTCAAGCCTTAACTCTCTGACTGCTTGCTACAAATAATAAATCTGTTCATGTTGTCCAATGATAGGTCGTTTGGACCCTTCTTGCTAGTAATTGCGTGCATACGGAGATGGTGTCATGGCTGCAACTGTAGAGTACCGAGTCTCGATAGTTGAGGTTGATGGAGTTGAGGGGGTTTGGAGGAGAGGGTAGGCCAATCCATATTGCTTAGAACTCCCTAGTTGAACCTAACCCCCAAGTTGGGCTGGGAGTTTAGCCCAACTCAGGGTTAGAAACCCTAGGGGCTTTGCCGTGAGAAGGTACAGGCAGGTACGATGACTTGTACGGGATGTACAAAAATGTACGAAAATGGTACATAGAGCTGTACGGTGTTGTACAACGACCTGTACGGGATTGTACGGAGACTGTACGGTGTTGTACGACGACCTGTACGGGACTGTAAGGGGAGTGTACGACGAGCTATACGGAGGGGTTACGGAGCTGTATGACGGGCTGTACGGGGGGGGTACGGAGAGCTGTACGGTGGGCTGTACGGAGAGGCTAGCGGAGAAGCTGAGCGGAGAGGTTAGCGGGGAGGCTAGCGGAGAGGAGAGGCTGAGCGGCGAGAGGGAGGAGAGGTAGGGAGGGAGACGGGCTGAGAGGGTGGAGAGGGAGGGGGCTGAGAGAGAGGAGGGGGCTGAGAGAGAGGAGAACGGGGCTAAGAGAGGGGAGAGGCTAGGCCAAGAGGAGGGAGCGGCAGTCGTGCGGGGAGGAGCGGTAGCTCTTGGATCATACTTTGAACATTTGGACTAGACCTTGATTGGTGTTTGACTGACTATGATTTTGATTTTGCTAGCATAGATTAGTATTCAGCAAGGGCTCTAGCGCGCCCTTTGCTCCAGCTCATTGAGGCTTGTATGAGTCTACTTTTTTTGTGCACTTTGTCCCATAGGCCCGTGAGGCCTCCCGCAGACATTAATACATATTTCTTTCTTTCTTTCTTTCTCCTGTCCATTCCTTGAATACATCACCTCTCTACATCCCTCCGTCTCTCTCCACTCATTCCTTGAACACCTCTCTTCTCTCTACATCACCTCTCTCCACTCCATCCCTTAAACACCTCACCTCTCTCTTCATCCCTTCACCTCTCTCCTCTTCATTCCCTTTGAAAAACATACCTCTCTCTAACATCCCTTACACATCGGGGACGACGAGAGACACAAGCGTTGTAAATTGAAAAAACTCCCATGCTAGGCCCGACAATTCAAAATCCCAACACAAGGACTCACTAGAATTTCAAGAGAAGGCCACCCAATAGTGTGGGCATAAGTGGCTCCATAGGGCAAGGCTGTCCCTTTTCGTTCATGCCTATGAGTCAAGCTGTTGAAACGCGATGAGAACATCAATTTCACTTAATTGAGCATTCGGGTGACACCCCTTACAGAAATTGCATGTTGCAATTTGCTACTTCCTACTAGAAATACCAATTTGCATGTTGAGAGCTCTATCATGCTATTGGACATACTACCAAGGGACAGTAGTACAAACTGGTACACAATAGATTAGCATTAAACATCATGGCACATCCATTGGAATTGGCTTTACAGATGGTGAGGTGTCATGTGTGCAAGCAGGTGGAAAGGGGATGCAAGCAGGCGAAAGGAGAGGGGGGGAGAGGAGCGTGAGGGAGAGAGAAGAAGGTGGAGGGTGGTCATGAGATAGGTTTAGCAAGGGGGAGGCGAAGAAGGTGGAGGGTTGTGATGAGCGGTGAGGTAAAGTGGGGGAGGGAAAAGTGCTGAGGGTGGTGGCAGGGCAGATGTCATGTAGAGCAGGTGTTCGAAAATTTCCACCACTAAAGGCATGGGGTCTAGGTTGCTATTAGTTCTTGATATGGATATTTCTGTTCTTGTACTTTGTTTTTTTTTTCAAAAAGATTACTTCATTAAGTATGAATGAAAACCGCAAGAGCAAGCTCAAGTGCGGAAGTACATCATGGATATCTCCGTCCTTGTACTTTGTAGCAGCTTACTGGTGTGGAAATGAATGTGTCCTTTGTCTACTTGGTCGTAGCCACCACACCATCTCTATCTGAAAGCAAGAGACCCTAGATGTAGTCGTTTAGTGGACATTATAAGTGTTTTTCATTATTTCTCGTTTGTGCACCCTTAGGTATGTGCTCGGAGTCTCTTTGTTTCTCTTCCTTTCTCCAGAACCAATTCATAGTGCATGCAATTGCAATTTATGCTTGTTGCGATGATAGCCTTACACCAATTCATAGTGCATGCAATCCATACTTGTTGTGATGATATCCTTACACCAATCATAAATGGCATTTCTAGGCTTTGTCTTGAAAATTTTGACTGTTTTTGAGAGAGATATGCTGGCCTTACATAGGTTGCTTGATCTTTGGGAGATTTCTCTTGCCTTTACTTGGCTATCTTGGAAGAATTGTGTTATTTCTGCTTGATACATCTACTAACGAACGATGAGTTGAACTTGGGGTTTCCCAGCCATTCTGCTCCCATTTCATTTTCAAGGTTATGCAAGCCAGCATCCCCATTGTTTGGCAATTATGATTAGCAAGACTCCTACTATACTTATGAAAGCGTGTCACGATTTCTTTTTGGAGTAAGTTAATTTTCCAAGGGTCGTACACTGTATAAAGGTCTAATTGCCAAAATGTGAGACATTTGTTTCTTTTGATGAAGGAATTCTATTCGAAGCGTTGTAGCCCTTGGATTTTGCTATTGAGATCTTGGGTGAGGTAAATTGCATGGCAGCTTAGGATTGCTTTTGCAGACTTGTTAAAGGGAATTGTTGTATTCTTCATGCATATTTGTGCTTTTTGATGATCTTTATCCTTTAATTATTTTGTTGATAGTAGCGTAGTAACATATCCTTCAGATTTCTTTGCCCTTGTTCTATATCAATCAGGTGGCTTTTTGTTTAAAGGCTGTAAGTGGTCTGACATTCTCTTTGAAATGATAATTTTGAAGAACTCAATGTGCCACCTTTGAGCTGTTTTGTTTTGAAATCAGCGTCCTAGGAGCATGGTTCTTCTTATAACCATCCACCTATATCTATCATATGGTTTCTTCTTGTACATGCTTTGTAAATTAGTGCCATTTAGCTGTATCAAGTGTATGGTTTCTTCTTTATAATTTCTTACTAGTGTAAAATTTAACCCGCAGGTCCTTTCAAGCTCATCTACTTGCAGCATTGAAGAGGTTGCAGAAACCAACAATAGTGTCCGATTCTTTCAATTATATGTAAGTTTTGAGTTTCATCTTGTTTTGCAAAATTATAATAAACAAAGTTGTAAACATAAAAATGTTATGTTTGATGTATGACAATAAAATTACAGCTAAACATCAATTTATAAGATCTGTATTTTAGATTTCCAGCTTGATTGCCATGGTGTTTTGGAAACTATTTTTTATATACAAATTTGTTCCTAGCAATGCCTAAGCACGTATGAGAGAGAGAGGGAGGAGGGGAGAGAGGGAGGGACGGAGATGTAACATAATATGTTGGGGCTGACTATGGCCTATGCGACTTGAACAATTATCAGACAATGCACTTTTGGGACAAAGAAACTGTAGCATTTCTCAGACTAAGCTATGCCTTGTGATCTTGAAGCACATATTTTATGGAAAATTCAATGACAATGATCTCCCCTCTCAAAGCAACACTAAAGCAACCAGTGTTATATTTAAGCTCCTATTATCTGCTCGTTGGCATGCATTCTAAACAGATTAGGGTTCTGGAACTATTATTGCCAAGCATTCAGCTTTTAAAGCTTGAGAATCAATGGTAAATCATTTTGAGTTCTTGATTTTTTCCCTCTGTAGGCATGGAGTGGAAGGGCGCCTCAACCAGGGTGGTGTATTGTAGCAATGAAGTTTGAATTTTGGCACTGCTTTTGGCAAAGAAACTATTATTCAGACTCGACTGTATGGGAGGCTATGCTTGCGACCGTGATGAATGCCCCAAATCAGCAAGACATGGGCTTTCATAGCCAGCCTCAAGGCTTCTCTGTTTAATTGGGAATTTGATTGAGACTGCAACCAGGAAACTCAAGGTAGGAAGGGCGAGACCATGATAATTTTCTGGTGAAGTACATCCAGCATAGATCTAAGAAGCATGGAGCATATTTACTTAATGAAGTGGTGGGATTCAGCCTATCTACAAGGCAGAAGATTCCGTGGACTTATCCATTTAAAGGACAGCTAAATCTGGCATGCCATGGCAAAGCTGCTGGAGCAGCACTTAAATAATTGTTAGAAGATTTATGCAGGTGACAAGCAGTCTTTAGACAAGATCACTCCACATTGGATTACATCTTACCCATTGCGCCTTATAGAGGCCGAGCATCATAAGCAAAAGTCTACCTGTGTTTTTTGTAGACTTCAGAAAGGCATTTGATTCTGTACCTCGGGCAAATGCACAAACAAAAGTAATAAGATCGTATCCGCCGGATTGTACCTGGGAAGTCATAGCTGTGCATGAGTAGGTAAAAGGATAAGTCCATTCTACAGCAAATTTGTCCGGGCCAATCTCTGTATCATGCCCTTCTTATAAGCATTGACAGAGGCATGGGTGATGGGACAGGGGTGCGGGCTCTACAATTGCTGGGACAGTAGTGTTTATTTTACTTACATTGATGCCATCTTTCTTGTGCTATCTACTTTTGAAGGGCTGCAATTTCACGTGAATGTACTCCCATCATTCTGCGTGGACAACAAACATCGACAGATTGGTCCTCTCCTCTCATGGCACGTAATTGACTAACTGCAATGGTGAAATTTGGAGGCTAAATGCCTCATGTGAGCACTGCAATACATATGTATTGTGGGGGACATTAGTCCCATATACGTTGCTGTAATGTTATGGTCCTTGGATATAGTGGCTTGTCAGAGACCCTCCTTACTTCCCGCCGGCTCTTTTTGGGGTGTTGAGAAGGCTTTGCAGCATTATGGGGCAGATGTCTGGGACCCTCTGCACCCGGTGCATCCGGTGTTGACAAGCATCCTGTTCTGGTTGCTCACGTGATTTCAGAGATGTTGTGTTCCTGCTCGGTCTGTACGCGCCAAATGGCAATGGTTGTGGCTGCTGTGTACTCCCATAAATAATCTCATCAGCACACGTTCACGTCTTGGAGTAATGCTACAATCAGTGGCAGTCATAATTTCGTTTTTGCCTCATAATGAATCCTCACCACCAAAGACAAACTCAGCATATTCTGAGCAGCACGCGTTGTCCTTTACCTTCACAAAGAAACCGGGATCTTCCGACCATTGCTCAATAGGATATGAGCATTGTCATGGCCCCGGATGAAAGAAAGGAATTAAAGCCCTCTTGATCTACATATCTAATCTTAGGGGTACTCGAGGTAACCACTAAGATTAGCTCTTCTTCGATGACCACATTAGGTTGCTGATAGACAGGCTTGTCTTCCTTGGTTTTGTCCTACATCTTTTTCATTCGATCTACCCTTTTCTTCTGGCAATCCCTCATCATATGTTTGGACATGGCAAAGGAGTAGCACTTCGTTTCTTTTTCTTGCTCTCTATCAGAAGAGTGAGCATATCCATAAGCCTTATTCCTTTCTTCTTGGGCTTGCTTTCCTCTTTGCATTCCTTCTTCTTGGATCAACAAGGGACTGAGTTCCTCGAGAGTTAAAGGTTTTGACCTCCTACAGTAGTCCCATGATCATTGAAAATGCCTCAGCATCCCTGAGCACCCAATCTCTGATAGCAGCCAGATCTTCTGTTTGACTATGGCACCTGTTGTATCTTTCTGATCTGCACACTTCACCTCTATCTCCCACAACGCACGTGCTGTTACACAAGTTCTCCTGATTTGCTCTGCGGCTCCTGCGCTAATACTAGACCTGCGCTCTTGCTCTTCAATCTCACGGGCGATGGCAATTTTTTCTTTCCTCCCAGCCAACTCTCAAGGACTCAATGCGTGATTCCACATTTCTCAACGTTATTTCCTTCATGCTTATCCCTGAGACCCACAACTCCCTAGATAGTTCCTGGCCACATGTCTACATTTTAGGCCCTTACTTAGATGCATCCTTTTTCACCCCTCTCTTGGAGTTCCTTTAAAAACAATTGCCCCTCGGCAATTTGCACATTTAGATGCACCTAGGCCCTAGCCCTATTAGAACTATCTAGTCAATGCCATACGCCCTCACCTAGGACCTTGGCAGTTACTTCTCTTGACCATTTAATTACGCACATTAATTATTACAAAAGTTGGTCATCTAAGAGAAAATGCCCACCGATCTATCCGAGGTCATGCTATCTCGGCTAGAGCATAACATTCCTTCCCTCTTCAAGCATCAGCGTCCTCGATGATGAAATCTGGGAATGCTCTCCGTAACTGGTATACGGATTCCCAGGTAGCTTCCGATAGAGGCTGACCATGCCATGCAACCAACACCGTGGGTATCTTCCGATTTCGTATCTGCATAGTTCCTCGGTCCAGGATTCTTGTTGGTTTGCGCCTTGCAATATCCTCTATCTCCTGAAACAAAACCACACCTTCGATTAGTGAGTCACCTGTATGTAAAAATTTCTTTAAGCGCGAAACATGAAAAACCGGGTGCACCTTACACCCCTGTGGTAATTCTAATTTATAGGCTACACTGCCTATTCTCTTTAGAATTAACCACGGCCCACAGTATCGAGGTGATAACTTAGCACACTCTCCTGAAGTCAACGACTTCGAGTGCGAAGGAATTCTGAGAAAAACTTTTTCTCCTTCTTCAAATACTCTTATAGACCGATTTTCATCCGCATACACCTTGGCTCTATCCATAGCCTGGCGGATATTAGCTCTCGCAAGTGCTAGCATCTCCCGCATCTGAACTACAAAGTTCGCGGCACTAGGCACTTTCTGAGGTACTCCAACTATAGTTGGATTGGCTGGTCTATAACCATAGTTCAGCTCAAACGGACTGAACCCAGTAGATGAATGTTTCCTATCATTGTAGGCAAACTCCAACAATGGCAACCACTTGTCCCATGTATGTTGCCTCAATGACACATATGCCCTCAGCATATCCTCTAAAGTCTGGTTGACTCTCTCCGTCTGACCATCCGTCTCAGGATGATCCCCACTACTCATTCCCAACTCAGTCCTTAGTGTCTCAAATACCGCTGTCCAAAAGTGACCGGTAAACCTGACATCTCTGTCTGACACTATGGATCTAGGCAATCCATGCAGACGAAATATATGTCTAATAAACAAATCCGCCACTTGCGGGGCACTAACAGACTCTCTAGTCGGAATGAAGTGAGCCATCTTGGTTAGACGATCAACCACCACAAGGATAGAATTATACCCTCCTTGTGTTGCAGGTAGTCCTACAATAAAATCCATGGAAATGCTCTCCCACTTACTTAGTGGTATTTCCAAGGGCTGTAAAAGTCCGGGTGGCTTCACCCGCTCGGCCTTACTTACCTGACACGAGAAACACCGTATCACATATTCATGAATATGTTTTTTCATCTTTGGCCAAAAGAAATCTCGCTTCACGAGATCATAGGTCTTCTCGACACCTGGATGTCCCGCACACGGGCTATCATGGCATTGTCAAATGACTCTCTGCCTGAGATCATTCTGACCAGGTACTACAACCTTGCCATTTCTAACTAGCATACCATCCCTTATGGTATATCTTGCATAAGTTTGGCCTTTTCTGGATGCCAGGTCATCCTTTTCATTTTCCCCGGGTTTTAACACATGAGCTTTAGGCCATAAGCTCTGGACAAACTCGTCCACCTTTTGAGTTTCTCTGATCTCGGTCATTAGAGCACTCTCTAATACCGTGAAACTCAGGTTGTGCATAATGCGAGACAACGCATCAGCTACCTTATTGTCTTTTCCTCTTCGGTATCGAATCGTTAGATTAAACTCCTGCATGAGCTCTGCCCACCTAGCTTGGCGGCCCCTCAAGTCAGGCTGTTTACAGAAATGTTTCAGAGTATCATGATTCACATCCACATAAAACTCTGAACCATACAGATAATGCCTCCATGTTTTCAAAGCATGGATAACAGCATACAACTCCAATTCATGAGTTGGCCAATTCCTTTGGGAGGGAGAAAGCTTCTTGCTTTCAAAGGCTACTGGCCTTCCCTCTTGAAGGAGGACTGCTCCTACCGCAATGCCACTTGCATCGATTTCTAGGAACAACGGTTTCTGGGGATCAACTATTTTTAACACCGGTCCTGAGACCACAGCTTGTTTTATGGTGTTAAAACTTTCTTGTTGATTCTGTCCCCAAATAAAAGGTACTTTATCTGAGGTCAGATCAGTCAATGGCGATACTATTTCGGAATATCCTTTGATATGCCTTCTATAAAACTGGACAAATCCCAAGAATGATCGCAACGCGGTCAGACTCTGAGGGATTGGCCATGTTAGTATCGCAGCCACTTTCTTCGGATCCATTTCTACCCCCTGTGGAGTAATTATGAACCCTAAGTACTCAAGCCTAACCATACACAGTATAGTTTTCTTTTTATTCACGTAAAGACTGGCTTTCCTCAAAGTACTGAACACTATCCTTAAGTGTTCACAATGCTCAGTAACACTTTTACTGAATATCAAGATATCGTCAATAAAATGTACTACGAACTTTCCGATATACGGACGTAGTAAATCGTTCATAAGCATGACGAAGGTCGCTGGAGCATTGGTAAGTCCGAAGGGCATTACCAAAAACTCATAATGACCAAACCTGCTTCTAAAAGCGGTTTTATGCACATCCTCGGCTCTAATCCGGATCTGATGATAGCCGCACTTAAGATCTATCTTGCTGAAAATCACGGCTCCATGTAATGCATCTAGCAAATCATCAATCCGAGCCATCGGATACCTGTGCTTAACAGTGATATTATTCAATGCTCTGTAATCTATACAGAGGCGAAACGTATCATCCTTTTTCCTCTTTAATATCACTGGTGAAGCAAAAGGTGAGAAACTTGGTTGAATCTGCCCCAACTTGAGGTATTCTTCCAGTTGCCTACGCACCTCCGCTTCTTCAGCAAAACTCATCCTATAGGGAGGTCTATTTACAGGTTCTGCCCCCGGGATCAGTTCAATCTTATGCTGAACTTTCCGCTCTGGAGGTAACCCATAAGGTAGTTCATCCCTAAAACATTCAGAGAACTCCTCTGTTATAAAATTAGCCAGCTTGGCCATCTCACCACTTTGCGTAACATCAGTGCTAGTTGAAGAATCATCCACCGACTCTACCGATGCTGTGCAAAGATACAAAAACTCTACTTGAGCCTTCTGATTTCCATCACGGAAACTAACGGTCCTTGAGGTATATCTTTTTCACCTCGCAAGACATAAAGCACATCATTCATCTTGAATTGATATACGTGCTTTTTCCAATCAATGGCTGGATTCTTCCTAGAATGCCACGCCATTCCGAGGGCTATATCTGCATGAGCAAGCTTGGTCATTTCAAAATCAAGCTTCTCAGCATAGTCCTGAATTCGAAGCTCCAACTGGGTAACCCTTTGGTCCCATACTTCAGTTGAACTTCCATCTGCCATCCTGACTGTATACGCATAGTCAGATGGACTTGTCTTTAATTTCAGCCTCTTCACGAGCTTGGAGTTAATTACATTGTGAGTTGACGCTGAGTCAAACAACACAATGACATCATGACTCGCCACTTGCCCTTTCATCTTGATTAACTCCGTATCATTGAAGGCTGTATACCTCGTTGCTACGGGCTTAGATAGGATGTTATCAGGTGCACTCGTCACTAACTTAGCAACAGATACACATAACAAACAAGGTACTAACCTCTGAGATGGTCCCGCTAGTTGCATCTGCATATGTTCCACACTGGGACTCTCCTGCATTTCTACGTCGCATTCAGATATTATCATATTAGCCGTGCGACGATCTTTGTTCAGTGGACAATCCTTCCACTGATGTCGCTGAAGGCAGCCGAAGCACAATCCTTCTTTTCTAGCTTTCTCTTTTTGTTCAGGGGTCAACGAGGACTTTGACCAAGCCCGAGCTGCCATTGGAGTTATTTTCCTTTTCACCCCAACGGTGGTACTTGTTTTTACTGGTCCCTCAACCGGCTTCACCTGCTTGGTTTGGCCACTTGGCTGCGAGACACTTGTCTTTGAAACCCATTTCCTCTGAAATCCCCCTTTTCTCGGGTGCTCATACTGAGTCCCTGCCTGCACAAATCCACCAGATCTGCCTCTGGCATCCTCATAGTTCAGGGCTACTGCTATAGATTCATCTAGTGTAGTCACATATTTAGCCCGAACTTCCATTTTTATTTTGTCGTTCAGTCCATAGATATAGTCTTTTAACTGAACCGACATAGGGAGAGGGTCTGTTATTTTCATAACACATTCCCTAAATTTGTCAGTGTACTCTGCCACTGACAAGCTCCTCTGACGAAGATTTCTATAAGCATCCCAAGCTCGGGATTCTTCATCAGGTGGGAGAAAGTGTTTCTTGAATTCAGCTTTGAACCCTTCCCAGGTGGTTGGAGCAACTTGATCCTTTTGTTGCTTTATCCACCATCTGTCCGCTGCCTCAATAAATAGGTGTGTGGCCTCGCGGATTTTCTTTAGATCGGATCTAATCTCACAAATGGCGAAGGCTTCTTCCCACTTGTGCAACCAAACCTCGATCACATCAGAGCTGCGCTCGGTCATCCGACCAGCGTACTTCTCCGGTCTATAATTAGCGATATTAGGCACTTTGACCCTTGCGCGCTCTAAGGAATGTACACTGGGCTCTGGCTCTGCTGGAGCTTTGCCCTTATCAATCCTAGACGGTCTAGCCGACAAGGCTTGCACCATCTCCCTAATCTCATTTTGACCAGCATTCACCTGAAGCTGCTGGTTCATAATCTGCTGTAAAGCATCCTCTAATATTGAAATCCTACCAATCAATGTAGGTGCTGCATGATGTGACATCTGTTGTGTAGATTGTGCTCTAGACTCACTAGGATTCACCCTTGAATTCTGCCCTTCTGCTTCCATAAGTTCACAGTGGAAGATGGGTTTTTTTTAAAATAAAAAATAAAAAAATAAAAATTTATAATGATGAATCTCCCCCTTTTTGTTATAGACAAAAAAAATAAACAACAGTCCCTGCTGTAAAAACGAACTAACTGGTACTTAGAAATTTCTTTCGAAAGACATAAATGCTCCCTGGATCCAAGTCCGCCACCACGCGATTGAAGACGACGCCACCAAGCTCGTGATCGTCTCTCTGCGTTATATTCCCCTGCTGGTCGTCATCTCCCTACGCAGATGACGATGCGCACCCAAAGCTCGCGGTGGCTAGTTGACTGACGGCAATAGAGGCTAGTGCCTGTGCGAGACCTGGTCAGCAACCCTGAGGTAAGGCGCCTTTCGAAGATTCCAGCATCGATATCCACGTTTTCGAGCCAGAATTTGCAGGCCTACGCCCCGTTTCTAAGAGGAGGCATTAATTGAATCAGGCGTCACTCATTCGATGCGCGTACGTCTCATTCGTCCCACTATCCCGATTTTGAACGCAAAATCCCGTCGCTAACGCTGCGTTACAACTAACGCTATCATGACGCCGTCCGTCATCAATCGTCTACTGCTGTCCGTCAACTCTCCCTCGCTGCGCTCTGATACCAAGTGTTACACAAGTTCTCCTGATTCGCTCTGCGGCTCCTGCGCTAATACTAGACCTGCGCTCTTGCTCTTCAATCTCACGGGCGATGGCAATTTTTTCTTTCCTCCCAGCCAACTCTCAAGGACTCAATGCGTGATTCCACATTTCTCAACGTTATTTCCTTCATGCTTATCCCTGAGACCCACAACTCCCTAGATAGTTCCTGGCCACATGTCTACATTTTAGGCCCTTACTTAGATGCATCCTTTTCACCCCTCTCTTGGAGTTCCTTTAAAAACAATTGCCCCTCGGCAATTTGCACATTTAGATGCACCTAGGCCCTAGCCCTATTAGAACTATCTAGTCAATGCCATACGCCCTCACCTAGGACCTTGGCAGTTACTTCTCTTGACCATTTAATTACGCACATTAATTATTACAAAAGTTGGTCATCTAAGAGAAAATGCCCACCGATCTATCCGAGGTCATGCTATCTCGGCTAGAGCATAACACGTGCAGCCAGATGACGCGTGATCTTGATCTTCCAGAGTGAATAGTTGACACCATTCAACATTCCCATCAAGACAATTGGCATGTGGACACCATGTTGCATGTGGAATAATTGAACAGGGAATTCCTACTCACAAACAAATTGGCCTTTCTATCACACCTCATTGAGTAGAATTCACCTTCCTCTTTTAGTTGTCGAAGTTGATCTGTGGCTGGATGGCTTGATCTCCAAGGCATAGACCTCCTGGCTTTAGATCTGACCTTCCTTTGGAACCCTTGCTCTTAGATCTTTCTTCCAGGCGCACCACCATGTCACGGCTCTCCAGATAGGCAGCTGAGCTCTGACACCATATTAGAAAAGACTAGTGTAGTATCCTTCAGTCTACATACCTAGCTAGTGACTCTATGCAATGGAAATATGTATTGTGTTTGTGTATGCAACAAAAGAATCTCAAGAAGCAAAGGAAACACCATGATCCAACATCAAACAATATGTTTGCACAAGCAGATTTAGAGGATACTTCAGATCAAGAAAAGTACACAGATGTACAGCCAAAAGAAAAGTATAATGGATATCCAATCCAAGTACAAAACCTGTCCGAATCCATACCAACACCTGCAGCAAACATACGCTGAGGTATAGCACCAAAACAATCTCTGTTCTCTGAAGCTCCTGCTGTAGATTCTTCCTAGATAACCTCACAGGCTTCAGTAGCTTGCTTAGGGTGAGCTTTTCAGGCTGCTCCATCCTGTAGATTTGTGCTCTCATTCCTACTGAAGGTATGCACCACGGACTGCCCCAGATGAGGGACTGCTACACAGAATGAGCTGTTGAACTGACACCAAATGGGGTCTTTTATAGGGCACAAGACCTCCCCAAAATGGCCAACTGGCCTAGGTTTTTTGCTGACTAGGCCGACTGGCCCATTAACTGACCCGACCGGATCTGGCCGCCAACCAGACTCTTTGTGTCTGCTGACCAGCCCTTTCTTGGCCCTGGCTCTCCTGCTGCCGACCTGTCTGTATCTGCTGCTGTATTGCTGGCCAGTACATGCTGTACAGACGACCCGTACAGCCTCGTACAGCCTGTGATCAGTACAGCCTATAGATAGTCCCTTTACAGGTGCCTATTCCTACCCTGCACCAGGCTATGGACTTGTCCTAATCCAGGGCATTTGCCAGCCCTAAATGGTGGACTGTATAGCAGCCCATGTGGTAGCCCATGCTGCTGCTCACGTGGCTGTCCTTTGGATGCTCCTTTCCACCTAGATCTGCCCATGTGGCACCACAAACACATGACATCCTCTCAGATTCCCCCATCCTATGCCGGTAGCATGCCCCCATGCTCTCCTCATGTGGGGGCTTTTAGATGGGACAATGAACCATCTATTCCAACATAGGACTGACACTAGAGCGGATCAGGTATGCAACTTGGGTGTGCCGCCGTACTGCTGCTGACCTGCCACCGTAGTGTTGTCGTACTGTTGTCATGAATGGATCCAAAAGGCACCACAATCATCTCTGAGATAGATGAAGAGTAAACCTACCTCTTTTTGAGATGGAGAAGGTTTGAAGACTTTTGGGGGAGGGTGGGGGGGGAGGGGAAAGGGAGGGTGGCGGTGCACCAAGTATCTACCCCGTCCCATGGAGAGGTATGTAGCCCAACTGTCAAACCGACCTACGGGTAGCTCCATTTCTACCATGTTGAGGATTTGCCATGTGGTTGTGCATCCACACGTGGCTAAAGCCATGTCATCTCATGCTGTATTCTGTGGCTATTTGCCACATAAAGAGGTCGCTTATGAACGCCATGTGAATCACTCGCTACATGTTCATTTTGGATGAGGTACAGACTGTCTTCTCTCCTTCATGGGGAGCTTGGAGCTGTCCTTGAGACACCCCATGAAAGGCTACTTTCCATTAACCTAGACATTCTAGGACCGACTCTATTCTCAAGCTAATTTGCAAGACCACCAAGGGCAAATACAAAGACACGGGGACTCATCTGGAGTAGTGCATCAGCACCTATTTGTAGATCCTTGCAAGGATCACCCTTGAGCAAGAGGCCTCACAACCCTGGCCATTGTACTCGTCAGGTAGGACTAAGCATCCCATATCATGTAGCCCTATCTACACAGATACCTTTAGGGAGACAGGCTTGGATGGGCTTATCCTAGTACCAAGAACTCATAATAGTGAGTCCTAGCACCAAGAACTCATAATATAATGGCCGAATTGCGTATGAAACACAATCTTATAGACATCTATCTCAAATATAACCAGAAGCATTGGTGCCAAAAGCTGTCCATGATACTGAAAGTGAATTACATCATTCAAAAATAAAAAACAGCTTGAAGATCTTCGGTGTGCTGCAGCTCCTCCCCGTCTCCTCCTCCTTGCTGTCCCCTCTCTCAGCTTCGCTCCCCTTCCTTCACCTTCCCTGCCCCCTCCCTCAGCTCCCCCTTGCTTCCCTGCCCTCCCCTCAGCCTCCCCGCCTCCCCTCCCTGCCCCATTGCTTCCCTCTCAGCCCCACTGCCCCCCTCACCTTGCCTCCCTCTCAGCCCTCCCTGTTTTCTCTTTGCCTCTCCTGTCCCCTTCTCAGCCCTCCCTGCCCCCCCCACCTCTCCCCGCCCCCTCTCTGCCTCTCTCACCCTCCTCTCAGACTTCCTTCCTTCTCTCAGCCTCTCCCACCCCCTCTCGGCCCTTCCCCACCTTCCTCTCAGCCTCTTCCATCCCCTCTCAGCCTCTCCTGCCCCCTTAGACCCTTTCCTAGCCTCTCCCTCTCTCTCATTCCTGCTCAGCCCCTTCTTTTCCTCCTTATTGCTCGATTGGATGCTTGCGGCTATACCTTTGGACCTCAGTCCCTACCTTTTAAATATTTGTTTGTTGGGACATGGTTTCTTGTAGGTAGCTTTTGTCTCTCTAGAGGCTGTGAGCACTGTGCTCAAGGCTAGCCCTGTGACATTGGGGTCCAAGAAGATCCCTTTGACACCTTTTACCTTGGGATTTGATCGTGTGGAGGAGGATAGTTGGGTCACATCGCTTTTCATTAGGTTCCCTGGCCTCCCCGAAGTTTATCATCGTCTCCTCACCACGATTGGAGCCTCATATTGGTCACAGAGATCCTCCCCTCCTTGATTTGCCCTCTACTGTAGCAGAGGTAATCAAATCAGATGGGGTTTCTAGAGTTAGGGTCATTGTGTCCGGCCCTAACATTTATCATTAGCTCCTCCTCGTGATTGGAGCCTCATTTGGAGTGGTCACAGAGATCCCCCCCTCCCAGGTTTTCCCTCTACGACAGCAGAGGCGATAAAATTAGATGGAGTTCCTAGAGTTAAGGTCATTGTCTGCGACCCTAACATTTCAAATGCCCACATCATGCTCCATTGCCTTGATGGTTCTCTCTTTTGGCATAGAGTCAAGATTGCAAGTAGATAGGACCAGTGTAGGACTTGTAGGACCTATGGGCACTTCGCTACGGATTGTCCAAGGAAGAAGAACAGGCCTAAAAGGCCCTTTGGTGCAGTTCCTCCACTTCCTTGACAGAGTGCTCCTTTAGCTCGTCCTACCCATCCAACATCGGCCGCACGTTTGGCACGTGCCACTTACCTGGCACCAGTTGGACATTTTGTCGTAGATGTGTTTAGCTCAGAGTCCGCCCTCTACCGGCTGCTGCAGATTAGGAGGTGCCCTCTGTCATCACGGATCCCTCCCCCTATTAAGCCTTTACACATTTCGATTTTGGTCACGACTGGTAACGCTTTTGCTTCTCCTCATGTTGTGGCCTCTACTGCTTTTAGATCACACTTTTTGGTCGCATGCTTTGGGCACTAGGGGAGGTACATGCATTTTAGTCTTTGATTTTTCCCTTCCCTTGGTGATTGGACATGGTATTATCACACCCTCTAGGGCACATTGGATTATTCTTTAATTGGGGGACCTAAGGTGGGTTTTCTCAACCTCTATTCCCCCAACAATAGACGGGACCGTGTTCTTTTTTGGAAGGAACTACTCTCTTGGGCCCCCATTGCAGATTCTTGGGTTATTGGAGGTGACTTTAGCATGGTGGAGTTGCCTTCAGATAAGAAAGGGGGTAGAGAAGGGGGCATTCATTCTCTGGAGAGAGCAACCTGGGATGCCTTCCTATTTTAGTTCAGTTGACAGATATGCTTGGTTTGATGATGCCTTTCATAATTAGCCACATTCATTCCTATTTTCATGGTCGAACAAGAGACCACATATGCCCACCCATGCACGGATTGACAGGGTTTATGTTGATGATGGGGCATTGGATAGAGGTGGAACAGTATGCATTTTCCCTTGGGTTCCCCACCTCAGATCACTTTCCAGTGGTCTTAATGATCTTTGAGCCTTGTTTGAGCGGACACTCTACCAGTATTGGGATTCCATATGCTTTTTGTGTAGAGGAGGACCTCACAAAGGCAGCGTTGCAGAATTGGGTTTCTCAAATGTAGGGTGGAGTGCCTTCTCTTTACATGTGGCTACAGCCCCTTCTAGTATTAGTGATTTTTCTCACTTGATTTATAGCACTAGGAGACATAAGTTTCTTCAACGAAAGGTTGGTATTCACTAGCAGTTTGTGCCCCCTTAGAGGAAAGAGTAGAAACGGCCTACAGATGCTTGAATTCAGGAGTGCCTTGCTGCAACAAGGGCTCATCAGCAAGTTTTGTTACATGTATGCCGTTCATGCACGAGAGTCGTTTTGAACTCAGATGGAAGGTAGTGTCAATAAGCATTCTTCTCTACTCTTGGCCTGAGGCATAGTAGAGAAAGGGTTTCGTAGCTTATTGACTCAAATGAGGTATTGCAGTTTGATCTCGATGCCGTCTTGTGCATAGCTATGGTTTTTTTGCTTTCCTACTTTCAGCAGATCTTGACACACCGGTCAAAGATGATGCCAGAGATGCTATATGGTAGCGTATTCCTATGTTGGTGAAACAAGATATGTGAGCTTCACTTGATGCACCCTTCACAAATACAGAGCTTAGGACTGCATTTCTTGCCCTTCATAAGGGCAAGTGCCCGGGCTCATCTGGGCTTACACCCTCCTTTTTAATTGCTTTTTGGGATAAGATTGGGGACCATGTCACCTCACCTTGCAAAGCGTTTGGGACTCTGGGTCGATGGCCAGTCACTTTAGAGGGTCACAACCATCTTATTCCAAAGGGGGTTGCAGAAATTTGGTGTCACAGTGGAGGCCAATCACCCTTTTGGGCACTTTCTACAAAATCCTAACTAAAGCAATCAGTTTGTGTTTGCAGCCCATTCTCCAGATCTGATTCATGAGACAAGACATGCTTTGTGCATGGCAAGAGCATTTTTTATAATATCTTATCTTTTTAGGGAGCTTCTGATTGGGGTATGTAGAGCGGCCAGAGGATTGGTTATTAACCAAGTTTTGCAGGCCACAACATGGTTTGTTTGCTCTTGTTGGTGCCATTCAAGGGACTGTATCACTCAGCTCAAGAGACCTACAAGGAATTTTCTATGGAGTGGAGTAGATGGTTTAGCAGGTGCTATAGCCAGGGTGGCTTCGGAGACCTTGACTCTCCCCACGCAGGAAGGGGGTCTCAATATCATAGATCCAGACTTGCAATGCAGGACCTTGCTTCGCAAGATTGTTGTGAGGGGACTAATGCCTGGGCAAGAGCCATGGAAAGATTTCTTCATTTGTTTTTACAATCTTGTACGTCTTCTTTGGGTGAAGACTGGATGAATTGTACCAGAGGGACTTTCACTTCAGCCCGTCTTAGGTCTCCGTCCTCCCCTCTTATGGCTGCACCCAAAGACTGGATGAATTGTACCAAATGGACTTTCACTTCAGCCCGTCTTAGGTCTCCGCTGTCCTCCCCTCTTACGGCTGCTATACTAAAGGCTTGGACCAGCTTTAGAAGTACTCTTGAGAGAGTTCCCCCTTCCTCACTAAAAGAGATTGATAAGCAGCCTGTCATGTGGAATGACTGTATACTTGACGAGCATGGCATACCACTTGGCGTTTCTCATTATATGTAGTGGTCCAAGTGGGAGAGGGGCCCTGCTACTTCCGTGAGATCTCAAAAGCTTTCAAATAGCTTCGGAGGACTGTAAAATACAATTAGTAAGTCATGGCAAAGGAAGTGCAGGGAGGATTTAGCAGATTGATGTAGCCATTCCAATGAATTGGATAGAGATGATTGATATGCCTACTTCATACTTCACTTGGATGGGGGCTTCTACGGGTTCTTTAGGTTATTACTTTATGATGCTCACACAAGGATGCCTTGGTTTTTTATGTCGAGTTGCTGTCTAGATCTATAGACGATGCTCTACTAGAGATTGCTTCTCATCTTATCAGCGTCATTGGTTATGTGAGTAGGGCTCGGATTCTCAGTGGTACATAGGCCCTGACCCACTTCTTTTGGCCTTGGCTTCATGGACGTTGTGGCTCTATCGTGGAGTCTCCATAAAATTTTTGCAGTGGGAGTGGGAATGGATTGATAAAGGGCACCAAGAGAAGAGCTTCCCCTTCTTTTGTTACACTGCCAGTGATGCCATGAGATTTTAGATTAGTTGTAGAGGCTGGAGACTCTCTAGAGCTGGTTTTTTTTAATAAAAGGTTGCAAAAATAGACTTCCATAAGTATGAATAAAACCCGCAAGAGCAAGCTCAAGGTGGTAATACATCATGCAGTGCATGAAAGACTCCTCAAGAAGGGGTACAAGGTTGAGGCTGAAAATGCCACCTCAACCCTGTGGAAGACTCAGAGAGGAAGGGAGAGCCCCTCCATTCCCTGAGGAAAGCAGCCCTACAAGTAGAAGGTGCCTGAGAGGATCCTGCATGCTCGTTTAAGGACTTTGCCTTGATTCTTAGAGATTGTATCTTCATGCTTTGTTGATCCCCATAAGATGTTATCACGTATACCAAGGAGAAGCCTGCGTAGGAAAAATTTATCCTTTGGTAGCGCCTTGGTGACTTGACTAACAAGCTTTTTGTTTTTGTCATGCATAGTCAACTCCATTCTGTTGAAGTTGAGATCGATATTGTTCTGTGCATTTGCATAAATTGAGAGAAGACTTCAGAAAAGAAGATACAGAAATTTCAAGATTGTGTCGGTATATATTGTTGCTGCTAAGTGCTAAGGGTCAGAATATTCCTTTTCTGTTGACCTAAACTTTTCAGATGCCACCAGTGATGAAATGGCTTTTACATTTTTTAGGACTAAGTGAGCTGTACTACCCCTTTTTGCAGATCATGCATGGATACACCAATGTTATTCCAATACCAAGCATCATCGTTGATGAAGATCTGTTTTTCTGAGCTTCTGGATGAATCTCAATATGGATAACTTGTGAATCTAAGGCACTCAATCTTTGTCTCTCCGTTGTTTTTTTACTGCTCCATTCTTTCCTGCTTCTTGGTAGAATCCTTGGCAGAAGAATTGACCTTCTTCTTCGTGGTGCTGCAACCAGGAGAGTTGGAGGGCAAAGCTCGAACATATAAATAGGTGGTAAGGAACAAAAAAGGAATATATCTCAAGAACAAACAACTTTGTCTATAGACATTGCTCTATGGTCTAACTCGAGAGACTCCTCAAACTTTATGTATTTAATCATGTGCTTTGCATGTGAGTTTGTGATTACATAATGGACTACACTTGATCCTTGAGCTGTCTTGCATGTGTATCCTCTCGTGTTTTAAAAATTTGTTGTGCCATTGCATATTATACAATGTGATGTGTTGCCTTCCCATATGAGTAATTTCGTAGAAGAAGGGAGGAAGGGGAGATGAGGAGTTGCAAGGTTGGTGAAAGGGAGTGGGAGACAAGTATAGGACATGCTATTGGATGTTGATAGTGCAAGGAACATGGTTACTTGGAACAATTGCTCAAGGACACCGAGAACATGATGCCCCAAAGAGTGTGGGATGCATTCCATTGAGATATTTATACAAGTTTGGAGATCTTTTCTCTCTATATGCTACTATCTAAGGTCGGAGATCATTTGTCTTCATTACATTATGGTAGGGACTTGGTTGGACAAGTGTGTTAGAACTTACAAGATATTTTGATGGACCACAGATCCGAAGGAGATACAAAGAATCCTATTAGGTAGGAAGAATGGCTCTCAGCTTTGGAAGGGGATTGCAGATTGCATCCAATGAATGATGAGGGCGATATTATTTATGATGGCTTGCACCATGCCCACACTTGCTTGAAGATGAGGATTTCATCTTGGGAGCCCTACACATGGGTAGCCTTCAAAGACCCCATGGCTGTCATGGCTAGAAGGAAATTACAGTGGTACAACCCAGGGTTGAAGGCCTTACATATGAGGACTGCAGAACCCTGGAATGTTGAGGAAGCACAAGAACTTCTAGAACTGTTTGAACCTGAATATAGCTTCTATAATGAAGATGATTTTCAGTCTGTTGCATTTGGGCAAGACAACAGAGCCACAGTTTCAATGGATATATGGAGAAGCAATGAATGCTCCCAATGTAGGCAAAAAGGGACAGCAAGGCATAAAGAGGTGTGCAAAGTAGACTTCATGGAGACTAGCGATGGCTATGTGATTGTGGAGCTTCTTGATGATGAGCATGCTCGGTGGGATCAACGCTTACATAACCCAGGAGGTGCCACAACATTTATGGCAAAGAGCTATCGGACTTTTCCTTTTGGCCTAGGTGGCTTGCATGTTGGAGCATGTTTATTCTACAGCAGGGAGTTCTGGAGTTTAACCATGACTTGCAATTTTGAGGACAAAATTATATTGAGCGGGGATGGTTGTAATGAAGGCCAAAAGCTGGCCAAGTTGGTGGTTTTAGGATTATTAGTACTTGGGGTGTTTGGAAGATAGAGAGGTCAAAGGGGATAAGGAGTACTATATAAGTACCCTCGCCTCATGTGCAATGTAATTTTGATGTGACATTTAATCTCTCTCTCTCTCTCTCTCCCCCCCGCCAGCCCCTCCCTCCATCCCTGGTGGGCCGTCCTCCTGCCTCTGCGTGTGGCCTCTAGCCCCCGCGTGGGCAGCAAGCCACCCTGCTATCGCGACCCCCAGGTGCTGCCTTCTAGCCCCCGTGTGGGCTGGTAGCAGGCCACCCTGCTGTTCTACTGCTGCAACAAGCCACCGGGCCTTCAGGGCTGCAGCGCCAACACCCGCTCCACTTGCACCATCCCCGCCACTTACCGTAACAATCCCTACCACCTGCTGCGCCACTGGCGAAGCTACAAGGGCACCTAGGCCCCCCACCTAGTCTACCATCTCGGGTGGGCTGGTTTGGGCTTCTCCAGGCCCATCATCAGCTCAAGAGGCTATTTCTAGCCCCTATAGCTCGACTCCAGCATCCTATCTCTGTTCAAACGAGCTCCTGGCCTGCAAAGAATCAAGAAACGACAATTTCAGATCAAGAAAATGCAGAAGAAGTGATCCCAACAGCAAATGCAATACTAAAAAGACAATGAAGGACAAGGGAAGAGTTACCAGCATGCTTGAAGTTCTTCCGAGACAGTAAATATGTGAGGGACCCCTTCATTTGTGCTCTTTTGTACTTCTACAAAGCACTGATCAAGAAAGGGTTCAAATGGAAACAATGGGCAGTCCACAGGACCAGAAAACGTGAGGCGAAAAGGAGCACATGTATAGTATCATTTTGACCAAAGAGGAGAAAATAGAAGACAAGAATATCAAAGGTTGTATATCAACAATCAAGGAGGTGTGTAAATTTCAGGATGCTGAGCTTGAATGCATACAAAAGATATTAGGGGAAAACAGGAATGATGAACTCTCCGACGTACGTGCTCAATTACAAGGTGACATGAAGAAATGGCAAGGGGAAATGCAAACGAAATGGGAAAAAGAGGTAATTCAAATGCTGAATGAGAAAACCAGCTCTCTTGCCTCCCAAATTGAGACTCCAAAAGGGGAGCTTCAGCCACCTATCCAAGAAGAAATTATCTTATCAAAGAGCAAATGAAGCAATTCAAGGACACAAAGGGGACCTCGGAAGAGGGATGTAAGCTCATTGATGAGCTGAAATCTGAGAATGAGCAGCTCAAGAAGGAAATGGCAGCCCTACAAGCGACTATGCAGGGGAAACATGCTTAGTTCACATAGCAAATCATGAGGGGAAGGTAGGTATGCTTGCATGCAAGGATGTACTGGCACAACAGCACCCAAAAAAGAGCTCATCTCTGAAACTTTGGAGGAAGAAAAGAGGCGTAACATCAAGGCTATGAATTTACTAGTAAGAGGCCTAACAGTAGGTGATACCCCCATTCAGATGCCAAGGCTTTATTTGAAAAGATGGGCATCAACCTCACCTATGAATCAGCTTGGAGAGTGGATAAGGCAGATGCACTGAAAAGGCTCATGGTAATTAAATTGTGGACAGCAAATGATAGATCCACCCTCATGGACATGAGGACCACACTGAAGGGCACCAAAATCTATTTGGATGATAATCTCACACTCCTCCAGCAAGGGCACAGGAGAGAAGGGATGGTGCGAGTTATGGCAGCAAGGCAAGAAGGGAAATGGGCAGCCTACAGAGACGGGAAGGTGATCATCCGAGAGAGGGCAGGAAGAGGGGAGTGGGAAGAAGGTGCAGTGAACAACACATGATGGTGTTAGACCCATGAGATGAAAGCACACAATAAGCTGAAGATAGCGGTGTGGAATTGCAATGGCACCCTCTGGTCCGACCTTGGGGGCTTCTCAGAGACATACACTAAAAGAGACCTGATTTCTACACTGAGACACATGGGAGCCCTGAGAGAGGGCTGCCTACAATGACAGGATATACTTGGGAGTCAGCCCATAGGAGGGATTTGAGGAGATATAGCGGAATACGAGGCTCCGGGGGGTGGCTGTCCTCCTCAAATCACATCTGAGACCACTCATATCCATGGTTCGGAGAGAGGAACATGCACGACACATGTGGATACGAATTCAGCTTCCAGATGCTAGACCTATCTTCATTGTGGTGTGCTATTTTCCTCTAGACACGTCATCCTATGCACAAGAGTCCACTACAGATGGACACAGCCCATATGAGACGATCCAAGATGACATCATGGAGTTCTCCAGACTGGGAGACATCTTCCTATTGGGGGGACTTCAATTTAGGCACTCTGCAGATGCCCCACAGGTGATAGGATATGGACGACATATGCTTGAGCTGGGAGCTATCAATGACCTGATCATCTATAATGGTCTTCATAGATGGCCATGCTTTGGAAGACTCGCTTGCTTCCCGCATGGCGGTGGGTCTAGTACAATAGACTATCTACTAGGTCCACTAGACTTTGTCTCACGGATACATGACTTCGCCATACCCCCCCACTCATACTTGGCCTTTCATATCTCTGCCACCATGCCAGCCACAGGGAGAGCACCTCCCACGCACGCACGCATTCAGATCCACTTTGATAGTGCCCTTGACCCAGTGTACGCGAGTCATCTAGCTAGGGAGCTCTAGGCCCTACTTGGAGATGATGTCAGCACCTCCGACACCCTTGTTTCAGTGGTACAGGATGCTACTCCCAGATCCTTTACCACGACTGATCCATGCGGATTCGAGATGGAAAGATTCATCAAAACCCTTGGTTCGATGACGAGTGCAAAGAGACGAGAGCCTACCTTACACAGGAGCGGGCTTTGGGTCCCTTGACGCCACATGAGGCACATAGGATCTTCCAACGATTGACACGTAGTAAGAGGCGGGCTTTCCTCACACATAGGATGGATGAGATTGTTAGATCTTTTCGAGGGCGATACCCGACCATTGGATGGGGGTTTCTTCTAGAAGGGGAGCCACCTATTCCCATCATTGACCCAGATATATGGCACACATATGCATGCTCCCTCTATGATGCCCAGATGCAGATACCACTGGATGTGTCCTCTATGCCAAGGCCCACCACTTGTCCCTTGTTCAGCACACAAAACGTACGAGCTGCACTTTGTCGACTACACAATCGGAGAGCGCAGGACCATGAGGGCCTATGGATCGAGCACTTTGCACATGGACATGAGGTCCTAGCTCCGGTCTTAGCAGAGATGTTCAATCGGACTGTGTGCCACAACTTTCTACCTGCTTGGAGCACCACCACTATTGTGCCGATACACAAAGCCAGAGATTCTATGGAGACTGGGAACTACCATACCCTCATGATTGGCCATACGCTGGCCAAGATTTATGGATCAGTTTTAGAGAGGGAGCTTAGCAGTCATACAAAGGCTCGGGGGCAACGGGCACTAGGACAGGCAGGATTCTGGAGACAACATTCTACTCTAGATCACATTTTCACTTTGAGGACTATCATTTGAGGAGGCGAGATCTAGACACCAGAAGGTCTACGCATGCTTTGTAGACTTTCAAAAGGCTTTTGACACTGTCCCACGATCTCGCATGATCAGGAGATTATAGGAGATGGAGATCCCATAGACACTGATATGGGGGGTGATGAGCCTTTATGGGTCAATCAAAGGCAGAGTCCGTGCCCTAGGTGGTCTATCGGATTGGGTCGAGAGTACAATCGGAGTGAAGCAGGGTTGCTCCCTCTCATTGACCCTTTTTGGGCTTTACATTGATGAGATCACTTCTTTCATAGACCGCCTAGGAGGCGAAGGATCACCATTGGCCGATCTTATGATATAGATATTGCTATATGCTGATGACATAGTCCTTATCTCATCCTCAACGGAGGGGCTGTAGGGGCATTTGGAGGCCGTAGAGGTGTTTTGCAGAGAGAGAGACCTGACAGTCAACCTTGGCAAGACCAAGGTTATGGTCTTCAACACCTCACACATAGTGCTTCGTCGACTCAGTTTCACCAATCAAGATGAGCCAGTGGAGATAATGCAGTCCTACACATATTTGGGAGGAGTCTTCACAGGACCCCGTTTCACTATGACACATGCAGCCCATACGTGATTCACATGGGGGCGAGGTGCTTTGGCACGATTGGAGAGACAGTGCTTCCAAGCGCACATTCAGAATCCACCGATGAAGTGCTGGCTCTTCGATACACTAGTGCGACTGACTGCCATGTATGCAGTACCCTTTTGGGGTTATGATCTACCGATAGCAGAGTAGAGGAGATTTAAGCAGCTCCAGGTGACCATGGGATCTAAGATGATTCAGAGCAAGCCTTTAGTTCCTCATGAGATAGTACAGGCAGAGTTCGCCATGACACCACTTCAGACTGATGCCATCTTCCAAACAGTGACATTCATTCATAGAGTTTGGGACCTACCCCACTGGAGACTACCGAGGTTGGCCCTGGAGTCATCCAGAAGATTAGTTGGCGCGGGGCGGACACATGGTATACACGTATATCCACATGGTTTGCTAGACACGAGATTTTGATGGACAGGTTCCCTCCCTTTCAGTACAGTATGGATGCACCTCTTGAGTCGATGATCCTGCGAGATCAGATTAACCATATCATACAGTTAGATCTCCTCCAGCTCCACATATTTCGGACTTGGGGGGGAGATCAAGAGCTCCCCCCAAGACCCAGTTTTACCGCGATCTCTTCTTGAGCATCTCGGAGGAGGGATTCATCATCAGGCCCTTGTACCTGGAGGATAGAGGAGTCTCACATACACTGAGGATCGCCATTGGGAAGATGCGGGTTTCATCCCATCAGCTGAGGATTGAGACAGGGAGAGTAGCACTTGTACTCAAAGAGCAGCGGATTTGCATGCTATGCACACTGGGAGTGATGTTGAGATAGAGGAGCACTTTCTCTGTGCTTGCCCAACCTACCACGAGATCTGAGGATGATACCACTGTCTTTACCAGGATGGGAGTGGCTTCGGCCCACTATCACGATTGATCCACTTTCATGACCAGGTCTACGTTGGGCTCTATCTGCTTGAGATGTGCCGACACAAGGAGACCCTGCTACGACAGATCAGAGAGCAGTAGGAGGCAATCAGACCACAGGATACAAAGGCTGACTAGACACAGCGGCGAGTCACAAATTCTATGTTTTTGGGTCAGCTCCAGGACACAATGGGATGAAGGAGGAGGAGCTAGCCGATATGTGGGTAGTCTGGACTTTTGAGAGAGGGGTGCAGAGACCACTCGCGACATGGAGAGCGACCATAGCACCCTCTATTGAGCTCAGACCTATTACAGCTTTCCTCAGAGGAGGCCGCCCGAGACGAGGGATCACTCTGAACATAGCTCAGCGGGTTCAGAGATCGAGCAGACCATGTCCCCCTCTGCCACCACAACATGAGATAGCCCAACACTTTCAGATCCGAGACATTTTCACTGCTCAGACGATCTACCACAGTGCCGAGTTTTGGATTATGAGTTCTAGCTCCAGTCTTAGCCTACCTTAGATAGCACATGATACATTTATAGGCCATCCTCTGGTGGTTCTAGTGATGCCCTATAGGCCATGGTATGTGCCTTGTAGGCATAAATAGAGACACTTATGTTAGTGTCTTTTAGGGAGTGTGTGTGTGTGTGTGTGAGAGAGAGAGAGAGAGAGAGAGAGAGAGAGAGAGAGCAAGCGTGTCTCGGTGTGTGTGTGTGTCTGTGTGCAGAGTGAGGAGAGAGGAGACAGCCTTCCGCAACAGCTCTAGACCCTCCCCCAACCAGCCCGTGAGCCTCAGCTTCCTGTTATGCTGTATCAGAGCTCAAAACACGGTGTTTTGGAGCAGCTACTACCTGCCGTACAGCCTGCCAGAGCCCCCATACAGATTCCGTACCGGTGTATGGCCTGTACGGACTGTTTCGCCTGCTACAGTTTGCTGCTACCAGTTCATCTCCGGCTCCTGGATCGATTTCATACAGGGATTTGCTTGCGGACTACATCTATACACTGATTTTGAAGGCTTTTTGCTCCCATTTCTCTCCTCTTGGGTCCCTGGGTCCGGTGCACCTTTCCCATCGCCAAAATCTTCCCTTTTTCTCTGAAATATAGTTCAGCTGGGAATTTTTACTGGTTTTTTCTCTCCTTTTCCTCTATAAAACTGTTTTTATCTTCTCTCGACCTCTACATCTCTCTTTCCCCTCTTTCTCCTTACAAATACAGTCCTTTTCTTTTCTCGGACTGGTTTTTTTCTCCACTATCACTTTACAGGTACCTCCTTTCTGGGTTCCACTTTTTTTTTTTTTTTTTTTGCAAAAAGAGACTTCTATTAAGTATTAAAGAAAAACCGTTAGAGCAAGCTCCATATGGGATACATCATGCAATGCACGAAAAGCTCAAGAGCCAAAAAGAAAGGATTGAGGCTGATAGTGCCATCTCAATCTGGTAGAAACCTCCGAAAAAAAGGGAGAACCTCTCCAAACTCGAAGAAATATAGTCCTTCTAGAAGAGGCTGCCCGTGAAGGGCCCTGCATGCTAGCCCATATGGCTATCAAAGTGTGAACCGTGTCAGACCAAATACCCGTGAACACCTGTAATGGGTGTATCTGGGTGCCATCCAAGTCCTCAGTACATCTGGCTCTCCAAATGTGCCAAGAGGAAATGCTAGCCAAAATCTCCCAAGAGGTGTCCACTGAAACATGAGAAGCTGTGAAGGGAGTAAGTGGTACATCCTGTAGAGAGCAGGGCTCTATCACCTGCCGGCGGACCGAGAGTGCCCAAGAAGAAGGCTCACCCTTATAAAACACCTGGGGCCCGGTAAGAGATAACCATGCGACCGAGCCCCAAGTCATGAAGAAAGGGGAAGTGTGAAAGATGCTGAGTATCCGAGCAACCCCTTTCCAAACAGTCCTCGCCTGACTGCAGTCCCAAAGGCAATGTCGCACTGACTCCTGCAGAATGGCATCGAGGACAAGTGGGATCAGCCCCAAATCGTGATCTCCACAGGTTCACTGCAATCCCTCCATGAATAGAAAACCAAAAGAAAAGAGTGATCTTTCTATTTCTGAGGGATTTCCAGAGCCTCCTCCAGAAATTTCTACGCAAGTCTGCGGTGATGAAGAAGCTTTCCCAATGGGGGGCTTTGGAGGGAATCCAACCCCTACTGTTCAGCTGAAACCTCCTGGCATTACCAACCGTGAAACGAAAGAAGGGAATCCCCCTCTCTCGGTGCCCATGATTTATCCATTCCCACTCTCCTGGGTCCCACTGCAAGCACCTGATAGGTGCACCTCCGTATAACCACAACCTCCAGGATCCCAAGGCCATGAGCAGAGGGTCGAGGTCTAAGTACCACTGCGGGTTCCACTTTTTTACAAAGCTATGGCTGAATATTCCTATGAAAAAACTTTTCAAAAGGATCGTTCAGTTGATTGCAAGAAGCAGAAGCAGGGTGAGGGTCAGCATGACCTGGTACATGATTCTCTTGAGGCACAACTGGTCTTGATGTCATGCATGAAGGATTTGCAGACACAAGAAAAGAGTGGAAAGACTCGGTTCCATCGGTTGGCCTCATGGTTGAAGTGGATGAAATTGTGGATCCAGTTAGAGAATAAGCAAAAAATGTAGTCATTTTATTTTTTCTAGGCCGGATGCCACCTACTGCAGAGATAGGCAACTAGTTGACTCGCACACTGGCTGGCTCGTTTGTTCGCAAGGTACACTATGCAGCCAGGGGTTTTTTTGAGATCATTATGGTGGATGAGATACACAGACAAATGCTTTTGGAACATTCGTCCCTCTTTTTTGGGCAGCAAATGGTGCACGTATTGCCATGGTCTTCCACAAGGGATTTTCAGGCTTTGATCCGACACAGATGTCCGGTCTGGGTTGAAGTTGTAGACTTCCTGCAATGCATGGCTTCACTCTTGCGTAAAATTGCAGCAACTTTAGGCAAAGTGGTCTGCCCACCACGGCCTAATGGCAACTCGAATCAATTTTGCATTCTCTGGAATATTGATAATCCCACACCAGACTCTTATTCAGTCACGGTAAACAATGTAGACATGGGAAGTGCTTTTTATAAACTGAAATGGGGACTATTTGCAGGGGCTTGGTTTGACTGCTAAAAATTTTGACACATGGCTTCACAGTGTCCAATGAATCAGCATAAAATGCCTCCTGCTACTTTGCCTGTTCAAATGCCTACTAAAGATGCTCCTACCTCCATTGCAAATAAAAACAAAGGTAGTAGACAGTTTTTTGGAACTCAGGATAAAGACAAAGCTCCAGTGGTTTCAAATGGGAATGTTTCTTCATATTCACCTAGGTCCTAATATTCAACCCTCAACAAAAGGACAGAAACCTCCAATTAATGGATGGCAAAGTCCAAGAAAAGTTATTTCTGCTCGAAGACTTTCACCCCCTCACACTTGGAATGGTGCGTCTTCTAGTGGAAACACCCCAGAGGTCAATACTGGAATTGGGATCACATGGGCTGCAGTGACAGCTAGCAGAACACTCTTCCCTGAAGAAGAGGTTGCTGCTTTGCTGTCTACTCCTCAGGTGGATATTTCTTCTCAGGGAAGAGGCCTTGACCTTGAGATAGAAATGCAAGGCTGACATCATGAAGTTTGCTGTTGTACATAGCTGTTATTTTACTATAAATATCTGTAAATATGACTGCTCATATCAAATGTTTTACACTCAATGTCCAGGGGATGTGTGACAGTAGGAAATGGAAATCTGTGTGGCTGTATATCAATAGATTTCAGCCTGACATAGTGGCATTACAAGAACACAACCAACATGTCTATGCAGGAAAGACAGGTCACTACTGTGGCTATGATATTTTCTATGCTGGGGAGCACTCTTTCTCAGGGGTAGTCTTTCTGATCAAACATGAGCTTCAGCCAGTTATTGCTTTAAATGACAATAAAGGCAGATGGCTTATTCTTCAATGCATCATTCAAGGAGAGGTGTTTGAATTTGCTTCTGTCTATGCACCTCAATCCTCTCGAGAAAGAACTGCAATTTGGGATACCATGCAACAATATCCATGGAGATATCATGCTTTATATGTGGGGATTTCAATAATGCTCCACAACAGGGTGACAATACCTCCAGACATACTCATTTGTTAAACCCTGAAAGGCATGCATGGTCTCAATTACTGATGCATCTTGATTTGGTTGACCTTTGGAAGGAATTGCAGCCTTTGTCACCCGGATACACCTTTCAACATAATGCCCTTTCTTCTTATCAGGCACGTCTGGATCGATGGTATAGTGTAGCTCCGCAACAAAATGGTGATGTTACATGCAAAATGTGGATTGACTATGCCTTTGTGCATTCAGATCATGCACCTCTATGGTTGAGGTTATCCTTTCATGATATGCTAGATGATAGATTGCCACAAAGGCAACATCTGATCGTGAACAATAGCTATTTGCAACATGCTGCTTTCAAGGCCATGGTTACTGAAGCATCTCATTCTCTGTCTTCTCACAGCCATATTGATATTGATAATGCATGGGATTCTTTTGTTTCCAAAATGCAAGTTGTGATTAGAGGTTATGGCAAGTCTTACATGAAGACTCTGAGGGAAACTATTGCTTAGGCCAAATTCACTTGTTAGGACCTCAATGAACTCAGCCATCTTCGTTCGTTGTCCCTGCATGAGCAAACAACACTATGCCAAGCTAGACATTGTCTTAAACTCAATGATCAAAGGAAACTGGCTAAATGGGAGACTAGAGCAAGACAAAGAGCCTTTACAGATAAAGGCTGCTCTTCCAAACAATTTTTCAAAAGCTTGCATCAGAGGAGATTAAAAACAGAAATTTGCAGGGTGCTTATGCCTGATGGTTCATGGACTATAGCTTGCTTTTGTTTGTGTGCATCATTTCTCTCAGCAGTTTAGTTCTACAGTTCCTCCCTCGCAGCAGGTTTGGTTGCACGAAATTTACTGTTACAGCATGTTTCTTCTATTATTTCCACTACTCAAGCTTTGGAATTGGAGGAACCTTTTACTGAGAGGGAATTGTCAGATGCAATCAAATCCTGTGGTAGATGGAAATCTCCAAGATGGGATGGTCTTACAGTTGAGTTTTTTCTAGAATATTGGCCTCTTTTGAAGCATACGTTGTTGCATATGGTGAACGCTGCTTGGCAAAATCAGAAAATGCTAGACACATGGAAGAGAGGTCTTGTTAAACTCCTTACAAAAAAGCAAATTTGTGAATCTTTGGTTGACTGGAGACCTATCACCCTTATGCTAGTCATTTACAAAGTTACTACCAAAATGATTGTCGATTGGCTAAAGGGGTTTTTACATGATGGGTTGCATCCTGCGCAATATGGTTTTGTTCCGCGTAGGCATATCACAGACAACATTGCTAATGCCTATGTTGGAATTGAATATGCCAAATACACGCAGCAGGATGTTTTGCTATTGCAAGTTGATATTTCCAAAGCCTTTGATATTGTTAAGTGGGATTTTATTTCATCGACTATGCAGGCATTGGGATTTGGCACAAAAATGCAGCAAGTTATCACTTGGCTATATCAAGATAGTAAAGCTGCATGCATACTTTCAGGGGATATTTCTACAACGTGGACTCTTGGTTGTTCTGTTAGGCAAGGATGTCCCCTAAGTGCTTTACTTTTTGCCATAGCCACTCATCCAATGCTTCAATATCTGGACCACCTTTTGGACACTGACCAGTTGCACGGTTTGGAGATTCCTGGCAGTCATAGCATGATCGCTCAAGCATATGCTGATGATTCTTTCTATACCCCAAAAAATACTCGGAGTGATCTGTCCATGATTATGCAGGCTCTTTCTACATATGGATTGGCTGCTGGTCTTCGGGTCAATTTTCAGAAATCAAAATTGTTGCCGTTGCATGCTCATGAATGGCATAGTCTTTTGTGGCCTGGGGAAATTGTTCCCGCTTCTCAATCGATTCGACATCTTGGCTATCCTCTAGGTTGGGGACTCACCCGTTCTCAACAAATTGATTGGGTGCTCATAAAGTTGAGGGCAAAACTTGAATATTGGAAGCTTGCAACTTGGCCATTACATGTTGGTTTGCGAATAACACAATCCATTTTGATAGCATACATACAATTTTATCTGCCTCTGATTATGTTCACTAAGGCAGATGTGGTTTCCTTTATGTCAGCTATCATGGAAATTTTCTGGTGTTCAGAAAATGGCAAGAAAAGTCTCATATTACTCTCTATGCATCGTCTCTATTCTCCAAAGATGCACAGGGGTCTAAACATTCTCAATATTCAAATGCATTTACTTGCTCACAGAGGGAAAATGATGTTGCAGTTTATGCAAGGAGATCAGCCTTGGGCTTTCATGATCCGCTCTCTTTTATTACATATTCATACTTTTGCCTTTGGGCATTGGCAGCCTACTCAGTGGGATTTCCTATTTAGCTCTATCCAAGGCAAGAGCAGAGGCTGCCCTTTTATCTCTCGTCTGCTTCTTGATTTTAAACATATTTTATCCCACTTGGAATGGAATGGCCGGGATTCTTTGTCGGGAAATTCTTTGAGGGCTGAGAATATTTATTGGTCTAAAGTATTCCACCCTTCTTTGGCCATACAAGAACCTAGACGTTTTTATTTTCTCTCTTTCAAAGGCATTTCTTCTGTGGCGGATGTACTTCAGGATGATGACACTCTTTTATCCTTTTCTATGGCTGCTAGCAAATACGGTTTGGGAGCTCATTATCGTCCTTTATGGCATAGGATTTCAGCAATGCTTCAACCGTTCTTGCCGGTACCTCGTTTGGAACTTCAGAATAGGCTTGAGGATTGGATTTTACATTCTTCTTTCTCTTCAGCCCGAGCTTTGAAGCTCTCACATATCACAGTGTCATTTCTGTATAAAGTGTTATTATTTTTGCCTTGGATTTGTGATAGAGCAAATACTGTTTGGCATATGGATCGCCCACTAAAGTGGTGGAGAAAACGACTGCGTCTCCTTTGGCATTATAAAGTCCCTCTTCGGCAACAGCTTTTCCTTTGGCGAGTCCTTCTTGGCAGTTTTCCATCTGGCCAGTTACTCGCACATAGACATATTGCTCCGGCTGTTTGCCACAGATGCCTACACTATACTGAATCTGTGCTTCACATCTTTTGGTTTTGTCCACACACTTGTGACTTCATCGCTCTCATCTGACAAAGGCTTCGAGCGAGATTTCCTACTGTTACTTTTGGCAGGTTTTTCTGGTTGTCTGGTTTTCATCCAGCTAGACAGGGTTTTGACTTATTTTTTGTATGGGTACGCTACTGGGTACTGTGGACTTTATGGATGGACAGAAATCATAGAGTCTTTGGTGATCCCCTATTTTCATCTTTTGTTTTTTTCAAACGATCTCTGCAGCAATCATTCTATGATTGCGTTCAGACTCGTTTGATTGATCAGGATGTATATACAGCTTATACTGAGATCTTCAGTTGAGTAGTAGTTACTCCACTTTCGAAGTAACTATGAATGTAATTATTTTACAGCAATAAAAGATTTCTTCCCACAAAAAAAAGTTAGTGTCTTTTAGGCCACCTAGGACACTTAGTCCTATGTGACACCTAGGACACTTAGTCCTAGGTCTAGGTACTTGTACCTTGTACTCCTTTGTTTTTGTTTATCCAACTTTGACGTGACGGCTAAGGCGTTTATCATCGACTCTTTTGCTACCTGTACTCTCTCTCTCCTAAGCGATCCTACAGTGGTATCAGAGCAATGTTTTAAGATTTATCTGCTGCACCCGGACTCGTATAAGCTCCCTTCAGCTTCACTGACCCTTCAGCTTCGTACAGTCGTACGGTACAGCTCCGTACCTGTTTCGTGTATTTTCGTACTATCAACGTACAGCCGTACTGCGTGGTACATGCGCCGTCGTACAGCCTACACACATGACGTACGTCGCCGTACATCTCTGTACCTATGCCGCCCGTACATCAATGTACATGCATTCCATACACTGCACCTAGGCACTTTTGTCGTACCTGATCTGTACATCGTGCATATTTCGTACTTGCTTCGTACCAGGCTACTGTACAGCCGTCGTACTCAATTCCGTACAGCTATTGTACATTGTTCCGTACAAGCAACGTACTCCTTCCGTACAGACATAGTACCTGTTATTGTACTGGCATCCGTACAGTTGTGTTTGCTCCGGGATTTGGGCTTTTGACAATCTTGACCTTCAACCTGTCAATACCATACCTTTGACAAGGTTGACAACTGAAATCCTTCCAAAAATTGATATTTGCTGTCATTTATGGACAGCCAGCTTTTTGTAGTGATAGCCTTGAGGCTTTTGGGTTTTCAGGTCTTTTTCAGGGTATCACATTTGCTATGGCTGGGAACAATCAAGATTTATTTAAAGTTCTTCGTGAAGATGATAAGTTGGATGGCACCAACTATCCGATGTGGTCTTATTTCATGAAACATATTCTTGTTGCAAAGCATTTATGGAATATTGTTTCTGGGGCTGATCTGAGGCCAGCCAATGCTACAGTGGTTGCCTCTACTGCTGGTCCTTCTGCAGGGGGTACTCCTCTTGATGCCTCTTCCTCTAGCACTCATGCTGCTGCTCTTCCAACTCAAGAACAGTCAAGATGGGATGCAAGAGATGCAAATGCACATTCATGTATTGCTTTATCATGCAAGAGAATCATTTTTCACACATCCGGTCTTGCAGGACAGCAAAGGATGCTTGGGATAAATTGACTTCTCTCTATCAGATTCGCAATGAAGCTCGTGTTGCATATTTGAGAAGGCAATTACAGGAAGTCAGTATGAATGAAGGTGGCTCTATGGATGCATACCTGACAAAGGTCAAGGACCTCGTGGAACAGCTTGCCAACATTGATGAGGTGGTGCCAAATTCACAGCTTGTCAGTACCACATTGAATGGACTGCCAGATACATATCAAGGGTTTGCTACAACCCTTCGATTAGTGGCCATGGGTAATCCAGGCCACTATTCTTTTGATCAGCTAGTGACTTTGCTTTTGCAGGAAGAGCAAAGTAGAGCTAATAGACAAGCCATTATTCCTGATCATGCATTTGCTTCACAGCAGATAGGAAGAGGCAAGGCTTCCAAGCCTATGGGCAAGCCAAATTCTGTGCATAGCAGCTGCAATTTCTCCCATGCATCTAAAAATACAGCAGATAAGTCAAAGAAGAAAAGATGCAACTATTGTCGCAAGCCTGGACATGACATTTCGGAATGCAGGAAGCGCATTGCTTTGGAGAAAAAGAAAGTAGGATTGACAGTTAATGCCTCACATGCTATTGAATCCCATGAGCCAGAAGATGCTTCACATGCACATGCTCTTCAGGATGATTGGCCATGGGCTGTCCATTGCTCATTTGATCCCTCCAAAGCTGATGCATTCTTTACTGCTAATGATGCTCAGTCCTGGGACTTTGATAGTGGTGCTTCCAAGCATGTCACATCTTGCAGACAGTTGTTTCATTCTTTAGATGATGCACCTCGAGGGGGGACTGTTACATGTGCTAATAATGCTTCATATGCTGTAAAAGGAGTTGGAAATGTGCAGCTCACATCCATTTCAAGCCATCCTGTCACTTTGACAAATGTTCTTTTTGTACTTGGAATTGAAGTCAACTTGATTTCAATTTCAGTAATTGCCACTTCAGGTTTCAGAGTTGTTTTTGATGGCTATAGATGCCTAGTTTATGATCTTTGTGATGACAATGCCATAGTTCTCACTGGCACTTTGCAAAAAGGGCTTTATCACCTTGATCATCATTCAGCTGCACTTTCTATTGAAGCATTGGCTATTTCAGATTCACAGCTTGCTGAAACTCATCTTTGGCATGAGAGAATGGGCCATCTCAATTATAGAGCTCTTGCAAAGCTACATTCACAGCAAATGGCAAATGATGTACCTCAGACTCACACAGTTTCCAAACATGTGTGTGAGGGTTGTCTTTTGGGTAAGATGCATCGATTTCCTTTTCAAAAGAATTGTCCAAAACTCTCACAAAGGAAATTGCAGCTAGTGCACAGTGATGTCTGTGGCCCAATGAGGACAAATGCCATTGGGGGTTACAATATTTCATGACTCTCATTGATGATTTCACAAGATATTGCTAGATATATCCTTTGAAGTTTTCTTATGCTTTCAGAGATGGCTGAATATGGTTGAGAATGAATCAGGATGCAAGCTTGTCACCCTCAACACAGATAGGGGGGGAGAGTATATGTCAAAGTAGTTTGATGCATTTCTGTCTTCACGGGGCATTATTCACTCATGTACTACTCCTTACACTCCTCAGCAGAATCCTGTTTCTGAAAGGAAAAACAGGTCCACAATGGAGATGCCAAGATGCATGCTTAAGGCTAAGTCTTTGCCCAATAAATTTTGGCTTGATGCAGTGATGTGTGCCAACCATGTGCTGAATAGATCACCTACACGGGCATTGAAGACTGTTACACCTTATGAAGCATGGAAAGGCAGGAAGCCTTCACTTTCACACATGAGAGTTTTTGGGTCTCTTGCATATGTTCATGTACCATCTCAGCTGAGACATAAGCTTGATGACAAGGCAATCAAATGCATATTTATTGGTTACAGCCAGGAGAGCAGAGGGTATCGGTCATATGAACCACATACTGGGAAGATTATTGTTAGTAGAGATGTAATCTTTGCTGAACATTCAGCTTCTCCTCTTGTGGACTGCAAAGCAAAGCCAGATGTTGACATGTTTGATGCCTTTGAATCTTGGTTACCTTTGCCATCATCACAAGAGGATTTTGACCAGCAACATGAGCCTCCTGCAGGCCCTCCACTAAGCAATAATCAGCCACAACCTCATGCTGATTTGCAGGTTTCTCTTCCAGCACAAAATGATCCTACTACTCATGATGCAGTCATTGAAGAAAGAACTATCAATAGACAGCAAAGGCAAGTTCTCATACTGTAAGTCAGGTCTGGTGTGACATAAATAAATAAGGCATCCAACAGCTTGTTGATAAAGAGTGATATCACATGGTGGGCTCCCATCATGAGCTGAGAATTTGAAGCCAGGGTCCACTGGAGTAGAGATTGGCTTGCAATCCTCAAACTGAAAACGATCAAGGAGCTGTCCAATATACTTGGACTGAGACATCATGATACCCCCCTCAACATGAGCAAACTGAATGCCCAAATAATAATGGAGCTGTCCCATGTCTGACATGTCAAAAATCTGCTGCAAATCAGCCTTGAAAGCTGCAATTTGCTGAGTATCTGGGCCCGTGATGAGCATATCATCCACATATAAAATCAGCACTAAAAAATCAGATCCACTCCCGCGGACATAAAGAGTGGGTTCTGAGGGACTATTCTGAAAACCAAGGGATAGTAAGTGTGCATGAATTTTGGCATACCATGCCCTGGGTGCCTGCTTCAAACCATAAAGGGCTTTTCTAAGCCGGCATACCTTATTTTCAGAATTAACAACCTCAAAGCCAGGAGGTTGTGTGACATAGACTTTCCTGCAGATCCCCATGAAGAAAAGCAGTCTTGATGTCAAGTTGGTGCACTTGCCAATGATGATGGGCTGCAATGGCAATGACACATCTAATGGTAGTAATTAGTATCTCAGCTCAGCAGATTCATGCACATGCCCAGTTCACAGCATTGGCAGGCAGTGAAGAGAGTCTTCAGATATCTCAGAGGCACTCAGAATTTAGCCCTCTTCTATGGTGATCAGGGTTCACTTACCATGCATGCTTCACAGATAGTGACTGGGTAGGATGTTCCGACACTATAGTGTCACATACTGGCAATTTGTTTTTTGCTTGGCAATTCATGTATCTCTTGGCTCAGCAAGAAGCAACCAACAATTGCCACATCTAGCTGTGAGGCTGAGTACAGGGCAGCTTTCATCACTACAGTAGAGTGTGTTTGGCTTCGACAGTTACTTGGTATTTGCCAGACATCCTCCACTATTGTCTACACTGACAACCAGAGTGCTTTGGCCATTGTGCGTAATCGAGTGTTTCATGCGCGTACCAAGCATATTGAAGTTCACTATCGTTATGTTCGGGAGCGGTTGTCAGCAGGAGACATAGAGTTGTCCTATCTTCCCACAGAGGACAACATAGCAGATATGTTTACAAAGGCACTTCCTCGTCCCAAGTTCGAAGTCTTTCGACAAGCTTTACACTTGGTTTCCTTTGCTACATGATCTGACATCCCTTGTACATTCATAGTTGGCTATATCCTTTTGGATGAACATGTGCCACCATGACCAGAAAATACCAGGTATTCTGAGACGTTTCCAGAGTACTTCAGCCCATCCCATGGAGGGGGGTTTGTAGGCCATCCTCTGGTGGTTCTAGTGATGCCCTATAGGCCATGGTATGTGCCTTGTAGGCATAAATAGAGACACTTATAGTGTTAGTGTCTTTTAGGCCACATAGGACACTTAGTCCTATGTGACCCTAGGACACTTAGTCCTAGGTCTAGGTACTTGTACCTTGTACTCCTTTGTTTTTGGTTTATCCAACTTTGACGTGACGGCTAAGGCGTTTATCATCGACTCTTTTGCTACCTGCACTCTCTCTCTCTTAAGCGATCCTACAACATTTTGTACTTGATTTTACTTGAGCTATTGAGCTTCTATTTCAGCATGGTACTCAGCAAGGGCCTTGGTGCGCCCTTTGCTCCAACCCTTTGTGGCTTGTATGAGTTTGTTTCCCTTTTGGTGTGTTTTGCACTTTGTCCCATAGGCCCGCGAGGCCTTCCATGGACGTTAATATCTGTCTCTCTCTCTCTCTCTCTCTCTCTCTTCTCTCTCTCTCTCTCTCTCCATTACTATCCTCAATCCCCCTTTCTCATCGGACCGAGACGGGCCTGTTACACACCATATGGACACGCGCTTCTTGATCTGGGCAGGATGCATGATCTCATCATCTACAACGGGCTTGAACTATGGCCCTCTTCAGGTGGTTTTACTTGCTTCCCATACGGGGGGACACTAGTGTAGTAGATTATATCATGGGATCCCCTGCCTTCACCTCATGTATCACTGACTTCACCGTAGCACCACTCCCTCCAGGAGCTGATCACACATACCTATTCTTCACTATCGCCACCCCACGCTTAGCCACACCACACACCACATAGGAAGCACGACACCTACCACAACATACACTTTGATCACAGCCTCTCCCTTGCCTACTCTGGACGCCTAAACAGACTCCTAACCTATATTGATCACATACCACTCATAGAGGACCGTGCTGTCCTGATTAGTTGCACACTCCACGAGGCTGCCCTCCAAATCTTTCCCCACACCACATGGTCCACTAGACCACCACCTCTTGGTTTTGTACCTTGCAACAACTGGTATGATGCGGAGTGCAAGGCTTATTGCCGACAACTGCGACTTGAAACCAGATGTCACCTCTCGAACACACCAGACACGGTACGCAAGTACCCACGTCTCGTATGTCGGAAGAAGCAGGCATTTCTTCGTCGAAATGAGGAGGAGCTGTTGAACATCTTGTACAACAACAACTCTTAAGGATTTTTTGCGGAGATTCCTTGAGCGTAGGTCTCCATCACTTCTCACCGACACGAGAGTTTGGCACACGTATGCATGCCATCTTTATGATGTCCCACACCAGCCTACTCCAGATCTCATACACACACCCCACCCCACCACTTGCACGTTGTTCACCAGAGGGGGAGTCAAGGACGCGACATTGAAACTGCACAATGGCCGAGCTAAGAATCACGAGGGGCTATATACTGAGTTTATCGCATATGGGATCGACACGTTAGCCTCGATCCTAGCAAAGCTATTCAATGACGCTGTTTGCCTTGGCTTCCCCCGCACTTGGACACTCAACACCATCACCCCTATCCACAAGGCAGGGGATCATATGGACCAGAGTAACTACATGACTATCATGATTGGACATGTGATGTCCAAGATCTATGCAGCACTATTGGATGCGTCGGTCAGCCTGTTCGTAGAGATGAGAGGGCTCAGAGCAGAGGGTCAGGCCGGTTTCAGGTGAGACCATGGGACTATCGATCACATACTCACACTCAAGAGTGTCATTGAGAAGGCCAGATTACAGAAGGAGAGGGTATATTGCTGCTTTGTGGATTTCCGCAAAGCCTTTGACATAGTACCCCGATCTCGTCTCATCACACGCCTACAGACACTGGGATTTAATTAGGAGATCATTTGGGCAGTCATGGCACTTTATGAGAGTCTCAGGTCGAGTTCGGACAGGCGCAGGTTGGACAGATGAGACCTTGAGTACCATAGGGGTTAAACAGGGTTGTCCCTTATCACCAACCTTGTTTGGCCTCTACATCGATGAGCTTGAGACTTTCATAGGGGCTTTCGGAGGGACCGGTTGCTCACTTGCTGGGATCATCATCAGGATTCTTCTTTATGCAGATGACGTGGCACTCTTGTCGTTCACACCCGAGGGGCTCCAGCGACACCTAGATGGACTGCAGGCTTTTTGTTTATCCCATGATTTAGAGGTCAACCTTGGCAAGACCAAGGTTATGATCTTTAACACCTCTCGAGCAAACATGCAACGGAAGCAGTTTACTTTCGGTAGGTCACTAGTTGAGATCGTATCCTCATACACTTACTTAGGGGTCTTCTTCTCCGGTTTGATCTTCACAATGAGACCAGCGATGCAGGCCAGACTGAGTAAGGGATACACCTCACTGGCTCAGCTAGAGAGATAGTGCTTCCACTCCTACTTTCAGGACCCCCGGACCAAGACTCTTCTCTTCGACTCCTTGGTCCGACCAGCCGGTATGTATGGCAGCCCTTGTTGGGGACCTGACATGTCAGAGATAGAGAGGACACGGATGGAGCGCCTGCAGATCCTCATGCTCTCAGGGATGATCCGGGGGAAACCATCTGTACCACATCACATCATTCAGGCCGAGTTTGGTGCTTCTCCACTCCAGCTAGATGTAGCCTTTCAGATCATCACATATCTACACCGGGTTAGATCATATGGGGACTGCACATCAGGGAGACAGAGGTTGCCATGGTTGGCTCTCGATTCCTCCATGAGGTTGGCAATAGAGGGAGACAAGCGATGCTAGTCTGCACGGACTCACAGATGGTTTGTGAGACTAAGGTTTCACATCGATAGGATACCTCCTTTTCAGTACAGTTTAGATGCCCCTCCGGTACTCCCGCCCACCATCCCGATCGGGCCACACACCAACCAGTTCATTCGAGAGGATCTCTTGCAGCTACACACCTTTAGGACCAAGTTGGAGCCGAGGGAGCTTCCAATGAAGCTGAGTTTCTACAGAGATTACTGTCTTCGTATTTCGGAGGAGGGATTCATCACACCACCAAGGTACACTGAGCTTCATATGCCCCACTCACTATGGATCTCCATCGGAAAGTTTCGAATATCATCACACCGCCTCCGCATAGAGAGCGGCAGAGCAGAGGGGATTCCTAGGGAGCATTGCATATGCATATTGTGCGACTATCAAGAGTTGAGTCGGAGGAGCATTTTATTTTCAGGTGCCCAGTGTGTACTACGAGATCCGAGGTCGCTACCACTGTCTCTTCAGAGACGGCGACTCCGGGCTCCTTTCCAGATTCCTTGCCTGCCCAGATCAGAGATGCCTCGCGGCCTTCATTCACGAGGAAGTCCGACACAGAGAGTACTTACTCAGGCGACGGGGCTTGGCCACACCATCAGACACCTCTCAAAGGAGGATCACAGAGTTCTTCCCATTGAGTGACATTGATCGTCTAGTCTCTAGCCGCAGATGTGACAAAGACCCCCACCCCACGATCGTAGCACGACACACGAGACATCGAGGGGACACACAAATCACTCTGGGGGACCTCCCGTCATTGTTTGGATGCGGGATACATCCCACGGGAGTCACGGTGGCTCTAGTCTTGCATCGAGCCTCCTCTAGGAGACCGAGACGCACGGGACCCCTTGACGGATGCCAGTGTCCCATCACCGGCTATGCACTAGCCAGGGCGACATGACATATGGAGGATTCTGTTCCGCTCCAGTCTTTTTTCTTTTCATTGTCATACCTAGATGTATTTGATTATGTATGATCAGACTTAGGATTCAGCATGGGTGATGATGCTCGTTTTGGTAGCTCCACCCTTCCTGTGATTTGTATCAGGTTTTCTTTCAGTCTCATAGACCCATCGGTCTTCCGAAGACACTAATAAAATTTCTTTCTTTTTCTTTCTAATCTGTCCCCTAGCCCTTTTCTACATAGCATCATGTCTTGGAACACCTAGTAACATGCTTTAGCCTAGTGATGGGAGGACAGCTGATAGGGCCTGTAAAAGAGGAAGCAAGATGTAGAGTTGCAGGTCTTTGTCTTTGTCTTTGTGTGAAGGGTTTCATTTATCATGATGACACACCCTTGGTTTCCTTATAGGATTGGGAGCTTGAATAGGGACCTTCACTAGCATGTATTAGTGCTTTTGAGGATCTAAGTTTTCATGTAAGCCTTGTAAAGGAATGAGGCCTAGCATAAGCTAATTGCCATGGTGGCATGGTATCTATTCTCTTCTGCAAGCTGCAGTACAAGCTCTCCCAATGGATAGGGTTCTTGTGCAGCAGCATTTGAGGTTCCACACTCTAATTTCAATTATCAAAGGCTTGCCTGAATAGGCATAAATTATGAGAAGAAGCTAGTAGTAAAGCTTGCTGGAACATCCAGTTATGTCTTTCAATTAGCCTCGCTGCCCTGCATTTCAGCTCAAGAATCATATGCTTCACCCCTGTGGATAATGTCTAAAGGCTTCACCCCGAGCTGGGTTTAGGCCGTCGTGAGAGAGGTTAGTTTTACCCTATTGATGAGTGGTGCCACAATAGTAATTTAACTTAGTAATTTGATGAGCGGTGCCACGATAGTAATTTAACTTAGTACGAGAGGAAACACGGATTCACAGAATTGGTCATTGCACTTGGTTGAAAAGCCAGTGGTGTTATTTTTCGTGTTTGAATCGGCCAACACACCTCGATTGACGAATGGGTTCCCATTCAGTCAATTTGTCTCTGCTCACACTGGCCGCGAGAACTGTCACTTTTATAAAAGACGAGCTACAGCAGTTGCAAAAGGATTTCGAACATGAGTGTTCCACGACTCTCTTCGCACGCATTCATGGCTCACACCCCTCCAGGTCACAAGCTAGAGATTGGATGCTGTCGGCACTTCCGCAGGACCTCGCCCCCCACCTCAAGGATGTTCGTTTGTTGGGACGGGGTTTCTTTCAGGTGTGCCTAGATTCCGCGGACGTTACGAGAGACCTGCTACAGGCCGGGTTTCTACTTCTAGGCTACAGGAGGATCTTTTTGTTACCTTTTCAACTGGGATTTGACCCAGTTGAAGAGGACAAGCAGGGAGTTTCTGTTTTCATCAGGTTCCCTGGTCTTCCCTCAGTTTATCACCGGCTTCTTTCAGTTATTGGCGAGAGGTTTGGTGTGGTGGCAGAGATCCCCCCTCTCCCTGGCGAGCCCTCTTCAGCTGCTGAGGCGGTCAGGATGGACGGGGTACCCAGGGTTAGGGTCATTGTTTAGGACCCCAATATTTCAGATGACCACATCATGCTACAGCGACCCGATGGGTCTTTCTTCCGCCAGAGACTTGAGATTGCAGGTCGGCAGGACCAGTGCAGGATTTGCAGATCCTCGGGGCACTTCGCCAGAGATTGCCCAAAGAAGAAAAAGAGGCCCACAAAGCAACCAGCTCGTACTAGCTTACGACAGAGAGCTGGAGCAGGACTTACCGCTCCATAGACACGGCCTCAGACACGGGCTCCCCCCTCTCCTAGGGCTACTCGAGTCCCTTCGGCACCCCGCGCCAGGAGCCTTGTTCGACTCCACCCTTGGATCAGCCTGTACCTTCCTCAGCAGCGCAGGTTTTTGGCACCTCGTCTGCACCACTTTTTGATCAGGATCTAGTACAGGTGCCTCCCTCTTTGGAAAGAGGGAAGGGAGTTTTACATTTTCTTCCTGCTTCGATAGGAATCCTTTGTACCCCCTCCCCAGGACTGGCTCAGCGGAACTCATTTTCCGCTTTGGAGGACCTCTCTAGCCTCCCAAATGATGATTTTGTACCCTCTACTTTTGGAGAGCCAGTTATCGGCATCCCTATTGAGAGATCCTTCTCTCTCTCACCTGTGGACTTTCCTCCCCTCGGACCTCGTGTGTATGGCCGGAGGTCTGCTCCGGTAGAGGCTTCTATTTTCGCCACCAGGTCAGGTAAGGTATTCCAACCCACTTCCTCCCGCCGATGAGGATAGCCAGTTGGAATATACAGGGATTGGGCAGCATTCCTCATCGCTGTCGCAGACAGCTGATCAGGAATCAGCTCCATCCAGGTGTTTCAGGTGGTCCCCTAGACATTCTTTTTCTTCAGGAACACAAACTGGATATCAGAGATTGCTCCAGTCAGGTAAGTTGCTCTCAGGTTGTGGTTATATGGAGGTGCACCTATCAGGTGCTTGCAGTGGGACCCAGGAGAGTGGGAATGGATAGATCATGGGCACCGAGAGAGGGGGATTCCCTTCTTTCGTTTCACGGTTGGTAATGCCAAGAGGTTTCAACTGAACAGTAGGGGTTGGATTCCCTCCAGAGCCCCCCATTGGGAAAGCTTCTTCATCACTGCAGATTTGCGTAGAAATTTCTGGAGGAGGCTCTGGAAATCCCTCAGAAATAGAAAGATCACTCTTTTCTTTTGGCTTTCTATTCATGGAGGGATTGCAGTGAACCTGTGGAGATCACGATTTGGAGCTGATCCCACTTGTCCTCGATGTCATTGTGCAGAGGAGTTAGTGCGACATTGCCTCTGGGATTGCAGTCAGGCGAGGACTGTTTGGAAAGGGGTTGCTCGGATACTCAGCATCTTTCACACTTCCCCTTTCTTCATGACTTGGGGCTCGGTCGCATGGTTGTCTCTTACCGGGCCCCAGGTGTTTTATGAGGGTGAGCCTTCTTCTTGGGCACTCTCGGTCCGCCGGCAGGTGATAGAGCTTTGCTCTCTGCAGGATGTACGACTTACTCCCTTCAGAGCTTCTCATGTTTCAGTGGACACCTCTTGGGAGATTTTGGCTAGCATTTCCTCTTGGCACATTTGGAGAGCCAGATGTACTGAGACCTTGGATGGCACCCAGATACACCCATTACAGGTGTTCACGGGTATTTGGACTGACACGGTTCACACTTTGATAGCCATGTGGGCTAGCATGCAGGGCCCTTCATGGGCAGCCTCTTCTAGAAGGACTATATTTCTTCGAGTTTGGAGGGGTTCTCCTTTTTTCTCGGAGGTTTCTACCGGATTGAGATGGCACTATCAGCCTCAATCCTTTCTTTTTGGCTCTTGAGTTTTTCGTGCATTGCATGATGTATCCCGTATGGAGCTTGCTCTAACGGTTTTTCTTTAATACTTAATAGAAGTCTCTTTTTGCAAAAAAAAAAAAAGCCAGTGGTGCGAAGCTACCATGTGTAGGATTTGACTGATTGCCAATAATTCAGAATCCATTCCAGATGCAGCGCTCTCTTCCTCCCCGGTTGTTACCTTGTGGATAATGTCTAAATACAAATCCTTGCCTTTGCAAATTGCTGTCTGCAAAATAAGTCTTTGTGTCTGTTGTACAGGTGTACAGAGATAGAAAGGTAGCTGAGGAACTGGTCCATCGAGCAGAGAAATCTGACTACAAAGCAATTGTTCTGACAGTGGACACACCCAGACTTGGACGCAGAGAATCAGACATTAGAAACAGGTTATTATGTGTGTTTTATTAATTGTTAGAGCCTTTCTTTTTTTTCCAAGGCTCATTACTGATCTTTTCGAAAACCTGTACAGATTTTCAATTCCACCCCATCTAATGATGAAAAATTTGGAAGGCAAGCTCTCATTACAAACAGATAGGGTATGTTAGTCTGCACAAATTGAAGTCTTTGTTAATTTCTCATGGATGCCTTTGTGAACTTCAGGAACGTAGAAAAGATCTTGCAGTCTAACAAGTGCGGGGAGATTTTGTTGTATAATGGAAGATGGTGAATTTGAATTAGGAAAGTAAAGTTATTGAATTGGGCACACGTTGAACAAACCTTGGATTAGGGATGTCATAACCTGGATTCAACAGTTTACTTCTTACTTATGCTATGGTTCGACCTCATAGTTGGAGTCTGCATGGGAAATATATGAGCTGTAAGGACACTTTCTGGCCTGATTAATGACAATGCTGCATAATTGCGGGTATTGGTTGGTCATTTTGAGCTTTTATAATGTTACTGAAGAGAGATTTTATAGCATGTGATCCTTTGTGAGATTATGTTTCCAGCTTTGCTCATTAATTTCTGAGAGTTAATGTTTTATGATACATGATGCTGTCTTGGATAAATCTTCTGCTCTATCATAGCTCATCTGAATCTGTAGAACCATTTTGATTGCTCGAGTTTTTATTTGTTGTTGTTTCTTTTTTAGAGGTTCCTTAACAAGGTCGCAACTTCTTGTAATTCTTGCTCTATGATGTTTGCATCTCCAGATCCACAAATCACTTAGAGCATCTGATGCATGATTAGAGAAGACACTTAGCAAAGACGACTCATTCTATCAAAACTGCCATGATTGTCTCCTCGGGTCGACTGACCTTGTTGGAGCTCACAAGAACATGGCAATCTCTACTACTCTACAACATCCCTATATGTAAAAGCACTACACCGACTCTCATGAGACACTCACGCACCCGGACCTGCTCAGAGCACAATGAATCCATCTTACGATGAGAAAATGTTTCTATGAGGTCATTTGGAAATAGGTATACTACCTTTGTGGATCACAAAGTGTGGGCAACCTATACGCATGTCCAAATGAAATGATTCATAGCAATTCGTAACCAGCATTTTTGGCAATCCTATCTGGGAATGTCAGAACTAGATGTGCCTGTGGGGGTTAAAGGTCACTGTGCCTTTACCCTGGCTATGTACAATACTCAAACACATATAGAAATGAATGAAAAAGAAGATTAGGGTGTTCTGCACCCACCAAAAACTTGTGTGGCTCTCTGTTTCTCTCTCTCTCTCTTTCGTTCTGCTTCCGTTGAGAGCACTCTCAACTGGTATCAGAGCCCGGGTGATCTAGCTGAGCGTGCGTGAATGCCTGAAAGCTCAGTATCTCTGTGGGAAGCTTTGTGGGTGACTTTACTTGCATCTGAGTGCGCAAAGACCTTGAAGGAACCTTTGGAAAAGTCACTTTGGTTTTGCGAAGTGGTTTTGAGAGTCTATTAAGTGTTTTTTTTTTTAAACGTCATTTTTTAAGCTTTTCCGTGTTCCGTTCGACGACAAAGACTACGTAGACTTATAGAGGCAACCATTGCCTGCTTTTGGTGTCCATTTCACTTCAGGAGCTTGGAAACACCTTCATTCCCTAATTTGGGATGATTTCATTGGATTTCTGACTCATTGTGTCAGTTTCAACGTTTTTCTGTCGGGGTGTTGGAACCCAAGTTTGGAGCAACCATTTGCAGATCTATCAGTTCCGGTAGACTCAGGAGGTCCTAAAACTTCTATGTTATTCATCATTCGCACTCCGGTGGAGTTTACAAACAGTTGAGTTTTTAAAAACGTTTTTCAGTCCGTGTGTTGGACCCAATGATTGGGACCATAGTTTCCAAAACCGTCTGTCCCATTGCGTTCCGGATGCCTAAAAACCCCTACCTGTCAGTTCTTGCGCGATTTGGTGGAGTATTTTCATAGTTATAGATCTCTGTGTATTTGATTTTGTCTCTCTGTTATGCATTTTTTATTCTAAGGTTTTGAAACCTTAGATTTATGCCACATGGCAGTGGATAGGTGTTGATTCCCATTTCTCACTCATCAGTTGAGATTTTGGAGTTCCACTAGAAGAGAGATATTTGCAGATTGTCTTGCTGAGTCCGATTATGCAATGGCGCCCATGTTTTGAGGCATCTCAGGTTCTATTTTCAGTAGCGGTCATTGCCGTGGGACCATGATTTTTGGAGCATACCTTATGCAGATCACTCTGGTTGCAGTTTGAGCCATGTGCGCTCATTCGTGGTGTGCATTGGGTTGTAGTGGATGATTTATAGGCCATTTGGATGCATTGCGATCCTTATTGGATGCGCTGATAGGCTCAGATTGCCTTGTGGGATGCTATTTTTTATGGACGCTTTGCACATGGATGCTATTTTATGCTAAGGGACAGCTTTGACACATTGCAGTTGATGCACTGATAGTGATATGCTCTCTTGGATGAGATATTGTTGATGCATATGCCCATGGACGGTGTTTATGCTTGAGCCATTTGGCACTTATTGGTATTTTGAATTGCCATTGCAGTTGGCATCTTCTTTTAGGTCAGATTTGCTCATATGGATGCATAGTACATGCACATGAGTCAGCTGTATCTTTTGATGCTTTGAGCTTTGAGCTTTGAGTTTTGGTGATGTTTCACTCTATTGTGGCATACACATTTGGGTGCACCTGGTATTTGGTGTGATTCTCTCTTGCAGGCACTAGCATCTGGGATTTTGCTTTATTTACATCATGGCATCCTCTTCCATGTCTGAAAATGAGTTTTTCAGCATTAAAAAGTTTGATGGGACAAACTTTTCTTTGTGGAAAGAATAGATAAGGGATGTGCTTATTCAAAAGAAGCAGATAAAACCCTTGCAAGGGATTGCAGCTAAGCCTGCAGCTATGTCCACAGATGAATGGAATGAGTTGGATGCATTGGTAAAGTCTACCATTAGACTTCATCTTGGAGAGACAGTTTATTTCACAGTAGTCACTGAAAAGACTATGGAAGCTTTATGGAAAAAGCTGTGCGCTACATATGAGAAAGAGACTGCCTCAAACAAAGTCTATCTCATGAAGAGATTATTTGAGCTGCACATGAAGGAGGGAGTATCCATAGCTTTGCACTTGAATGAATTTAATATCATTTTCAGTCAGCTTCAAGCTCAAAAGCTGAATTTCGATGTGGAAATGAGGGCAATATTTCTCTTATGCTCATTACCGTCATCATGGGATACTTTCCATACTACTATCAGTAACTCTGCACCTGGTGGAGTATTGAACTTTGATGATGTGGTTGGTAGCTTGTTGGCCGAGGAGATTAGATGGAAGTCAATGGAAGGCAACAAGCAGGATGCAGCCTTAAATGTATAAAGGGGCAGATCACAGTCTAGGGGGAAGTTTCAAGAAAGAGGGAAGTCCCGTAGCAAGTCTAGGGCACGGAACATTGAGTGTCACTATTGTGGCAAGAAGGGCCACATGAAAAAGGAATGCTACAAGCTTAAAAGAGAGAAAAAGGATAAGAAAAAGAATGCAAATTGGGGTGCAAATCAGAAGGAAGAGAGTCCAAGGGAGGACAAAGGAAAAGTGAAGATCGAGGAGATCAATGCAGTCACACATGATAGTGACAATGACATTCTCTTTGTATACTATGTGACATTCATTGATGATGCAACTAGGAAAGTATGGGCTTATGCTATAGCTTGGAAGAGTGATGTGTTCCAGGTATTTCAGAAATGGCTGGCCTTGGTTGAGAATCAGTCAGGTAGAACGCTTAAATATCTACAGACTGACAATGGTGGAGAGTATCTCTCTCATGACTTTCAGCATTTCTGTGATACACGTGGGATTAAGAGGGAGCTCACATCCCCTCGTACTCCAGAGTAAAATCTAGTTGCAGAAAAGATGAACCGTACCATTCAAGAAAGGTTAATACATGCTTTCTAATACAAGTCTTTCTGGTGGTTTTTGGGCTGAGGCAATGAAGACTGCAGTGCACTTGATCAATAGATCACCTAGTAAGAGTTTGGATGGTGGTATTCCTGAAGAGACATGGAGTAGCAAGAAGCCCTCTTACTCTCATTTGCGTATATTTGGGTGTGAGGCATATGCACATGTGCCAAAAGAGCTTTGAAAGAAGCTAGATCATAAGTCTAGGGAATGCATCTTTGCTGGGTTATGTGAAAGTGGAGAGATGGGCTATCGTCTTTGGGATCCAGAAGCAAAGAAGATCATACGCATCATAAGTCTAGGAAATGCATCTTTCTGGGTTATGTGAAAGTGGAGAGATGGGCTATCGTCTTTGGGATCCAGAAGCAAAGAAGATCATACGCAGCCATGATGTAGCCTTCAATGAGAAGAAGATGCATAAGGCACCCATGAGGGATGTGGAAATGAGGAGAATCACGTGAATCCACCTGCATATGTTGATAGACAGCAAGCTGTCCATGCACCAAATGTGCAAGAAATGGTACCACCAAGTACTCCCACAGGTATACAATCAAGGATAGATGATGGATCATCTATTGGTGGAAATGATGAGCCAAATGTGGCTGATATGCAGGTGGGACAGCAAGCTGAAATGCCCCTTTGAGAAGATTATCTAGAGTGTCCAGACCGCCTGATAGGTTTGTTCTAGGAATAGACTATGTGATGCTTACTGATTGCGGGGAGTCTTCTTGCTACAGAGAGGCTATGATGCGCAAGGATCAACGCAAGTGGGAGTATGCTATGCAATCAGAGATGAGTTCACTTATGAAGAATAAGACTTGGGACTTGGTTTCTTTGCCACATGGAAAGAAAGAATTGCCATGTAAATGGGTCTACAAGATGAAGGTCACAGGTGATGATGTGCCTAGGTACAAGGCCCGTTTGGTCGCTAAAGGGTTCAAGCAAGAGAAGGGTGTGGACTTTGATGAGATATTCTCTTCAGTTGTGAAGATTACCACACTTAGATGCATGCTTGGACTAGTAGCAGTAGAGGATATGGAGCTTATGCAGATGGATGTCAAGACAGCTTTCTTGCATGGGGATCTACATGAGGAAATTTACATGGTACAGCCGGAAGGCTTTGAAGAAAAGGGCAAAGAGCATTTAGTTTTGCAAGCTGAAGATGGTCTTAAGCAAGCACCTAGAGTGTCGGCATCAGAAGTTTGATGCTTTCATTCGGTCCCAGGGTTTTAGGAGTGAAATTGATCACTGCCTCTACACTAAAAGAGCTAAGGATGATAGCCTGATACTCCTGGCACTATATGTGGATGACATGCTATTGGCTAGCAAGAATACTTATGAGCTATATGCATCAAAGGCCAAGTTGCATGAGGCCTTTGATATGAAGGATTTAGGACTTGTAGGTCATATTCTTGGTATACGCATCACGCGTGATTGGAGTAGGAAACTCCTTTGGCTTTCACAGAAGGAGTATGTTACAAAAGTATTGCAGCATTTCAATATGGAGGGGGGGGATGGCAGTGAGTACTCCATTGCCTCCATATGTGAAACTGAGTCATACAGATAGTCTCAAATCAGATGAGGAGAGGGCCATGATGGCCAAGGTTCCTTATGCATCAGTGGTTGGGAGTCTTATATATGCTATGATAGCTACTAGACCAGACATTGTATTTGCAGTGGGAGTTGTTAGCCGGTATATGGCTAATCCAGGAAAGAGGCATTGGGAGGCAGTTAAGTGCATCATGAGGTACAAGAAGGGTACCAAGGAGATGTGCATCTGCTTTGGTAGAGGAGACATGCGTGTACTTGGGTACACAGATTCAAACTATGCAAGGTATGTGGATAGTAGGAAATCCACTTCTGGTTATGTGTTCACCTTTGCAGGTGGTGCAGTGTCGTGGATGTCTCACACACAAAAGTGCGTTACTTTGTCTACCACAGAGGCTGACTATGTTGCAACCACAGAGGGTTGCAAGGAGGCTATATGGCTTGATCGGCTAGTGGGAGATTTGGGGATTCATACAGGTGTACCGACATTGCATAGTGATTCCATGAGTGCCATTCAGCTAGCACGGAATCCAGTCTTTCATGCAAAGACCAAACACATTGAGGTCAGGTACCATTTCATCAGGGAGGTACTTGAGGACAGGCGCATAGAGCTTGTCAAGGTTCATACAGATGATAACGCTGCAGATATGCTAACGAAGAGTCTACCTAGTCAGCGGTTTGAGTATTATCATGTATTGATGGGTATTGGATAGTATGCTCACTGGTTGTTCTCCCTTAAAGGCACATTCTCCTTTAAGTGGGAGGTTGTGGGGGTTAAAGGTCACTGTGCCTTTACCTCGGTTATGTACAATACTCAAACACATATATAAATGAATGAAAAAGAAGATTAGAGTGTTCTGCACCTACCAAAAACTTGTGTGGCTCTTTGTTTCTCTCTCCCTCTTCCGTTCTGCTTCCGTTGAGAGCACTCTCAGTGCCGATGTAGGAATATGGTAGGATAGAATGTGCTAGAATGTCAAAGAAACCCTAGTACGGATGAAGGAGGAAGAGGGAGGGAGTAAGGAAGAGATACTAGCAACTCCGAGAAGAGGTGGAAGTTCAAATTAATGCCAAGATGCAAGACACAGTGATGTTAGTGTGAAAGTGTCATAAGCAAATGGCTGTCTACGAATTGAGAGTCATCGCTACTGTTCCACTACACTTTGTACTTGGGAAGATTTGAGTTCAAAACATACATCAAACTATGGAAGGGACATTACTTGCATCCCAAGGAATTCATCGATTTGACGTTGATGCAATTTCCAAGGGATGAGATCTATGAGTCGAATAGAAGAAGCAGACACCTTGGTATCGAATGTGCTGAAAAAGAAGACCAGAGAAGGCCACCTTTGAGAATCAATGCAAGAGGAATGTCAGGTGCAGAAGAGGATGCAAGAGCTCATTGACAGCAAAGATCAATAGAGAAGAGGAGAGTGGATAGCGAGAGTGAATGAGCAAACTCATGGAATCTTGTCACTGAATAATGAGGAAATCCATGCCAGGGAAGAGAGTTGGAAAGTTGAGCAGTTCGAAACTGGATACAATGCTGAGGACAATCAACAAGAATGTGAGATGAATGGCTACACAAAACAATGGCGATTGAGAAGAGGGTCATCAGTGAGCCCAAAAGAAAGAAAAGGGTAATCTTCGTGGAAACGAAGACGAAGAAGAAGAAGACAAGCTGGTTGTCAAAAAGGAATCAGCAAAGATAGAAAGGGAGGAGCTGAAAAAGCTTCTTAAAGAGATCGGGATAAGAGGATCTCTAGGAAAAGGAGACATTTGGTGCACTAAGTGCAAAGTTGATGGACATATCAACACTGATTGCAGGTGTTGGTATGTCTCTCAACATCGATTGATGGGAATAAGAGGAGCTCTAGGAAAAGGAGAAGTTTGGTGCACTAAGTGCAAAGTTAATGGACATACCGACACTGATTGTAGGTTGGGATGATACTACAACATATGCAATTGTTCGGGCCACGTCCAAAGAGGGTTTGTTCAACAAAAGCGAAAGGACTGCAGAGGTCACTCGAGCAGAGAGGGAGGGCAGAAGACCCGATCAAATAGACAGACCAAAGAATGTCAACACTGCATCGGTCCACATTGTGAGCAGCAGGAGTTGACAGGGAGGGGGCAACTGAAGGGATTAAGCATGGGGGCAAGCTGTGGGATCAAGGAAGGGAGAGAGAGATGATGAGAAGGGGAGGTTAAGTAATGGGGAGCAGAGGGAGCAGGCTTATACTGGGGAAGAGATTTTCAAGTGATCCATATGTTCCCAGTGTTATGTTGCCCCTGCCTCACCTCCCTTTGTTTCACACTTTGTTAAGATAAAATATTTGCACTTTGCAACTCGTGTTTGTGCACATTGCCCCGTAAGAGTGTTTTCAGTGTTTTAGTGGACATCTACTTGTCAAAGAGTCCCAATGTGAAACCATGAACTGGTTTTGGTGAAGCTGCATCGAAAGGTACTGGATCTTTGATTAACTGTGCTTGGCGTACAAACAGCTTTCATGTTGTGTGAATTGTGGCTGTGATCTTTAAGTCATTTCCTGTGATTATACTTTTCTTTTTGTTATCAAGCTTCTAAAGGTTAGCTCAGAGTGTACCATGCCCGTTTGATGAAATCATATCCAGGCTGGCAGGAACCTTATAAAGCGCAAAGCAAATTAATGGTTCATTTATATTTATGGTCGCACTTTTTGTACTCGTCTTTAAGTTTTTGATGCACGAAATTTGTATTGAGGTCTTGATGACACAAACCTCTGATATGTAGGCATTGTGGTTGGATATGTTTTTTTCATTGCTGTTCCTAACGATTCCGATGTGGGCAGTCAAAAGGCTCTGGACTGGAGGCATTTGCTGCAAATGTGATGGACAGGTCTTTGAGTTGGAAGGTAGGAACTGCAATGTTTGACTTTGTCTTTTCCCATCTGAGTCTAAAGACCCTCCCCCGCCCGCCCCGCCCCCAGCCCAATCTCTCCCTCGCCCATCTGCCTCCCTTTTCCCACCCCATTTCTTCTTTTCGTGGGCCAACCTCAGCCCTTCTGTCTCTTCTGTCTTGCTTATTTCTTTAAAAATTTTCAATACCTGTCGATGTAAGGAAGGCCTTTTACTCGCTTGGTTAGCAAAATCAAAAGTCAATTAGTAGTAGTTTGGTGTGCTGATGATCCCCTAAATGAAACTATCAGGGGCTAGATTGAAGCCTTTTTTAATGATTGCATACCAGGGATTGGCTTGCGGGAGAGGGACAAGTGGTTTTTTTTTTTTTTTTTTTTTGGGGGGGGGGGCGGGGGTGTGCGAATGCATGCAAGAATCTAGAAAGGCATCTCTACAATGAGAAACCTATCATACTATCTACACACAATAGTTTCAAATGCTGTTGAACCTGTAATTTCCATTACCAACATTAAACAGGTTACCCCTTTAAGTCTCGCAGGTCCTGCAAATACTCAAGTATGCCTGTCTCCACTGCATTGGTTTTCTCTTAATTGTCTCTAGAAGGACAGCCACTCCTTTATACGGTTGTAGATGCCAGAAGTCCTGTATCAGGCCATCTTCTTCTATTAATTCTCTCTAGAAGGACAGCTGCTCCTTTCATGGTTGTTGATGCCAGTCCTATATCAGGCCATCTCCTCCTTACCCAAATAAGTTATAGAACTTTTCATGGTTGTAGATGCCAACCCTATATCAGCCCATCTCCTCAATACCCAAATTTATTATAGAGCCTTCTTTGGTACACTTTCCTTGCAAACAGGAGCACTTTGCTTTGAGCTACTGTCCGCTGTTTTCCTTCTATACAATATGAATTAGTTGATACTATTAAGTGGGGAAATTCATGAAAGCATTAACAAAATTAGACAGGCTACTGCTGTTAAGTCTTGCACGTCTTTTAAACACATGAGCCAGGACTGTCCCCTCTCCACTGATAGTTTCCCAATTGTGGCCATAAGGACATCCAGTCCTTCCATTTCTGTGCATGGTGACTAATTCCTTGCAAGCAGCAGTGTTTTGCTTTGAGCTACAGTCTGCTGTTTTCCGTTATCCTTTCTCTTTCATTCTCTTGGAGTGTAAACAGTGAGAGTTTTCCATCCCTTGGCTAACTCACTTTGGCTACTAACTAGCAGTTCCAATGAAGACAGACAAATTATTTTAAGCTTGATTCAATTTACACACCTGCCTAAAACAGGACACACATTAAGATGGACATTTTGTGTATCTGCCCATACCAAGGGCACTGATATGGTTACTTACACCATGATATGTACTTGTCTGCCAATGGGAGATACTAGCACATCCTCCATATCCCAAAGTGCAATTCAGGGACAGGCCTCACTCTCCGAAATTTGTCACATTTTCTAAAAAAGTGTATCCACCTGCTTGGTAATTGCTTTTGCTTATTTCAGTTTTGTTATTTCAAGTTTTAGGATTGCCAAAATGTATGCAAATGTTTTACTTACTTCCAAACAGGTACAAGTTTGCTGGGATCTAGAATTTGAGGCTCAAAACCATCATAGCTGCTATGGGCATTGTCTCGCACAAGTTTAAAAGCATCTCAAAGAGGGAAAAGTCCATCTTTCCACCCAAGTACTTGACGGAAGGGCTGGTCAAATGTGTAGAATGTAGACTGACCTAATAGCTACATGAAAAGATAACAAGATTCAAGACAAGGTGACATATTGAATAGGCCTATTAAAGATAAGACAAGGCCTACTAAGTCCAATATTAACCGTTGACTAGATCTAGTTATAAGCAAACCAGTGGTGAAATTGGGATCAAACTGGATAAGTATTGACAAATAAATAGTGTTTTTCTAGGGCCTTGAATTCGGTACTACAAGAGGGAAAAACATGTACATTCATAACATGTGGCACCGATGGGATAGTGGCACTTGACAGTGGCATGACATCACCGGACAGCCAATGACATTTTGCACAACGTCTAACATGTGGCACGACATGTGACATGTGACATGTGACACATTGCGATATGACACATGGTACCACTAAACATCTAACATCTGGCACAACACATGAAACCTACACCTTGCACCAGTCCTACTTGACAAGTGACATGACATGTGATATCACTTGGCACATGACACGAGCCTTATGACACTTGTTCCCCACCATCCACTCTCTCGAGAAAGAAACTCACACAACTGGTCGTTTCTTCAGCCACCAGTTGTCTCATTTTTCAACACTTGTGAGCAATGTGGAAAGGGAATACACGTGCAACTGAGACATGTTCCACTTGCATACTTTAATCTAGGGAAAAGTTTGCTGCCATAGGAGAGGACTTGGTCTTCCCTTCTCTCCTATAAGTAGAGTCCTTGGCACTGTGCACTCCACAAAGGAGAGTGCTTACACAAGATGCTGCACTTACTTCATGAGAAACCCTCTTCCTTAAAGAGCTCCCACATGCTGCCCCTTCATTCCATGAGCTCCTGCATGCATGAGCACAGCTCATGCAGGCCTAAGTTGCTGTTTGTAGTCTTGTGCTGCCCGTTTAGCCATGTAAACTGCGAGATCATATGCAACCTTTCTCTATAAGGCAGCTTGAGAAAAGACCTTTCATAAAGTGGTAGAAAGTCAACAGACATGGTACGCTAGTTTTCTAGTACTGAACATGCTTGATGATAATGTAGGTCACAGCAACCTAAGGAAGAAAAGGAAGACCTACCTAGGAGAGGGTACTATAATCCGAATCAATACCCATGTGAAGCTTTAGGGGGAGGAGGAACCAAAGGGGACCACCTTGCATAGAGATCCAGGTTATAGGCCACTCCTCAGATGAAAAGTAATAACTGTCTTTGGTTTGAAAAGTCAAGTTTCAGCCATACAAGCCCAGTAGCAGTGGTTGTAGAGATATATACAATGATATGGTGGTGTAGGATAGACTAGGACTTAGTCTATTTTGGAAGTTTTAGTGTGCTCTAGTACTTGGACTATATATACGAAGTACTTGTACTTCATTTGGTTGAACATTTCAGCTGGAGTTTACTTGTGTTCACTTCTTGTTTTCTTGTATTCACAACTGTTCTCCATTCTTGTTCCTACATGTGGTATCAGAGCTAGTCCTTCCATCCCTGTCACTTGCTTCCCCGTTCTCCCACGTGCTCCTATTGCACTTCTGTCGTGGAGAAGAAGTAAGTTGTTGCTGGTCGACTTCTCTTTTGGCTATCTTGATCTCCCATGAGCTTTGTGTGATCTCGAGCTTCAGTTTTGTTGCGAGATTTTGCACCAAGAAGCACTCCTCAACTGGGCCACTTTGTTTTGTGTTACGCGCGTATTTTTTTCAAGCAATTTTGAATACCGGAAGTTGTGTAGCTGCGTCGAACAACCAGGAGGAGTTTTGAGTAGTTGTACTAAGGTTTTACCCCCCTTTCAGAGCTGGTTGTGCTCTCAGAATTTCATTTTGAGCAACAGATCAAAAGATACTAGCAATATCATTTACGTTTTGCTGATTTTCGTGCAGTTCGCCTCTCTAGCTCGCCATTTGACGTGCCCACTTGCCGTTGCCTCTCTAGATCGCCACTTGCATCTCCAGCACCGGATTCGACTTGGTGGTTCGACTTTTTCTCCTGCTCCAGCTCAAGATCCTTGCTTCAGCTCATTTTCAGCCTCTCCCAGTTGCCTCTTGCAGAAAGCATTGCGTAGGTGTCTTGCAGATTGCATTGCACAGGTGTCAGTGCATTTAGGACAGTTTTTGGCTACACATTGATGCAAGTCATTGATCAGGTGTTAGTTGATGCTCTTATGGATGTCTATTGAACAAGAGTTTGCTATTGCATTGTGAGCCATTGTTTGGCTGACATATAGGCTGATTTTTGGGACAGAAGTATGTTGCATTTGAGCCACTATTTGGTTGTGGTTGAGGACAACTTTTTGGGGCAAAAATATAGTTCTTGATTGCATTTTGTATCCCGGAGAGGATTGAGATCTGAGCAGATTATTGCTATTTCAGAGCAGCCATTGTCAATGAATGCCATTGTAGTGATTGCATAGCAATCTATGGTCTTTCAATTGTCCATTTGCTGTCTTTTCCTTTGCAGGTACACTTGGAATTATTCTTGAGCTTGCAATCATGTCTCTCAATGAGATTTTTGGCACCATGACGGAGGCGGATAAGTTGGATCTATGCTTTGTGGTCGTTTACACTCAAGAATATCTTGGTTGGAAAGGGCTTATGGGACATTGTGAATGGTGATGAGGCTACACCTGTTGGATCTAGCACGAGTGCATCTTTCACTTCTGGCACTACCACTCAGTCTTCTACTACCGCTCCCACGGAGGATCAGAAGAGGTTGGATCGCAGGGATGCCCAAGCGTTATCTTTGATTGCATTGTCTCTAAAGACACACATTAAGTCCACTATTAAGTCTTGCAAGACCTCAAAGGCAGCTTGGGATAGAGTGGAATGTGAAGAATGAAGCAAGAAGCATTGCCTTGCACAATCAGCTCAATGACTTGTCCATGTAGGAAGGTGAAACTCTTTTAGCTCATATTGCAAAGATTACTGACATTTGGAATGAACTCGCAGCTATTGATGAGAATATAGAAGACAAGAAATTGGTCTCTATCACTCTCAATAGTCTGGCACCCTCATATGATACTTTTGCTACTTCCTTTACCATTATGCTCAGGGCTGCTCCACTCAATTTTGAGGAGTTAGTTGGCTTGCTCTTACAGGAAGAAATGCGGACTTACAATTCAGCCCGTTCCTATGGTCAGAGTGAGCAAACACTTGCCACTCATGGAAAGGGTAAAATTCAGAAAAAGACCAGCCATGCTTATCAGCCCAAGAAGGAGGGGAATGCAAACACAAATGCAGGGAATGCAGATAAAGGTGCAAAGGTGAAGAAAGGTAGATGCAATTATTGTAAGAAGCCTGGTCATTACATTGCAAAGTGCCAGAAAAGGATTGCCAATGAGAAAACGAGACAAGGCACAAGTAGTAATTATGTGGCACTAGCTGAAAATGCCAATGCTTCACCATCTCATGCAAACTTTGCACAAGGGGAAAAGGATAATGTGTTTACTGGATTTCAAGATAGCTTTGGAGCCAGGGGGGATTTAGTTGCACATGATGCTTCTCTTGCTTTATCTGGGGATTCTTCATTTGCTGCAATAGATACTTGGTATCTAGATAGTGGTGCATCGAAGCACATGACTCACAGGAAAGCGTGGTTTGAAGAAATTAAACCTATTCATGGCAAACAGGTTACTTGTGCCAATGATGCCGCTCAGGACATCACATGAGTGGGAGATGTTTCCATCCTTTTGATTCAGGAAAGAAAAAGTATATCCGTGATGTCTGGTATGTTCCTGAATTGAGAAAAAATCTTGTTTCCGTTCCATCCATGGCTCATGATCAACACATGCTTGTGGAATTCCAGGACGATCAATGCAGGATCAAGGATCCAAAGAAAGGGTATGAGATTGTGACTTTACAAGCTTGATGCTCAGACCTATAATCAGCATGCTATGGCTGTCTCTTCTGCTACTCCAGGTGATTTATGGCATGCTAGGTTTGGTCATGCACATCATAGAGCTTTGGCATATTTGCATAATCATAATATAGTTGAAGGATTGCCAAAATTACAGCAGGAGGTGTGTGAAGCTTGTGCTCTTGGAAAGTTGCATCACCTACTATTCCAAAAGGATGGTCCAGGTTCAGTAAGAGCACAAAGGGTCTTGTAGATATATTGATGTTTGTGGACCAATGAATGTCACAACCCATAGAGGGTATCAGTATTTTGTCACATTCATTGAGGTTCACTTGGCTCTTTATCATGAAAAGCAAATCTGAGGTGTTCAATTGGTTTAAGGAGTTCAAAGCATTGGCTAAGAATCAAAGCAATTCTAGAATTGGAACACTTAATTCTGACAATAGGGGAGAGTATACTTCACATGCTTTTGAGGGATATACCTGAAGGAGCATGGGATAAAGCATCACAAAACAGTGCCATACACGCCTCAGCATAATCCGATTGCAGAGAAGAAGAACAAGACTCTCATGGAGATGACATGGTGTATGTTGAAATTAAGAGAATGTCAAAGGCATTTTGGGGTGAAGCAATTGTTACAGCCACATATATTCAGAATCGCTGCCCTACACAAGCATTGGTTGGCAGAATGCCTTTTGAGACATTTTATGGGTACAAGCGCAAGATGGATCACTTGAGAGTGTTTGGGTCTGTTGCATATGCTTTGGTACGAGCTGAAAATCGATCCAAGCTTGATGATAAAAGCATTAAATGCATCTTTGTGGGGTATAGCACTGAAAGCCGAGGCTTTAGGCTTTATGATCCAGCCACGAGGAAAGTAATCATAAGCAGGGATGTTTTGTTTGCAGAGCATGATAGCATGCAGTCCATGAGTGAGGAGTTGCCTCCATATGATGATACACCTTTGGACATCATTCAGTTTGAGGATGATGCTGACTTGTGTTCTTCAGTTGATGTTTCCTCTACGTCTCAAACTCCAGCAGGGCTGCCACATGTTGAGGATTCTTTTCCCTCAAATGTGCAGCCAGCTCATGGGGAGGGACAGCCCAATATTTGAGAGCATTATCAGCGCCGTGCAAAGGATGTTACCCCAGATCCACTTCCAAGATGCTATTCCCAACGGGACAGCTGAAAATTCAGTTCCTAGATAGGCTAGGTTGACACTTGCAAATGCTAGAGATCAGCCTATATTGGGGAGAACCAGGGCCAACAATCAGGATGCTAAGAAGCAGGTGAATTTTGCTCTCATGACCCAAATGATGGAAGCTGAAACTGAGACTTAGCACTTTGAGGATGCTGAGGGCAATCCGGCATGGCAGAAAGCCATGGAAGCTGAGATTAGATTCATTCATAAGAATGCTACATGGGACTTGGTTGATGTGCCCATTGGCAAGAATATGATTGGCATCTACAAAATAAAGTATCATGCAAATGGTATAGTTGAGAAGTACAAAGCCCGTTTAGTTGCCAAGGAGTATGCACAAGAAGAGGGGATAGATTATGAGGAGACTTTTTCTCCGGTGGCCAAGATGACCACCATTCACTCTATCATCTCTCTTGTTGTGTTTTATGGTTGGTCTATGTACCAAATGGATGTCAAGAATTGCTATGCAAGGATCAACATCAGCAACTACTTCCACCTCCCCACCTTGACAAGGACGCCACTAAGGAAGAAGACGAAGACAAAAGGCAACCAAGCAAATATGGGTCCAAAAGGATCTATTGAAGGCTCAAGAATACTTTGAGGGTGAATCATATTTTTGGATTTTTGGATTCCAAAGAAACCTTAACATATGAAGCCACCCCTAGCAATATGGCTATGATGGGCAGGACGTCCATCGTGTGTGCCTTGGCCATATTTGCATCTCTCGCTGCGTCTCTCCACGTAAGTTGGATGAGAAAGATGATTTTAGCACAATGACAGAAAATATTGTGTTGTTTATACAAAAGAAATTAGCATCCTTTTCAAAGAAGAAAGGTTCAGAGGTACTTCAGCAAGTGCTTCGTGACCCACACATCTCAAAGTATACAGGGGAGCAGAATGCAAGCGTAGCACTGCTTTCTGCTATGAAAGAATCTCTGCAAATCCTAAAGAATCCTAGATCAAGTGATGAATTGTTTGTCCAAAGAAGCACTCTCACTTGCTTGTTAAATGCATTGCCAAGAGACCATGAGGTATCCATTGGCATGTAGATAGTTGCTTGAAGAAAATCGGTTTCTCATTTGCAAATGGGAATGCTACCTTGTGACACAGGTCTTGGGATAGTAAGCCTGAAAGCTTCTCTTCGATATCACCAAAACACAAGTCTACTCTCTTGAAAACATTTGTGCTTGAGGCACAACTCCATATGTATATATAAAAAAACTCGCAAGCCAACACCAGAAATGCCTTCGCATCTTTCTTGACATAGTGTGTGATACCTCTAGCTTCGGGAACCTTGGCAAAGCATGGGGAGTATACATGTAAGGTCTCCCCTCTCCGTGCATTTACTGTAAACATGAGCACACCACTCAGATCGATAATTAATGCAGACCAAACAATTGGCAGATGATGCTCTGAAATCCCCTGGTAAATGATGGGTGGATAGTCCCCATAGCAACAAACTCCTCACCCTTATGAATGAACCTCTCACCGTGATGCATCATATGATTCGTGGCTCCCAAATCTATGAACCAATCATCACTAAGTGAAGGCTCTTGCATGCTACTCTAACATGCTTCATACTAAAGAGGTGAGTACCATATCCATGCTCATGTGTATACTCTCTTCCACCAATATAATGATTGCATTGTGGTCTTCCACCATGCCCTCTATGTGTGGCATTATGCTTTGCATAACAATCTCGCTCATAGTACCCAAACTTACCACAAAAATGACAATTTTCAGCTTGTGAAGTAGGAGTGGCCCTTTCTCTTCCACAGGTCGGGACTCTCCCCCTTCCTCTTGGCACATAACCACGTCCTCTTTGGGCAAACTCATTTCTGTCCATGGTGTTTTGATGCGCATATGAGGCTCTCCCACGGCCTCTTGGGGGTCCACTTTGCCCTCTAAAATCACCTCTACCACCCTGGTGATCAAATAAATTCTCTCTTCCACTATGTGTGGAGCCTTTGAGCCCCCAAGCTTTACCTCTTCCGTCATGCGCAATGCAACCAGCTCCTCAAAATTGGGCATAGTGTCTCGCACGGAAAAAGAAGTGTCCAATGATTTGTATTGAGGGCCCAAACCATTTAAGATGATAGACACCGAATCGTCATCTCCACATTGCAATTTATAGAGGCCAAATCTTCTGTAATTTGACTTATCTCAGCCACATAGTCCGTGATACTTCTATTTCCTCAGCCACATAGTCCGTGATACTTCTATTTCCTCTCCACATTCCATGGAGTTATTGCTTGAGCTAAATTTTCCTTGCCTCCGTGCTTGTACCATATAATTTGTGAATGATGTCCCAAGCTTCTTTAGGCGTACTAGCTTTCTTAATATGAGGGATGAGTGTATCAGAAATGCAAAGAGATATCCAATACAATACTTCTCTTGATATTTCCACTCAAATTTTGTACTCCAATTTCTGATCATCCGTTGGTTCATCCATGGCAACTCCGGGCATTCATCTTTGCCCGTAATTAATTCCCAAACACCTTTTCCCATGAGCAAATTCTCCATTCTATAGGACCAGGCGCTATAATCATCCTTGGTCAACTTTTCACTCACTATTTGGGTTACTTGTGAGGTCTCAGCCATGCTTAATTCACAATACTTGCTTCCAAATGCAACTTAGCAAGGAAAACCTGTTTGCTCAGGCTGCTGCTCCCCGCTCCTCCTTCTGCCCTCCTTCCTGCTCCCCTCCTTGCTGCCCCCTCCCTCCCCTCGCTTCTCCTCCCTCCCCTCCCCACCTTCTTCTGCTCCCCCCGCCTCCCCCCCCCCCCCCCCCCCCGACTCCCCTCCCTCGCTGCTGCAGCCCCCCCCTCCTCCCCCGCTCTCTGCCTCCTCCCCCACGCGCTGCCTCCTCCCTCCCCTCCCCCCTACCTGCTGCTCCCCCCGCCTCCTCCCTCCCCTCCCCCCTACCTACTGCGGGCCCCCCTCCCCCCCGATTCCCCTTCCTCACTGCTGCAGCCCCCCCCTGCGCACTGCTTCCTCCCCCGCGCGCTGCCTCCTCCCTCCCCTCCTCCCTACCTGTTGCTCCCCCTGCCTCCCCTCCCTCTCTCTCCTTCTCTACCTCCCGCGCTGCTGCGCCCCCCCCCCCCCCCCCCGCGTTGCTACCTTCTTGCACCCCCCCCCCCCTCTCTCCTCTCTCCTCCCCTCCTCTCCCTTCCTCCTCTCCTTTTGCTGGCCCCCCTCTCTCTTTGTTGACTACTCCTCTCCTTGCTCATTCCTCTCTCTCCCACCTTCCTTTCAACCTCCCTTCATCTGGAGTACCCTATTCTCTTTAGGGGTCTCCTAGGCTTCAGGAAAGCGGATGGAGTTCTTCTTTGTGTTTGAATCGGCCTTTCCCACCTCAATTGACGAATGGGTTCCCATTCAGTCAATTCGTTAACGCCTACACTGGCCGCGAGAACCATCACTTTCTCAAAAGACGAGCTGCAGCAGTTGCAAAAGGATTTGGAGCATGAGTTTTCATCAGGTTCCCTGGTCTCCCCTCAGTTTATCACCGGCTTCTTTCAGTTATTGGCGAGAGGTTTGGTGTGGTAGCAGAGATCCCCCCTTTTCCTGGCGAGCCCTCTTCGGCTGCTGAGGCGGTCATGATGGATGGGGTACCCAGAGTTAGGGTCATTGTCCAAGACCCTAATATTTCAGATTACCACATCATGCTACAGCGACCCAATGGGTCTTTCTTATGCCAGAGATTTGAGGTCGCAGGTCGGCAAGACCAGTGAAGGATTTGCAGATCCTCGGGGCACTTCGCCAGAGATTGCCCAAAGAAGAAAAAGAGGCCCAAAAAGCAACCAGCTCGTACTAGCTTACGACAAAGAGCAGGAGCAGGACCTACCGCTCCACAGGCACCACCTCAGACACGGGATCCCCCCCCTCCTAGGGCTACTCGAGTCCCTCCTACACTCCGCACCACCTGTGGCTCACGGTGGGTTCCGGTCGCGGTTAGGCCCTCTACTTCATATCACACCTCCACCGCTTTGGAGGCTACCCCCTTGGAGCCTCGGGAGGAGACTAGTGTTTAGGAGCCTTGCTCGACTCCACCCCAGGATCAAGCTGTACCTTCCTCAGCAACCCAGGTTGTTGGCACCTCACCTGCAGCACTTCTTGATTAGGACTCAGAACAGGTGCCTCTTTCTCTGGATAGAGGGAAGGGGGTCTTACATTCTCTCCCTGCTTCGGTAGGAATCCTTCGCACCCCCTCCCCAGGACTGGCTCAGCGGAACTCCTTTTCTGCTCTGGAGGACCTCTCTAACCTCCCAGATGATGATTTTGTACTTTCCACTTTCGGAGAGCTAGTTATCGGCATCCCTTTTGAGAGATCTTTCTCTCTCTCACCTGTGGACTTTCCTCCCCTTGGACCTCGTGTGTATGGCAGGAGGTCAGCTCCGGTGGAGGGTTCTTTTTCCGCCACCAAGTCAGGTAAGGTATTCCAACCCGCTTCCTTCCGCTGATGAGGATAGCCAGTTGGAATATACAGGGATTGGGCGGCATCCCTCATCGCCGTTACAGACAGGTGATCAGGAATCAACTCCATCCAAGTGTTTCAGGTGGTTCCCTAGACATTATTTTTCTTTAGGAACACAAACTGGATGTCAGAGATTGCTCCAACTCAGGTAAGCTACTTTCAGGCCGGACTTTTTGGCTTCCTGCCTTGGGAACCAGAGGAGGTACATGCATATCAGTTTCAGATTCCATTCTCCCTCTGATCATTGGACACGGTACCATAACCCCCTCGAGGGCCCAGTGGGTTCTGATTGACGGACGTAAGATTGGTTTCCTCAACCTCTATGCTCCAAACAACAGCGGGGACCGTGTTCTGTTTCGGAAAGAGTTGCTCCCGTGGGCTGACATTGCAGAGTCGTGGATTATTGGAGGTGACTTCAACATGGTTGAGGCACCTTCTGATAAGCAAGTGGGCAGAGAAGGTGGTATTCATTCCCTCGAGAGAGCAGCTTGGGATGCCTTCTTGTTCAGGTTCAGTGGCAGAGATGTTTGGTCAGATGATGCATTTCATGTTCAGTCTCAGTCACTTTTGTTTTCATGGTCGAACCATAGGGTGCAGATGCCTATCCATGCTCGGATTGACAGATTCTATGTGGATGACTGGGCTCTTGATAGAGGGGGGACAGTTTGCATTGCAGCTGGTGTTTCCACTTCCGACCATTTTTTGGTAGTTTTGTCCTTCTCAGAGCCCCATCTGAGAGGACGGTCTCACAGTATCAGGATCCCCGATGCCTTATACATGGATGAGACTCTCACGGAGGCAGTCTTGGAGATCCGGGTTTCTCACATGCAGGGGGGGTGGCCGGTCAATGTTACGCTCTAGCCGAGGTAGCATGACCTCGGAAGAATCAGTCGACATTTCCCTTATTAGGATCTATCTTTGTAATATATGTGTTTGCGCTTTATGTAAATGATCGGGAGGGATTAATGTCAAGGTCCTAGGTGAGGGCTGATAGCACCAGACTAGATAGATCTGAGACCAAGGGCCTAGTGCAAAGATTGTGCCTAGGGGCAAGGAATTAAATGCATCCCAAGAGAGGGGTGAAATGTTGCATTAGGAAGGCCCTATATGGATGACATGTGGCATCTAGATCTATCTAGGAATTTGGGGTCTGTCAAGGCTAGTGAGAGAAGATAAGGATTGAGTTTTACGTGATTTTGTTGATAGCTCTATCTCTCTTGCTTGGGAGTCTTGGCAGAATTGGCTGGGAGGAAAAGAAAGGTGCTACTCCCGTGATATCTGCAGGGAGAAAACAAGAGATAGGTGACAGATAGTTGACAATTGGTATCAGAGCGGAAGGTTGGAATGAGAGAAAGAATCGACGCTATTCAACGGAAAGTCTGAGCGGAGACACCGAATGGATGCAGTGGCCCGTGAGCGGCGAAATTGAAGACTGGTTGGTCGACGAGCGTAACGGGCTAACGGTGGTGCGTGAAGGTGCTACGTCACGGACGGTAGCTGGTGACGAATCAACCGAGGGTGACGACGAGGTCTGCGATAGTGCTGCGCTCACGTGGACCCACGAACGGGCTATTGTGGCGATTCGACGAAGTTAGTTGGTAGGTGGCGCAGAACGACGGAGCGCAGGAACGTGGTGGTCTACGACGGATTGAAGAAGGAAGGTGACAGTTGCGACGGAGGTCTTCGGTGAGATTTGTGGGAGGAGCGCAGACTGGTCGTGAACGAACCTGTGACGACACCGCCACCTGTTCTGCCGTAGCCTTGGCCCTCCAAGCTCACGTTGACAGCTCGTAGTTGGGACTTCTTTGGCCACCAGTTCCGCTTATATGCTGTAGCTAGTTGATTGCAAATTGCTCGGGCTGAAAGCTGTGGGATTCGAAGTCCAGGGAGCACTCTATCTATTTTCCTTTTGGTTTTCGTTATTCCTGTTTTGTCGGAAGCAATTAGATTTTCTTGGTCATCAGAGGTCGCAGTTGATGATGCTATAGCAAGAACAAATTATGCTTGAACAGATTATGCCTGTGTGTTTCAGTCGGAGTCAGATTGCAGGAATTTCCCTAGTATAGGGAAAAGCGCCATCTGTGAGATATGCCTGTATTAAATGCTTGATCAGTGTGAATGTGGGATTGCAGGAATTCCCTAGTATAGGGAATTGTGTTCAGAGTGTCAGTACCCTGAATTGTGTCAGCTTGTGATTACAGTGTTCTAGGGGTGTTTTAAAAAATTATTTATTTAAAAAAAAAAAAAAGCCCCAAAACAAAACACCTACTGAACTAAATGGAAGCAGAAGAAGGAGCTTCCAGGAGGGACCCTGGTGAATCAGGACTCCGGCCGACCCAGCAGGGATCGCGCCCAGTAGCTCACACTTTATCTGGCAGGATTGCATTGCTGGAAGATGCCTTGCAACAGTTGTTAGCGCAGTAATTACAAGCCAATGCAGGGCAATCTGAACTTAGGAGAGTGCTACAGAGTATGTCTGCCAGACCTTCTCGAGAAGAGAAGGGAAAGGCTCCAATGGAACTGGAGTCTAGTGTCCATACGGTCGAGCCTAGGAAGGCTAAAGTGCCGAATATTGCGAATTACAGACCGGAAAAGTATTCTGGTCGGATGAACGACCGTAGCTCCGATGTCATTGAGACCTGGTTACACAAATGGGACGAGGCGTTCACCATTTGTGAGATCAGAAATGACATCAAAAAGATCCGCGAGGCCACCCATATGTTTAGTGAGGCTGCGGATCGGTGGTGGATTAAACAACAAAAAGATGGCATAGCATCCACTACCTGGGAGGGGTTTAAAAGAGAGTTCAGGAAACACTTCTTACCTCCTGACGAGGCATCCCGAGCTTGGGATCAATATAGAAACCTTCGTCAGAGAAATTTATCAGTGGCAGAATACACTGATAAGTTTCGAGAGAGTGTAATGAAGGTTGACGAACCCCTGCCTCAATCAATCCAAGTGAAAGATTTCATATTTGGATTGAATGATCGAATAAAAATGGAAGTTCGGGCTAAGTACGCGAACACGCTAGATGATGCAATAGCTATAGCCCTGAACTACGAGGATGCCAAGGGCAGCAAGCCAAGTGGGTTTGCACAGGTCGGAACCCAGTATGGGTATCCGAAGAAGTCTGGGTTTAAGAAGAAGTGGGCTAGTAGAGGGAGTGGTTCGCAGCCGAGTGGTCAAGCCAAGCAGGCGAGACCGGCTGAAACTCCTAAACCGAGTACCACCATTGGAGTGAAAAGGAAAGTAACTCCAATGGCAGCCCGGGCTTAATCTAAGTCTCCCTTGAACCCAGAACAAAGGGAAAAAGCGAGGAGAGAAGGCTTATGCTTTGGTTGCCTTCAACCTCATCAGTACCTTTGCACAGCATCGGTAGAGTCGGTAGATGAGTCTTCGGCTAGCACTGATGTTATGCAAAGTGATGAGATGGCCAAGCTGGCTAATCTTATAACAGAGGAGTTCTCTGAATGTTTCAGGGATGAACTACCTTATGGGTTACCTCCAGAGCGGAAAGTTCAGCATAAGATTGAGCTGATCCCGGGGCAGAACCTGTAAATAGACCTCCCTATAGAATGAGCTTTACTGAAGAAGCGGAGGTGCGTAGGCAACTGGAAGAATACCTAAAGTTGGGGCAGATTCAACCAAGTTTCTCACCTTTTGCTTCACCAGTGATATTAAAGAGGAAAAAGGATGATACGTTTCGCCTCTGTATAGATTACAGAGCATTAAATAATATCACTGTTAAGCACAGGTATCCGATGGCTCGGATTGATGATTTGCTAGATGCATTACATGGAGCCGTGATTTTCAGCAAGATAGATCTTAAGTGCGGCTATCATCAGATCCGGATTAGAGCCGAGGATGTGCATAAAACCGCTTTTAGAAGCAGGTTTGGTCATTATGAGTTTTTGGTAATGCCCTTCGGACTTACCAATGCTCCAGCGACCTTCGTCATGCTTATGAACGATTTACTACGTCCGTATATCGGAAAGTTCGTAGTACATTTTATTGACGATATCTTGATATTCAGTAAAAGTGTTACTGAGCATTGTGAACACTTAAGGATAGTGTTCAGTACTTTGAGGAAAGCCAGTCTTTATGTGAATAAAAAGAAAACTATACTGTGTATGGTTAGGCTTGAGTATTTAGGGTTCATAATTACTCCACAGGGGGTAGAAATGGATCCGAAGAAAGTGGCTGCGATACTAACTTGGCCAATCCCTCAGAGTCTGACCGCGTTGTTGCGATCATTCTTGGGATTTGTCCAGTTTTATAGAAGGCATATCAAAGGATATTCCGGAATAGTATCGCCATTGACTGATCTGACCTCAGATAAAGTACCTTTTATTTGGGGACAGAATCAACAGGAAAGTTTTAACACCATAAAACAAGCTGTGGTCTCAGGACCGGTGTTAAAAATAGTTGATCCCCAGAAACCGTTGTTCCTAGAAACCGATGCGAGTGGCATTGCGGTAGGAGCAGTTCTCCTTCAAGAGGGAAGGCCAGTAGCCTTTGAAAGCAAGAAGCTTTCTCCCTCTCAAAGGAATTGGCCAACTCATGAATTGGAGTTGTATGCTGTTATCCATGCTTTGAAAACATGGAGGCATTATCTGTATGGTTCAGAGTTTTATGTGGATGTGGATCATGATACTCTGAAACATTTCTGTAAACAGCCTGACTTGAGGGGCCGCCAAGCTAGGTGGGCAGAGCTCATGCAGGAGTTTAATTTAACGATTCGGTACCGAAGGGGAAAAGACAATAAGGTAGCTGATGCGTTGTCTCGCATTATGCATAACCTGAGTTTCACGGTATTAGAGAGTGCTCTAATGACCGAGATCAGAGAAACTCAGAAGGTGGACGAGTTTGTCAAGAGCTTATGGCCTAAGGCTCATGTGTTAAAACCCGGGGAAAATGAAAAGGATGACCTGGCATCCAGAAAAGGCCAAACTTATGCAAGATATGCCATAAGGGATGGTATGCTAGTTAGAAATGGCAAGGTTGTAGTACCCGGTCAGAATGATCTCAGGCAGAGAGTCATTCGACAATGCCATGATAGCCCGTGTGCGGGACATCCAGGAGTCGAGAAGACATATGATCTCGTGAAGCGAGATTTCTTTTGGCATGATCTTCATAGGTGACCTTGATGTGAGGGGTAAACGATCTTTGTGCTCTGATTGGTCCATACACCTTGGTGGAGCTCTATTGGTCACTTGACGTGGGAGTCTTTGCGTGGACCCCAAGTGACAACTCACCCCGCAACATGGCGGTGGACCAATCATATGCTGCATGGCAGTGGACAAATTAATGGCGACGATGCATAGCTTGGCGGTGACACTGGCTTCTTCTACAAATACATTGAGCTGCTACGAGATCCCTGTCTTTGTCCAGAAGCAGCTCCGTCCTAATGAGAGTCGTCTATAGGTGGGTGTTGTTATCGTCGAGTCTTCTCAGTTCTACGTCATGTAGTGGTCTAGCTTGTCCTTACGCTCAGCTGAGTATATGTGTCTTTGAGAGTCAAGTCTTTTTGTAATCGGCAAAAATCCCCTGTAGGGGTGAGCCTCGTTGTCCTTTGTCAGCGTCTAATAAACTGTGTCTTGTCTCATATGTTATTTCTCATCAGCACTTTCATTGCGGTTGTTCTGATAGAGGGAGTGTAGTGCTTGAAATTCATCATTTTATGCTTTAATTCATGAGGGAACCTATTTGAGAACTCAAGGCTAGACTAAGAAATATACGCTCCATATTCTCTCAATTCTAACATCCTTCCCTTGTGCAATGTCCAAAGTCAAGATAGGCTGGATTCAATTGCACAAGGGACTCTGTGATAAAATATATTAACACTTGCACTAACCAACCTTCTGCCATGTTGCCTTCTTCCCAGGCTGTCCATGTTCACTTAGATTGGGGTTGCTTTAATCTCATGGTACCATGTACAAAGGGCCAATCAGGCTAGGCACAAGAGGCGCTGATTTAACAGGGCAAAAGGGTTGTGCATAGCTTGAGAAAATGCGGTCTCTAGGTTTTTCTCCTGTTCTTCAAGATGTATTGCATTGAACATGCCCCTGTGGCTAGTACATGAACGAGGGACATGCAGTTAAGATCAAGGCTCAAGAGCCTTGATCTTCTCTCCATGTCCATTTATTTGATCCAAATGCTGTGCTAACAAATCAACCTTAGTTGTCTGGCCTTCAGAATTTGAAAAGATGGAACACCAGGAAAAATAACTTTTAAATCTTGTTTCTAGCAAAAATAATGCATGAGCAAGTGGGGTCTGTAGATGTTTCTCCAATTCATCAAGATGTATTACATTGAACATGCACCTGTGGATAGTAGATGAGCGATAGACATGGATAGAAGATCAAGGCTCAGAGATAACAAAATCACACCTTTGTTGATCTTTTCTCCATTTCCATCCCTTTGATCCTCCTGAGATAACAAAATTACACCTTTGTTGTCTGGTCTTGAGAATTGTAAAATATTAAACACCAATCTTGTTCCTAGTGATCTTAACTCCTCGAAAGGATATTCATAGCCTTTTTGAAATCACCATGTGGAAAAGATACATGCAGGAAAGCCCTATACATTTTTTCCAACCTTCTGTATGAAGGTCCTTGTTTGTTTGTGAACATATTATCTTCAGGCACAATGAAATTACTGGTTATGCAGCAGCCATGCAATGCAATTTTTGAGCGTGGTATTTCCTGATGTGTGCATAGACATCTGTTGGGTGGGGGAAGGCAGGCCCCAGGGCCTGAATCAAGGTTATGATCTCAGCTATAATGTTTCTACTTAATTGCTCTCTTATTTTCAGTATGGAATCAACCTGAATGAATGTTCTGTGGATAGTCGATTGAATATTTTCTGCCACGAACATTGGACTGCAGTTTTTGCTGGAGGGATATACATGTAACGGTCAGGAGTCTTCATATCAAATTTTCATGACCTCTCGTTAATACCTCTTGATTGCTTGCAGGATATAAAGTGGTTACAGTCAATTACAAATCTTCCAATAATTCTGAAAGGGGTCTTGACCGGTGATGATGGTGAGTGTTTTAAAGGTGTTTGACATAGTCTTGATTGCTTGAGGACAGTTCACTACTCTGAGCTTAGGCACAGCATCTTGATTCGACTGTTCAGCTAGTTATAGTTTCTGTAATTTCGTTTGTAAATTGTGGCTGTTGTTGGCTCCCTGCATATCCGCTGTTTTTCCTAGCATGGAATTTGCTTATGGGTTGGTTCAAGCTCTTCGAATGAGAACGATTGCATTCTTACATGCAATTGATGATTGCTATTGACATAAGTGAAATTCTGTTGGCTTATGGACAGCATCTTTAGCAGTACAAGCTGGAGTCGCTGGAATTATTGTATCTAATCATGGGGCCCGCCAGTTGGACTATGTCTTACCAAGCATAATTGCCCTTGAAGAGGTTCTCTCTCTTTGCCCTTACCTACTTCTAATTATAACAAATTTGGGAAGCTACGCTTCTTATGGTAAGAGTGTCTTTCTTATGATTTTTTGAGCAGCAAGATACTGCCTTTCATTTGAAATTTTCAATAGTTTTTTTTTTTTTTTTGGGAAGAGGTGAAGCTACGGAACCTGGAACAGTCAATCCAGTTAAAGACATTTGATTTTAAAAAAAAGAACGAAATTGGTTTGAAAGGGAGGTCCTTACCGCACCTCCGTACAAGTGCGTACAAGTTCAAGCCCGACATCCCCAAGCCAAATAAGCCGAGGAAACTCAGACCGCTCGCTGTAGTAATGGAGCCCGATCAATGGATGATAGAGAGAATCTGGAGATTCAACCGCGGCCCGATAGAAAAGCGGCAATCAACCATAAATAGAGATAGAGATGGAAAGGATCCGGCAAGAGCACGAAACTCCGATGGCTCAAGGAAGAGAATCGGTTTTCTTCGGGATGACAGGTCGGGCGGCAGGGCTAATTGTACGCAACATCAAATTTTGTTCTCCACCTCGGGAACATCTTTCCCTCTTTTTTGCATTTGTTCTCACTCAAAACAACGTAACTAAGGCTCGCCGAATTTGGTGCCACACAGGACTTGTTGAGGGCGGCAGAGAACCTCCATCTTCAAACTTCAATGGGGACGTCGGGAGGGCAAAGTGGTAACATTGGGCTATTGAGGAGTGGGCAATAATCTTTTTTAGATCGATTTGTCTCATGGTAGTCAGGCGGGTATATAGGCAACCTTCCTGGTCATTGGTGTGTGGAAACCTTCCTACTTGGGGCCAAGCAACATAGAAACCAACTCCTTTGACTGTAGAGGCGAGACGAAGAGGACCCGTTGAGTCCATCCAGAAGGCGATCACAAACTTCCTTTACCTAGGCGATCACAAACTTCCTTTACTTAGGAGATCGAAACTAATGACCGTCGGAGACGTGACACATTCAGAATGCAAAGAGCATCGTAGAACTAACTCACCTTTGTGTTGACTTACACATGAGAGATAGATGAATGGAATGACAGTGGTGGTTGCCAAAAAATGAGCTACCTGTCTTGCTTTCTTGATGACGCAAGCCCTCACCAGAGCTATTGTCAGCCTAGATTAGTTTCTCTATCCTTAGCCAATCGACAGATTTGGTCCCATAGACATCACACAGAGGTTTTGACATTCTGATGGATAGTTGACCAACCCACTTGCCTATTAGGGAGAAAGAAAGAAAGAAAAAAAGTCTATTAATGTCCACGGGAGACCAAAGGTCTATGGGACAATAGAAAAGCCATCCAATACATTAGTTTAGGGAGGGCACATGGCAACTCCTTAAGATTGCATAAAGCAACTTCACTTATTTAGAGTACGTAGATTGTCCTGGAAAAACATATAGTTGGTCATACATCATTTTAAGACCGAGAGTCTTTTGGTTTTGATTTAAACTCCTTAATGATTGCTATTCCTTCGCGATACACTGCCCATTTACCATCCTTCCTGGCAGCCCTAACTTTGGCTAATTCCATTGCTTTATCTTTCAGCTGAGCCTTTCCTTGGCTATCCATAACTTAGTACCTTTCAGCTTATAGGATTGTCGTAAAATCTTGAGACCTAAATATCGTGAATTAAACTTAAGGATAGCATGACCTTTACTATGGTCGATAAAGACTATCCTAGCTTCACCATCATCATCAGAATTATCAAGCTTGTCATCCTCGTCAGCTATCCAATTGATGTTGTCGGGCATGGCTGCTTTGACATTTGCTAGGGTATCACTGAATGAGTCCTCCTTGTAGCATCCTTCTGGGAGTCCCCAAATTCTGATTCTCAATGCATTATCCCATTTGGCTTCATGTCCTTGATCTCTTGCTGAATATCAAGTTTGTTGACCTTTGCTTCAAACTCCACAATGACCTCCTATTTGGCCAAAAGTATTTCATTATGAACTAAATCCTTGATTGTGGAGACTAACTAGGGGGTAGGGGGGGAAGCCTTACAAGACTTCACAACCTCATCAATCACTGCCTATTTGCCAAGCCCTTCTAGAACGTGAAGTCGAGCCTTTACTTCTGCCAGCTCCAGCCTTAACTCTCGGACTGTTTGCTACAAATAACAAATTTGTTCATGTTGCCCAATGATGGGTCGCTTTGAACCTGCTTGTTGGTATTGCGTGCAAACGAAGAGGGCGTCATGGTTGTCATTGTCGCATATCATGCCTTGGTTGAGGTTGCTGGTGTTGAGGGGGATTTTGAGGAAAGAGTTGGCCATTCCTTGCTGGACATATCTGAGTACCCCCAAAGTTAAAGCTAACCCCTAGACTAGGCCCGGGGTGACGTGGAGATGATGGGCTGACGAAGACGGGCTGGCTAACGCTAGGGCGGTGGCTAGGGTTGACGGCTAGGGCACTGCTGGTAGCGGATAGGGCTGAGTCTTGACGGCGGCGGCGGCGGCTAGGGCTGGGGCTTGGCAGCGCTGGTGGCAACTAAGGCTAGAGCTAGGGGGGGCTGGATAGGGATGATGTGCACCATCACAGTCCACTAGAATGCTAAGATGCATTACATGATGTCTTGAATTTGGCAAATAGGAAATCAAAATAGACTTTACCAAGGGTCTCACAAATACAAGAAGACAAAGATAAATCTTCAAAAAGAAAAATGATTGATGTAGATGAGCAAGATCAAGAAGAAATCATGGATGACTAGATATCCAAAAGTTTTATCCCTCTGCTTCCAAACCATGTCTTGTTGGAGTTCTCGCATGTTTAAAAAGTACATTCAAGGTAATCCTACTCAAAGAAATAATACTTCCACACGTTCTTGGCCAAGGCAAGAGTATCTCCAGCCCTTGACGCATCTTTCAGTCTATTGATGTAAAAGACGGGGTGAACTTTTACATGTTGGAGGCAATTCTACTTTGTATGTAACCTCATTTATCTTTTTCAAGATCAATAAGGGTCCCCGGTAACTAGGGGATAACCTTTTGACCAACCCTGTCCATAATTCGCAAGTATATGTGCATTCCCTTTGAAAACTCTCTAGGCGGATGCCGTCTATCAGCATAAAACCACGCTCTATCCTGAGTACTCGTGATAGATTCTCGTGCGTCACTAGCATCTCTTCCATGTCTTGCAAGAAATCTTTAACTGCATCTAGCTAAATACCCTTCAATCCAACCGTCACAAGAGACCTAGGTTGATATCCGCACATAAGCATAGACGGGCATAAATCAGTGACCGTATGCTTAGCAGTATTGTAGGCAATTTTCATTCTTGCGGTGTTCTTCTCTCAATCAGACATCCTCTTGGAGACATACGCCCGTACTATATCTTCCAAAACCCCCTCTGTTTGCCCATTTGACTCACGATGATCAGCGAAACTCATACACAAGGTAGTTCCTAATTTCTTGCTAGAAGTGCCCAAACAACTTCAGATCTTTGTCATTGACTATGTTACAAGGCAACCTGTAGCCTGAACAACTGCTCAACAGAATGATGAGAGAGTTTAGAAGCACTTACGACTGTCTTTGTGGGTAAAAATCTTGCCATCTTCGTCAATCTATTCCACCACAACCTTGATCCATGATGATTATAAACTTGCTTCCCAAGAGGTAGTTGTGGTACTTGGTCATGGCATAAACTATGCTGAGACCCTCCTGTTCTGTAGTACTATAATTGCATTCTGCTGTGTTCAGTTGTCAGCTGAAATCCACCTTGTGGTCCTTGTCAGGTTGAGCCAATATGGCATCAGTGGCCCATCTACTATCTTCCACATGAACATGAAAAATGACTTTCCAATTAGGCTTGCATAGAATTGGTGCCTTCACGAGATGGTCCTACATGGACAGACAAAGGACTGTTCTTGGTGGAGAAGTTCTGTCAGTGCGACTACAACGTCCTCATAGAAACGGATGAACCTTTTGTAACTACCCACATGCTCCAAAAAGGACATCATTTCTCTAGGTGTGTGGGGAATAGTCGAGGTAAGTGTCACCTCCACCTTAGCTGGATCTGTAGTCATTCCTTTAGCAGAAACAATGTGGCCAAGGAGAACCCCGCGTAGTGCTAGAAAGAAGCACTTGTTAGTTTTGAAGCACAAGCGAATTCTCTGCATTTATCAAAGACCCATCTCAACGTCTGTAAATAATCGATTTGTACTGCAGGATCAAGGTGGGAGGCATTCTTCCCATTGAAAGCAAATAAATAATCTTAAAAGACCTCAATAAACTTGCTAATATTCTCTTGGGAGAGTATGGTGACTAGGCGTTGAAATGTTACCAGTGCATTATACAAACAAAGGGCATCATTTTGTAAGCATACATGCCCCATTGGGTGATGATGAAAGTTGTCCTTGATTGATCTTTCTCCCTCATCCTGACTTAGTTGTACCTGCTATGCCTATCCATGAATGAGTATAGACCATGGCTAACGACGATTTCTAACACCTTGTCTGTGAATAGGAGAAAAAGCAGTCTCTTCTTGTTGCTGCATTCAAACCCGTTAGTCTACACATACCCAAAATTTCCATGTCTCATGTTTGGGAACAATAAGGATGCCACTTATCCAATTGGAGTAGTCCACCGGGTATATCAATGCTGCTTGCTCCATTTTCGCAATATCAGGTTGGACGACTTTACTATAATTGGGATTCATGCGGTATGGTGCTCTGATCACTGGGTCTGCATCTGGGTATAAGTCGATGCAGTGCTCCATGAATTCAACCGGGACCCCCTTTAGATCTTCATATGACCAAGCAAAGATATCCACATATTCTTGAAAAAAGTTACGTAGGTGCATCAAGAAGATAAGTGTGCTCCCAAACCCAACTAGCTACCTTGAGATGCCGAGGTTGGTCCTCAGTCCCAATGTTAAGGTACCGCCAGTTCCATGCATGATCAACCTGGGGCATGCTTATTGATGTGGGGTTGTCTCCCAATCATATGCAGGAGTATCTTCCAGGGGAAAGTGACCCTCCAGTTCCCACAACCATGAGTGCGAAAAAAATATTGGTTTTTCCTCTTGAAGTGGTTGAGATGTAGAGGCAGCACTAGACGTCATTTTCTTTTCGCCCTTTTGGGCCTAATTGAGCATTCCTTAGTATGATAATCCTTCCACCTTATAAGTAGTCCAAAGGAAGATCCTCAATCGTGGGGAGATCTGCCTCTGACAGATAAAGGTTAAGCAAAGTAAGGTCAGCGATGTCCTCCTCTCCATATGGGGTGTGTCAGCTCCATTGTGTGGAGGGTCCTCGACTCCAATTCGGATGTGCATAACTCCTTGTAGTTGTCCAATCTGCTCTTGGTTCCCTCTAGGTCCATCATGATGACTTGTCCCGAGTGACATTAAGCACCAAGTGGTCATCCTCCTCTTTGGTGTCATAGGGATCATACGGGTTTGACTCTATAGTACCATCAATGTCCTCTTCCTCTCTTGTTGCAAGATGGTCTTGAGTTTGGACCAAGCTATCCATGTCATGTGTCTCCATTGCCTCGTCATGGTCATATCCTTGAGTTACTCGGCTAACCTCACCACCACCTTCTTCGGTACTTGCAGAGAGAGCAAATCTACTAATGGTTGAGAGGAGTATGAATAGTGCACTGCATCCACAAAATTGCTACAGCCTCTGTGTCATCCTGCTTCAACATGTATCCACTTGCTTGGTACTATTTCTTTTTGTTTTTCAATAGTATGCTTATTAAGAAATGAAATGTTTTCCTACTGTTCAGTTACGGACAATGGGGACTAGGTGTAGCTTTTGAGGGTGGACCCCCTTGCTTGGGGTTATGGGCATTAGTGACCCACAAGAGTGATGGCCTCTCTTTGAGAGGGACATCTGGAAACCACACCCCACTTGAGTACCCAAACATGGGACCAATCAAATGCACAGATTGCATACTGACCTAGGAACCATTCAAGAGAATGTTCCCTGAGCTTTGGGTGTGGGCCTAGCAACATGCCAAGAGTAATGGAGATACAAGATAAGACGACAAACAAATGAGCTCAATATGGCTCAATTATGACCTTAGAGTACGTCAATAGATAGTCCAAGCTGTTAGGAACCCGTGGGTGTGATCAGAATTGAATTCTGACAACTTTGAAATTTTAGGGTTTTTGGGAGTCACACGTGGCAACTGACACGTGGTAGACTGCCACATGGAATCTGAGCTGGCAGGTCAGTCCACCTGTCCCACACATGTGGCAGCATGCATGGCAAGTGGCAGGGCATGCAGGCCAAGTGTCTGGCCCCAAATCTAGTAGATTTGGGGCAGGTTGTGGATTGTCCTCTTTGGGACTGCAGCCCACCAAAAATCTGGGACAAGTGTCCACCTTCCACTCTAAGCCTAGGGGGGGGGCTGAGCCTATAAAAGAAGGCCTCTCCCCTTCATTCCCTACATGAAAAATTTGTCACTTTTCTTCTCCCTCCTTTTGGTTGATGCAGCAGAACCTCTCCAACTCCTTGGGTGCAGCCAGCTTCTCCCCAGGCCATTCTCTCACCTCAGCAGCACTTTCTCTCTCTCTCCAGCAGCACACTCTCTCTCTACAGTTCCAGCCCCACTTCTCCAGAAATCTGCCTCCTCTCAGCTCTTCTGGAACAGCAGCAGCATCCTCTCTCCTTCTCCTAGCCTGGAGCAGCCACAGCCCCTTTCTCTCTCCTGCTGCAGTCTTTCTCTCTCTACTGTTCCAGCCCATTCCCCTTGCAGAAATCTGCCTTTCTGTGCACCTCTGGAACAGCAGCAGCTCCTCTCTTACATCCCCTCCCTTGGGATCAGCATTGGCACTCTCTCTCTACAGCTATCACTCCATAAAGTCTTTCTCTCTCTAGCCTACAGGCTGTTTTTTCTAAGCTGTTCTCATTCCAGCCCCATTTCCACACTCTCCTCACCCAAGGTAGCTTCAGAGGCATCAAGGACTTCATCTACAAAAGGGTCAAGTCACGAAGGGAGCCTGTATTGTCAAGTTTATCTCATTTACAGCACTATTTCATGTTGTTTCTACTATCTTTCTAGAAACTAGTGCGCCAAGAGTTGAAACCTGAGCTTGTTGGAGTCCTCCTTTTTGTTGTCTACCTTGTACATATGCTCTTGAGTCTTGTATCTAGGTCCTAGGCTTTCACTGAGTTCATCAGTTTGGAAGGTGCATTGCACCTTGGTCTTGTATCTCCATTTTCAAGAATAAAGTGAGCCTGGATAAGGGGGGGGGGGGGGTCTTGGCCCCTCAATCATATTGCAATTTCCAATGATCTCACTTTGTGTTTAAGTTGTATAAGTCTTAATTCCAGCTTAATTACAATCTCTTAAGTTCAAGTATATGTGTTTGGCAACTCGCAATCATTTCATTCAAACGACTCTACAAAATCTGTTGTTTGAAAATGAAATAAATCTATGACTACCTAGCTTCCAATTAATAAAACCTTATTGAGAAGAGAAGTAGTGACAACTTACTTAAAATAAGTAGCAATATGTCAATAAATAATTAAATAAGTGTGTGTGTAACCAGAAATATAAATAACTCCATAAGAAGTAAAAAGAAACAAAAGTATGTAGAGTAAATAACTAAACAAATCCCTCAAGAAGTAAAAACAAAAATAGAAGAGCAAGACAAGCCAAAGCCAACGTGCACAATGAACCAAGAAGCACCAAGTGAGCGACAAGCAAAGCTAGCCGAGTTGAAGTGTGTGTCAAGCATGGACGGAGGATCGTGAAGCGCAATGCTAGAGTCTTGGGCAAACAAGTTGAGGACCGTGATCCCAAATCTTGCGATGAAGCTGTGTAAAGTAAAGTCACCTAACGTCAGGAAATCTATGGAAAACTCCCACGACCCAAGATTTTTGTAAAAGCCAAGTAGAACCTGAAGGTGATGGAGACTAAGCTAATAAGTGCAGTGAGAAACGAGAGCCATAGCTCTGAGACACCAATGTAGTTGGACCCAATAAGCCTAGTTTGCAATGGCGAATAAGCAAACTGTTGCGGTAATGAAAAACGAAGCGTATGCAAAGCCCCCCAACGTGGAAGAATAAATCTTTGTCTACAAAGGGACCGATGGGAAGCCAAGAGAAGAAACAAACGAAAAAGCCGCGCGAGAGCTAGTGCAATAATCGAGTTAAGATGTCCAAATGTCAGGTTGATAGAAAGCACCGAGTAGTTTACACTCTGCATCTGAAAAAGCATCGTTTCATAAACTAGTTCACCTAAAGCAAGCGCAGCGGATGATTCCTGGATTACTTTCTGCCATGTTGGCTGATAAGGTGCTCATGGCTCCCATCCAATCGAAGATGACAGTTTCTTCCTACTTCTGGCGAGCCTGATCCATGTCAAGCTCTCACAATCCTCTCGGGCTGGATCCAAAATGCAGCTTTGATACGAATTGTTGGCGTTGATAGCAAGGAGACACATAGATGCGAGAAGTTGGAAACTCAAAGTGGATGATGCTTAGATTGAGTGGGGTTTTTCCCCCTGTGCTATTTAGTGCTTAGTAGTCCATCCACAAGGTATGCTAAGTACAACAATGATCACACCCCGTAGGTCACATGGAACTGTACCTACTAAGCACTAAATAGCACAAGGGAAAAAACCTCCACTAGATAGAGGAAAAAGTGCCCCAGCTCTACACCTATATGATCATCCAACACTCCCGTAACATGAAATCTTACATGCCAACATAATCATCAAGTCCTACTTGGTGCCACAATTAGTACACAAATTAGCAGTGCTGGCAAATTCTAGGCTAGGAACAAGTAGAAATTTGATGATTCTAGGTGTGGGTAGGCTAGAGCAGAGTAGTGATGCCTTGGAAGGTGCAACTATGAAAGTGTCAAGTAGGAAGAGGCCAAAAGTGCAGCAGGATGCTACATAATAATTTGCAAGAGCAAGGGGGGTGGCAAGGAGCCCTAGAAAATCATACGCACTGGTAGAAGATGAAGGAAACTGACTGGTTTTGCAAGACCAAGCCTCAATGCTCACACAGAACCATGCAAAAAATGGACAAATCTCAACACAACACATCATAAAAAGCTAAAAAGCTATAAAAATCAACTTAAAAGCTAAAAACGGCTTATTAGATTAATTAAAGTACATATATTTTAATTCAAACAACTATTCTAACCTAATAAATTGCGAATTTCATTTTAAAATCTTTCTTTATAAAGATTTTGCACTATGATCTCTCTACCCATGCATACAATAAATTACGTATGTGGTCCTAGAACATTTAATGGATCCTAACTTGCTAGGGCCATATGGCCCAAGCTCAACCGCTTAGATTTAATCCAAATGAAATGAACAATTAGGCCCTACTATCTAATTTGCATGTGAGCCATTATAGATTCGAAATTGTACTCAAAAGACTGTTTCTTTCTAAGACGATATCCATCTTATAGATTTAAAACTATATAATCTTGTTTTGTCCTCCCAAACCAAGCATTATTGCCTAGCACAGCAGCTCAACCCCCAAGGCCCAATCTGAAGCTACTAGGATAATTGGACTGGGTATGGAAACCTTGTGTATATGCAGAGCATCCCAGTCTCATGAAGCATGCTGAGAGGTGGAGGGTGATCCAATAAGAAAAGTACCAAGCCTTGCAGGCATGAACAAGCCTACGGGTTGTGAATTAACTCCATATGTTGTGGAGTCATGCCATGTACTAGCTCCCAACATCTTGTCACTTGGATGTGACAAGATGCTGGGAGTGTGACAAGATGTGGCTGGTTGTACATTGTAGGAAGTGTTAGTTGTGGCTATCCTCGTGAAAGGTCCCACCACCATAGTAAGATGGTGTAGACTCATGTTTGGACTATGATATGACTATAACTAAAGATGACCAACACGTTGGATTTGATAAAGATAAATGGACGGATGAGTTAAGTGTTGTATAAAGAAGTAAACATATGCAAATGGATGATAGATAAATCAGCTGAAAATGAAATAAATGAAAAAAGTTTCCATGGAAAGGTGAAGGCACGTTACAGTTTAACAGTGCACAAGGTGGAATGGGCACACCTGAGAAAACAAATGATGGTGGCACTGTCTGAGGGGAGGTCCTATCACTTTTGGAGGTGTTATCGGAGGCCAAAGGCCACTGGTGTGAGGGAGTGCATGGTGGCATCGTATGCTACGGTTCAGTGGTACGCTATGGTGGAGGGGATCGGGCAGTGACGGTGCAACTGTGCAATGGTGATGAGAGTGGACTATGGTGCCAGTGAAGACTACTGCAGGAGGGGTATGATCATCTTTTGGAGTAGGTCAAGAGTTCATGATCATCTGCTAACTATTGGGTGTCATTCAATATGTATGCAATGGCATATATCAGTCACTCATCTGGGCCATAATACAAATAGCTAGTCTGCTTAAGTTACTACGATCATAGTAAGAGTTTATGATCATTTGCTAACCATGTAGTCACTGTGTGATTTGTCCTGCCACGTCCAGACAGTAATGTACATATTGATGCTGTTATCAATTATCTATCTCGCAGTTTGCAGCTGGCTCACTCTCTAGATGAGTTTTTGAAGTGTGTTTGCCTTTGAGAATGTTGTTTTCCTACAGATAACAGTACTTGCATGGTCCAAAGAAGCTATGATTCAGGTTGAAGGTGTTCATAGAGCTCCCATAAGGGATTTGGACAACTACTGATTAAGCCAGTGCAAGTACTGAAGGTGTTCATAGAGCTCCCATAATGGATTTGGACAACTACTGATTAAACCGGTGCAAGTTCCTTCCTATCCTGAAATTTCATTGAAGTAGAAAGGAAGGCAAAACATATAGTATCCATTTTCACTCAACAAAGAGGGCAGTAGGAGTGGAAACTACGTCTAGGGTTCAGTGGGAATGTTCCTCTCCAGAAATGAATATCAAGATTACAGATAGTGAACACTGTCAATGCATACAGCTTGTGCTTCAAATTAAAGATGGTTTTCATTTTGAAACGGTTAACTTCAGTTTTAGGAGTTGTTTTTCACCATTTTGCTCTTCACTCTGCAGAATAGTTGTGTTACAAGACAGCGTCATACGTAACTCCACTTATGTGTCAACTTATGTTTGTTTTCTTGTAGACCTAGTGCTTTCATGCAATTTTTGTGGTCATGATGGGTTCCAGATTTGTTTAACTCACTAAAAAATATTGCATGTTAGTTATTTTTTAGAAGCATGTAGAGTTATGAACAAATAGTACTGTTTGATACCAGCAGTCTTTTATTTTTCAGGTATAAATCCCCCCCCCCAAACCCCAAAAGAAGAAAAAAACAACTACAACACACCCACCACCACAGATTTAAGTCTTTAAAGTCATCACTCACATTTGTACTTTGGCAGGTTGTGAAGGCCGTGCATGGTCAAATTCCTGTTTTTGTTGATGGTGGTATCCGTCGTGGCACAGATATCTTCAAGGCCTTGGCTCTGGGTGCACAGGCTGTATTGGTAAGCACTAAAGTGTAGGTTCTTGCTTCTGGTTATCCGCAATTTTGGTCTAGATATGTGCAAGTAAGAAAGAAAGAGAATATTGTTGAGTTTAAGAAAAGATTTGAGCAAGGTCTCTCTCTCTCTCTCTCTCTTAAAAATTTTACTTATACATTAAGTCACACCATTCTGCACCAAAATATAATGAGATTAATACTCACATAAGCTGTACATTTTCTAGGAGGTAATTGAAGAGGTGTTTTCTTCAAGTTTGGATTTATTTCTGCCCGTTCTTCCACTGCTTGGGAGGGGAGCTAAATATCTTTCAAACTATAACTAAGCATTGGTCCTTTATGGGATACTGATATACCCAATTCATTATAACAGGGCACAAAGGAGCTGTATTGGACAAGTCCTTGTGCCCTGATGATTGATCTTATATCAGCTATTGCCATGTGCTGATGAACTGCTTTAAATGCATCAGCTATCGGCCTTCTATACATGTATAGATCTTGTAGATGGAAACTGTTGTAGCTCCTAAAGTCAAACCATCGATGTTGGGAGTATATACATCTTCAGCATGGGTTCTCTTTTTCCACCGTCTTCTAGCATCATTTCATAAGCTTGAAAAAAAAAGGTATATCTGTCCCAAGAGTGCACATACCATGAAGGAATTCTCTACTGCCCTTTCTGATTCTGAGAAGAAGTTGACTTTTGACTATGAGCTTACTATTAGTTGAATAAAGGTTAAGCTATAAATTGCAATTTTATAATGGTCATAAATAAAATTGGATTGTGGATCCCCTTACCTTTGTCCTCGGACACATAATCAGCAATTGTCGAGGATGCAATCGCAACATCATTCCATGATACTATTTTGTCAATATGGATACAATGAGTGCTAAAAAGCACCTATAGGGCTTATATGGAATCCACCTCTAACCTTCAGTGATACACGTACATATTCATCATTACATTAGTCGATAACTTCATCTATAATTTGTAAGCGTGTGCATACCTATCCTCTTTGTCTCTCCTCACTCTTATGGCATGGTATTAGAGGACCAGATTGCTCTTTTTGAGTGTAGGTGTAGTGGGGAAACCCCCTTGAAGATGGTGTTCTTGGCAAAGTACTTCATGCCTATTATGAGGAAACTCTACCACACTATTGTGCATTGGCATTTTCTCATACTCTTGTAGACTTGCTACATATTAGACAAATGTGGTTCAAGAAGCTTCTAAAAAGAGAGTAAAGGTCTCAATGGTTTTGAGAGAGTTTGGGAGAAAGAGAAATTTTGACTGAATGTGTAAGTTAGAGAGAGAGAGAGAGATAGAGAGAGAGAGAGAGAGAGAGAGAGAGAGAGGTGCAACATGCCTAAGTGCTTTTGAGAGGAGTGAAAGCAATGAGTACATCGAAGGAGATAAAAAAGAGAATTTCACGTAATAGTACTCGTCAAAGGCCTCCTCTACACATTTGTAGCCTCTCGAAGCCTTTAGCTATCATTTTCATCACTTAAGAGGGGCTTACTACATAGAGCTTGAGGAGCTCTACTTAATCCAAATCTACCTTGAAAGCAAAGTAGTTACTAGTACATACTTTCCAGTTGAGATATCATTGGGTACCTTGGAAGCCCATCTTTACAATGCCTTAATGGCTTCCACACATTGCTCAAGGCATTAAACCCCCATTAAACTTTGGAGCATCACAATCCAGTGGAGGCCTCCCTCCACAAGTGACAACCAAGTCACCATCGTCTACATTGGTTTTAACAATCATCTAAATTACGGGACCCATGTCCCCTCAAGTTATTCAAAGAGAAGTTTCTCTTTTTTTTAAAATTCAATAAAAAGACTTCGGGGGGGAGAAAAGCACCAAGGTTGAGGCTGAAAGTGCCACATCAGCCCATGGTGGATTCTGAAAAACAGGGATCCACTCCATGCGCTGAGGAAAACCGTCCTCATAGCAGAAGCTACATGGGAAAGCCCCCTGCATGCTCACTTAACTAGCCATCAAAGTGTGTATAATATGTCTGTCAAAATACTAGCCAATGTGTGAAAAGGGATTTCGGAGCCATCCAAAGCCTATGTGCATCTAGATCTCCAAATATGCCACGCTGAAATGCTCGGTAGAAAGTATCCGCCCGTGGCATGTGTAGGTTTGTAAGGAGAGATTGGAAATCTTTTTTTTTTTTTTTCATGAAAACTGTCTGCATAAACGAGTAGCTTTTAAACCAAGCTGACATCGAGTTTGTCTTCCTGAAGAAAAAGAATGTCTAAGGAACCACCTGAAACACCTGGACGGAGCTGATTCCTGATCAGCTGTTTACGACGGTGATGAGGGATGCCGCCCAATCCCTGTATATTCTAACTCGCTATTCTCATCGGCGGGAGGAAGCGGGTTGGAATACCTTACCCGACCTGGTGGCGAAAAAAGAACCCTCCACCGGAGCTAACCTCCTGCCATACACATGAGGTCCAAGGGGAGGAAAGTCCACAGGTGTGAGAGAGAAAGATCTCTCAAAAGGGATGCCGATAACTGGCTCTCCGAAAGTGGAAGGTACAAAATCATCCTCTGGGAGGTTAGAGACGTCCTCCAGAGCGGAAAAGGAGTTACGCTGAGCCAATCCTTGGGAGGGGGTCCGAAGGATTCCTACTGAAGCAGGGAGGGAATGTAAGACCCCCTTCCCTCTATCCACGGAAGGAGGCACCTGTACTGGGTCCTGATCAAGAAGTGTTGTAGACGAGGTGCCAACAACCTGGGCTGCTGAGGGAGGTACAGCCTGATCCTGGGGTGGAGTGGAAACAGGCTCCTGAACACTAGGCTCCAAGGTATTAGCCTCCCGAGGCTCCAAGGGGGTAGCCTCCGAAGTGGTGGAGATATGATTTGAAGTAGAGGGCCTAACCGCGACCGGAACCCATCGTGGGCTAGACGTGGTGTGGGGTGGAGGAGGGACTCGAGTAGCCCTAGGAGTGGGGGAGCCCGTGTCTGAGGTGGTGCTTGTGGAGCGGGAGGTCATGCTCCTGCTCTTTGTCGTAAGCTAGTACGAGCTGGTTGCTTTCTAGGCCTCTTTTTCTTCTTTGGGCAATCTCTAGCGAAGTGTCCGGAGCACCTGCAAATCTTGCATTGGTCCTGCCGACCTGCAACCTCAAATCTCTGGTGGAAGAAAGACCCATTGGGTCGTTGTAGCATGATGTGGTCATTTGAAATATTAGGGTTTTGGACAAGTACCCTAACCCTGGGTACCCCATCCTCCCTGACCGCCTCAATAGCCGAAGAGGGCTCGCTAGGAAGAGGGGGAATCTCTGCTACCACACCAAACCTCTCACCAATAACTGAAAGAAGCCGGTGACGAATTGAGGGGAGACAGGGAACCTAATGAAAACAAGAACTCCCTGCTTGTCCTCTTCAATTGGGTCAAAGCTCAGCTGAAAGGGAAACGAAAAAATCCTCCTGTAGTGTAGAAATAGAAACTCGGCTTGTAGCAAGTCTCTCGTGACGTGCGGGGAATCTAGGCACACCTGAAAGAAACCTCCTCCCAACAAACGAACATCCTTAAGATGGGGGGCGAGCTCCTGGGGAAGCGCCGCAAGCATCCAATCTCTAGCCTGTGATCTGGAGGGGTGTGAACCAAAGATGTGTGCGAAGAGAGTCGTGGAACACTCATGCTCCAAGTCCTTTTGCAACTGCTGCAGCTCATCTTTTGAAAATGTGACGGTTCTCACGGCCGGTGTGTGCGGTAACGGAGTGACTGAATGGGTGCCCATTTATCAATCGAGGTGGGGAAGGCCGACTCAAACAAAAAAAAAAACTCCGTCCGCTTTCATGATGCCCATGAGACCCCAAAAAAACGGGGATACACTTGAAGGGAGAGGGTGAAGGAAGGAGGAGAGAGGAGAGAGAGCAAGCCAAAAGAAGTAGGGGATAGGTTGAAGGAGGAGGGAGGTTGAAGAAGGGGGGAGAGGAAGGGCAGCAAGGGAGAGAAGGGAAAGGGACAGTAGGGGTGGGTGGAGGAGAGAGGGAGGGGAGGAGAGAAGGAGGGGGGGAGAGGAGGAGACGGAAGGGGGGGGGGGGGGGAGGTGCAAGCAGCAGGGGGGGGGGGGGGACGAGAGCAGCAGCGGGAGGGGGCAGCGTAGGCAGCAGCGCCGAGGGGGTTAGCGCAGGAGCAGCGCGGGGGGACGCGGGAGCAGCAGTGGGAGGGGGTAGCACAACAGCAGCGCGGGGAGGGACGCACGAGCAACAACGGGGGGAGATAGCGCAGCGACAGTGCGGGAGGGGGTAGCGTAGCAGCAGGGGAAGGGGAGGGGAGGAGAGGGAAAGGGAAGGGGTAGTAGGTAGGGAGGGAGGGGAGGGAGGAGGCAGCAAGGAGGGGAGTCAAGGGGAGGGCAACAGCAGGGGAAGGGGAGGGGAGGAGAGGGGAAGGGAAGGGAAGGGAAGGGGTAGCAGGTAGGGAGGGAGGGGAGGGAGGAGTCAGCAAGGAGGAGAGTTGAGGGGAGGGCAGCAGGAGGAGCGGGGAGCAGCAGCAGTTGATTACATGATAGCTAGCACTTTGTCTTTTGAAATTTTAATTATCATCACTTGGTCAAGTTTGAGGTTCTTTGCTTGGAGTAGTACTCCAAAAAGAATGTTATGTGTTTTGTCTTTTGTAAATCACCTCTGGTCACCATATGATGTAGCCCATGTGATATGTGTTTGGTCTATCCCATTTTTGTAAATCTTGACTCTTGGGCACCTTTGCTAGCATGAGATCCTAGCCATAGATTTATCCTTGACCACCATGAGATGGCATGAGAAACTATGTGACTAGATGTATCCTTGACATAGCAAGAGGCAAACCCTTGAGGGGGGATATGTTGGGATAAATGTGATCAAGGGCTTGCTCTAAGGTACATGTGTGCATCTAGGGGAGTCACGTGTGTGTGTGTGTGTGTGTGTGTGTGTGTACAGAGCCTCTGCAATGTCTCAAAGTGGAGGCTTTTCTGGAATTATGTACATAAAATGCAGCCAGATATTGTTTGTTTGCAAGAGCATAATCAACACTCTAAGGCTGGTCATCATGATCACTTTGGTGGCTATGATATATATTATGCCGGTACCACAACCTACTGAGGTGTATGCATAATGGCCAGACATGAGCTGGACCCTCAGTTAGCATTCAATGACAGCAGTGGCCGATGGATAGTCATACAATGTAATGTCAATGGAGACATTCTTGAGCTTGCATCAGTCTATGCCTCCCAGACTTCTGCCATGAGGGCCTCTCTATGGGAATCCTTAAGCAAATATCCATGGAGATCTAATGCATTTATCTGTGGAGATTTTAACAATTCTCCTCTGCTGAGAGATAATACCACTTCACGATCTCATATGCTTTCATCGGAAAGACAGAAATGGGATAGCATGCTTCTCTCCGTGCAGGCTGAAGATTTATGGCTTCTTCTACAAGGGTCAGTGCCCGGATATACTTTCCATCATAATGCATTTACCACATACTGGGCAAGGCTTGACAGATGGTATCTGTTCTTTCCACAACAATATGCAGATTTCAGCCTTCATCTCCTCATTGATTTCTCATTGGGATTGTCAGATCATGCCCCATTATGGTTAAATCTGCAATTTGGTATGCCACTGGATGATTTGCCGACTCTCTCCAGCAGATTACTGCATGTTAATCAGGCTTATTTTCGACATCAATATTTCCAGCAAATGATCAGAGTTGCAATTCATCCCTTGCTTTTGCATGCTCAGGAGGACATGAATTATGCCTGGGACAGCTTTGTCTCTCGTATACAGAATGTTATTAGGGACTATGGAAAATGGCACATGGCTACATGGAGGAATGAGGTCAAATGGGCAAAAAGGACAGCACAACAGCTGACTGAATTTTCACATTTAAGGCCTCTTTCTGAATCAGAAAATGATTCCCTCTCACAAGCCCGGATTAAACTGACTGACAATGATCAGCGGAAATTGCACAAATGGCAGATTAGAGCAAGAATGAAACCCCTCATGGATAAGGGCTGCTCATCAAAAGCCTTCTTCAAGGGCCTGCATGCCACTCGAAAGAAAAACTCATGTCTAAGGGTCAGGAAACTAGATGGATCTTGGACGCACTCTTTCTCTGATCTCCAAGATGAATGCCAGAATTACTTCCAGACACTGTTCTCTACCCCTGGATCCCCATCAAATCAAATGACTGATGCAAGGACTGAAATTCTTCAATATGTTTCTGGGATAGTGAAAATGGATGATGCTCTATTACTTGACAGACCTTTTACTGACACGGAACTTGAAAATGCATTGTCCCATCTCGGCAAATACAAGTCCCCTGGCTGGGACGGTCTTACGGTGGAATTTTATATTTCTTTTTGGGATGATTTGAAAGATGTTCTCTTACAAATGATCAATGTTGCCTGGCAACAAAATCAATTGCCGCACTTCTGGAAGCATGGCATCATCAAACTTGTGCCAAAAAAAAATCTTTGTGATCATATGTCAGATTGGAGGCCTATTACTTTGATGCCTGTAGCTTACAAACTCATTGCCAAAATGATTGTATATAGGCTTCAAGGCACTGTGAATGCGGGCCTTCATCCTCATCAGTATGGATTTGTGCCGCGAAGACAAATTCATGACAATATCTCCAATGCATTGACTGCAATTGAATATGCTAAGTACTCGAATCAAGATGTGCTCATATTGCAGGTAGATATCTCTAAGGCATTTGATACTGTACAATGGGACTTTATCTCTCAAACCATGACAAAGCTGGGATTCGGTCCCAAGATAGCAAATGCAATTTATTGGCTTTATTCTGGCTCTACTTCTCAGTGCATTCTCGGAAGCCATCTATCCCGGTCATGGACATTGGGTAGATCAGTTAGACAGGGCTGCCCCCTTAGTGCTCTTTTCTATGCCATTGCAACTCATCCCCTCCTGATGTATCTTGATCACCTTACAAGCACAGGACAGATGACTGGTCTTAAAATCCCTGGGGCTGCATCCTTCTTGGCGCAAGCATATGCTGATGATTCCTTTTTTATGCCACAGAACTTTCCCTGGGAAGTCCGCATGCTTATGGCCACATTATCATTGTATGGATTAGCAGCGGGATTGCATATCAATTTTGACAAATCCAAATTGCTTCCACTGAAACAATGTGACTGGCATTCTATTCTCTGGCCTGGTCAGATAGTGCATTCCAAAGAGGTTGTCAGGCATTTGGGATATCCTATAGGATGGCATATCACCAGGAAGCAGCAGCTAAAATGGATCTTCCGACGACTTCAAAATAAATTGGACTATTGGAAAATTTCTACTTGGCCACTTCATGTTAGGCTCAGAATAGTCCAGTCTATTGTAATGTCTTATGTTCAGTTCTTCTTGCCTTTACTACATTGGTCCTCTAGAGATATCTCAGCTTTTATGTCTCAAGCGATGGAGCTGTTATGGAAGACAAAAACTGCTGTGAAAGCATTGAGACTGCTGAAGATGGAAATGGTGTGCTCCCCTAAGATGCATGGAGGACTTAATGTTCTAAATATCAGATATCATGTACTTGCAAGGAAGGCGACTATGCTCAATACCTTCTTCTGTCAAAAACAGCCATGGACTTGTATGATAGCATCCATGTGTGTCAACATGAGGACAAATGCTTATGGCCATTGGACTACTGATCATTGGGAGGTTGTCATTGGGAGATTTGTAGGGAAGATTCCTAGATGCCCTTTCTCTACTGCTCTGATACTGGACTGGAAACAAGTGCTTTCTAAAGTCAAATGGACTCCTGATAATCATTCGGGGACAAACTCAATGCGGAAAGAAAGTATTCATTGGAGTGCCATCTTTGACACTCCACTTGCTTTATAGGAACCGGTTAGGGCATATAGTCTCATGAAATTGGGAATCAGATACATCAATGACGTGGTAGATGATAATGGCCATTTTTTATCTTTTCCTCAGGCCTCTGCCATTTATGCATTGGGAATGCACCACAGGTTGATATGGAAGAGAATTGCTGATCTCTTGCATCCTTTCCTTCCTATTCCCCCTGTGGCTGACACAGACAGGCTTATGGATTGGAAATTGTACCCCACTGCTACATGCTCTCGTCCCATTCCTCTGTCTGTTTTGACCTCCATCAAAGTCTACAAGCTTCTTCAGCGTGCCCCTTGGATTCATCAATATGCTAATACTCTGTGGCATATCAGGCGGCCTCTTTCATGGTGGCGGAAGAATCTCCGACTAATATGGAGGTGTAAAATGCCTTTGAAACAAAGACTCTTTCTTTGGAGATGCTTGACTGGCACATTGTCAGTGGGAATCACACTTGCTAAACGTCACATTGCTTCACCCACTTGCCTACGGTGTCATGCTCCTTCAGAGACTGTCGTCCTTCATCTACTTTGGCAATGTCAGTCTACTCGGAACCTCCTGGGGAAAATTTCAGATCATCTTCGCCGCCGTTTCCCGAGTCACATATTTGGGAAACTTTTTTGGTTATTTGGCAGATTAAGGACATCTTTATCTCAATACTCACTCTTTTTCTCATGGGTGAGATATTGGGCTCTTTGGACAATTTGGGAAGAACATAATTTGGCATATTTGGGCCGTCAGTTTCAAAAGTCATATGAATCCTTTAGAGCCTCATTGCGGCAATCTTTATATGATGCCTGCCATGAGGGTGATATACATGCATCTTGCATTGAGCTTTTCTTTTTATGCTTCTGATCTGTGGAATACTCTCCATCTTGGAGACTTTCCCTCTTGTAAAGTTTTGATATTATAAATACACAGCACTGGATTTACTAAAAAAAAAGTGTGTGTGTGTGTGTGTGTAGTAGAAGCACACCTAGTGCTATGAGGTGTCTAGACCATGACATAAGTGATGATGTAAGTGCAAAGGCCCCCACATGGGAGGTTCCTTTGATTTAGCTAGTTCCTATGATGTAGGGGCTGATTGCCACTGATGTAGGGGAGGTGCCTATGATCTAGGACACCTTCCTCTCCACTTTATATAAGGGAGGTTCTCCCTTCATTTCAATACACTTGATTTTGCCTTCACTTGTGCTCTTTCTTTGTGTCATTATGCACCTCTTCTATCCCACTCATCTCTTCAGAAAGGGCCATAGTATCTAGGAGATAACTTTGCATACACTTTCTGTTTGCCTTTATACTTGCGGTACACTTTCTGTTTGCCTTTATACTTGCGGAGCCTAGCTTTCTCGAACTTCAAAAGTACCCAATCCCTTTCCTTGAGATCTAACTGTCTCCTATACTTATTTGCAGCTCTTTTATGCTTTTCTTGAGACCTTCTATTGCTGTCCGGACTTAGCTGAAAGCTGTATGAAGGTGTCTCACATACTGATCAGCTATAAATATTTCATCTTTGGTCCTTAGGATAGGTGGCAGAATCACCTTCCCATAGATGACCTCAAAGGGGGCTTTCCCTGTAGAGCTGTGAACTGTATTATTGTAAGCGAACTCTACCAATGGTAGGTACTTTTCCCAATCTGAACCTTGGTCTCCCATGTAGCGTTTCAGTATATCCAATGCTGTAGAATTTGCTACTTTACTTTGACCATCTGTTTGGGGATGGAAAGAAGAAGAAAAATTCAGATTCGTCGCCATATTATCAAATAAAGCTCTCTAGAATAGATGGGTCATTCTGGGATCTCGATCACTGACAATGGACTTAGGCATACCATGGTGCTTAAAGATCTGTGATCTTCCTTTATGGTTTTGCGAACCGGAATGAAATGAGCTTGCTTGCTAAATCTATCAATGATAGTCAAAATCCCATCATTCCCTGACTTTGATCTTGGCAAATCAAAAATGAAGTCCATTGCAATACTTTCCCATGGTGCCTGTGGCACGGGAAGAGGCATAAGTAGGCCAGCTGCCTTCCGTCTATCTTAGCTCAGCCTTAAAGGTTGGAAGCCCACCAAGGCTCCTCGTTGGGAGAACTTTCAGATTTCTGCTGACCTGCAGAAATCCTTTTGGAAGAGACTTTAGAAATCCCTTAGGTATTAAAAAATCAATCTTTTCTTTTCGTTTTGTATTCATGAAGAGATTGCCATGAACCAGTGGACGTCTAGATTCGGGGCTGATTCGACATCTTCAGCCTCTACAACTAAGCTGAAATCTCCCAGCATTACTGACTCCTCTACATAGCCAAATCCTCCATGAGCTCAAAGAGAGAAGAAGTGGGTCTGGGTCTAGGTATATGAAACCGGCCTTCAATAAGTTAAAGGGCAGTATACTACAAATAACCAGCCAATGCATTCACACTAGAATATTCAGCAAATAACTTAAACTCAGATTGAGAGCTAGAGTGCCCCTGCACCAGGACAAAGACACAGATTGGCCCCAAACCTTTGTTCCTAGCCACCAATGTGTGGTCACACAATCCTTCACAGCTGACCCAAGTGTCCTCCTAGCCATTTCACCTGCATTCGATGCACTTTCCTACTCCCCCTTTGCACAAGGACAAAGACACAGATTGGCCCCAAACCTTGGCGCCCCTTTCAGTATTTGTTTCTTAATTGGAGAGATCCTGAATCCAGCCTATACAAAGGATACATTCTTTCTTGCATCAGGGGCATTCTACATCCCATTATTCAGCCACATACTCCGCATAACCTCTGTTGCTCACCACTTTCACCAATCGTGGCAATAGGAATCCATTCCTATCCCAGATAGCTTGCACACAGCTCGGAACTGTTACTAGCAGTCCACTCAACCACACAGTTCCCCACAGCTGCCACTGGTGCCCAATTAGCCACCCATCTGCTCAAAGCAGAAAAAGAAAGCATACAGAAGCTTTGTTCAGGATTGCCACTACCTATAGTCTCTCACCCTATGCACAGCACACGTCCCTTAGTCGATTTCCCATAAGAGATTTTGCATCTCAACACAACAAACACTATGGCAGTCACACCTGTACCGTCTCTCTGTGAGCTCCACAGATACTTTCCATCTCAAACATGGATTCCCAACCTGTGTCTAATCAGCAGCAAACATGTGCCATCTGCCTAGCAACCACTGCCTATATGTACACTATCTACTAGGGGAGACCAAAGCATAATCTCTACTGAAAGTGACCTCCATCAAGCATAGCTAAAGAGCATCCATTTCAGATCCAAAATTCCCTTGCAAGAAGCTGAGAATTGTTTCTAGCAACCAATTCGTGGTCACGCAATCCTCCACAGCTGACCCAAGTGTCCTCCTAGCCATTCACCTGCATTCCATGCACTTGCCCACTCTCTCCTGCACTAACAAAGCATTTCCATAGGCATTCTTTCATGTTGCAAATGGCTTATACTAGGCCTTGAATTGTTACTAGCAACCGAGTTCACAGTCACACAACTCCCCTATCTGTTACGAATGCCCTCTTGACCATTCACCTGCTCATAGGAGTGTGAAAGAGAGAAAATGATTGTGGAGGCCATGGGCATTCCCCAACCACATGTAATCTATACACACTGCTCCATACACTTGCCGTACACAAGCTGTTCTGTACACTAGTCGTACATAGGCTGTTCCGCACTCTAGCTGTACACAGGCTGTTTTGTACATTGGCCATACATAGGCTGGCCTACTACCATGCTTAGTACCTGCTCCGTGCATTCAAATCGTTTGGATCCCATACACAATGGCCATGCAGATCTTGTACAAGCTGACCTTGCAAATTCTGTACAAATTAACCGTACGGATTTCGTACACAAGGAATGATCACCTTCCGTACACTTTGGCTGTAGACCCTGCAGATCCGTTATTGAGCCTTCAATCTCCGCCGTACAAGCCCGTACAGAAGAATCTTTCGAACCTCTTTTTCCTATGCTCTGCTCCTCCCTTGCTCTCACGACACCATCCATGAAAACGGCCTAGGACTTCCACTAGCAACCATGCTAATTCATGGGAAATGCCACGTGGTTGTAGTAGGTGCCACATGGCATCTACGTTTGAAATTACCCCATGCCCCCTCTAGTGGAGCATTTTAACAGCCCAAACAATGGCCAACTTGAACTTCTCTAAGGTCTTTTTGCCCCCTCTTAGGCCCAAACCCCCAAATTCACCCCCAAGGCACAATTCCCTAGGGAGAACTTTGCACACCCACATCCCATGGTCCTGCTCACTTAGATTCCAGGGTCTTGCCCACATACAATTATAAAACGCATGCCCCCATGGCAGTATGATTGTGAATCCAAGTTGTGCTCCATATAACCTAAGATCTTGACAGGTTGAAAAGGAACTACTAATAGCATATCGTGAGTAGATTTGGACAGCCTACCCCCTGTTTGAACATCGAAGATAAAGGCATCCTTATATGACTGTTGTAGTGCTATGACCTGAATTTGAATACTTGTCCTCGTGAAAGCTCCCATCCAAGTAGAGCAAGAAACCGGCCTGTCATCTATGTCAACCCAATCGATGGGTATGGCTGGATCAATTTGTTGAATTTTCCTAGCTCTTTCTATGAGGTGACTTACTAATTGTAATTTACGATCCTTTGGAAGTTTTGTGAAAGCTTTCCATGACCCCACAGAAGAGACATGGCCTCTCTCCCATCTAGACCACTACCTATAATGAGAAGTGCCAAGTGGTCTGCTATGCTCATCAAATATGCTATCATTCCACATGACTGTTTGCCAATCTCTTCCAGAGAGGAGGGGGGCATTCTCCGAAGAGTACTCCTGAAGCTGGCCCAAGCTTTCAGGATAGGAGCCATCAGAGTAGTAGAAAGAGATATGAGATGGGCTGAAGTAAAGATCCATCTAGTCTCCACCCGAAGGTGTACATGACCGTATGCAGCGAATAAAGAAGTATTCAATGACTCTTGCCCAAGCTAAGTCCCCTTATCACAATCTTGCAAAGCAAGGCCCTGCATTGTGTGGATCTATGATATTGAGACCTCCTCCTCTCATGGGAAGGATCAAGGTCTCCCAAGCCACCCTGGCTAAAGTACCATCTAGTCCACTCCATAGAAAATTCCTTATAGGCCTCTCTTAAGTTGAGTGATACAATCCCTAGAGTGACACCACCAAGAGTAGACAAATCATGATGTAGCCAGCAGAATGTGGTTGACAACCACTACCCTGGGAGCAAGATCAAGTTTGGCTGAACTCCAAAAGAGGAGCTTCCTCCTATTAGTCTCAGAAATGGGAGCAAAGTGCTGTGATGGACAGATGCCCATATCGACTTGGCAGCCCAAGTATCTGCTATCAGTGACCCCCCTTTAAATCCAAGTGAAATCAGTATGAGCTCCCCAATCCGGAGTGTCCTCGTCACTAATCCAAAAGCCATTGGATTTATTCCAAATAATGTGTGCAATTGCTACAGTTTGCCCTAAAAGAAATGAGAGTCTGAGGGGTTGCATCCAAGAAAACTGCATTGTCATCTGCCAACTTAGTGTCTAAGAGCTTTTCCTCCTGTCTTAGGGGAAGTCTCAACCCCGACATATCAGCTTGAGATCTAAGAAAGCCACAAACAAAAAGAGAAAGGGACCTAGAGGGCATCCATACGGACTGATCTGGAAGTTTGAAATCTCTCTCCTCTCACTCCTCTTGTACAAGGAGAAAACCCCTCTAATCCAAGCATTTGGAAATCCAAAACGAAGAAGGGTCTTGTCTATAAAATCCCAGTCTACCCTGTCATATGCTTTCTCAAAATCCAAGAGTAGAATGACCAATCTTTGGTTGCCCTGTATGGCCCAATTAGAAGCTTCCCAAAATGAGAATATATTATCAAAAATGTTTTTGCCATGCTCAAAGCCCGTTTGCGTCTCATGAATAAGATCTGGAATAATGGGCTGCAAATGCAAACTGATTGCTTTAGCTGCAATTTTGTAGTAGGTGCCCAAAATAGTTATTGGCCTTCATTGTGAGATCAAATTTATGCAACCTCCCTTTGGAATAAGATGTATGAGACCCTTTGTAATTAAATCAGACGTAACTCCAAAGTCCCATACGCCCTACAGGGCTGAGGTAACATGGTCCCCAATCTTATCCTAAAAAGCAATAAAAAGGGAAGGTGTAAGCCCATCTAAACCTGGGCATTTGCCCTTATGAAGGGCAAGGAGTGTAGTCCTTCATATGTTTCACCAACACGGGAATACACTGCCATACAGCATATCTGGCATCATCTCTTGCCACAGTGTCAGGATTTTCTGAGAGTAGGGAGGCATAAAAGCCGGGCTTAGACAAGCTACTCAGTATATATACAATTATAATGTAGTGTTTAAAGCTCAAATTCTCTGGATTTGATACAAAACTATGATGAGCAAACATGGTAGACACAAGCAGTGTGGATTGGAGTAAGCTTTTGGATCTTCATGTGGCAATAGCAATTGGAATTGATTGTGGAGGGACATACTTCTGCTTACCACATGGTGCAAGTGGATCCTTTATCTTTTTGCTAATTTAGATTATGCTTCATACATAGCAGGACATAAATGTACATGAACAGGAACCGTCTCTCCTATTGTACAAAGAGGAATGTTTTGCAGTGTAGGATTTGGACTGAGGGAACGTATTCTTTCACCTTGGGAGCTGATCCTTATAGTAATGTTTCAAGACTGCTTATTGAACGATCTCAGTTTTTTTCATCCCTTGGTACACTTGAGTTACTGACCTTCAGTTTGTATGTATTGTTGGTCAGTTTTTCCAATTCATCTTTCTTTGAACCCGAAATATTTCATTTTAGGATCTATTAAATGCCTATCCTTAAGCCCGAGACAGATCTCATGAATGAACGTGACCATGGTGGTTAGTTAATAGGGGCATCTTGTTTGCGGACTTGTATTAATGTCTAGTCATATTAAGCTCTGTTTACCTTGACATTTTCAAAAACAAAGACATTAATTATGTTTGCTAGTGCAACGAAAGATTTTGTGTCCCTTGTATATCATCGAGATTGTTCAATCTTGTAGGAATAATTTGTCGTTTCTTTATCTCAAACGATGAATTAGGGGATTCTTTAGCCACCCAGCATAGTAGAAGAATCATCTGATCAAGACCTTTGTGGCTTGCAGATCGGAAGACCTGTGATTTATGGCCTTGCAGTAGATGGACAAGCAGGGGTGAAGAAAGTGCTTCAAATGCTGCGAGATGAGCTTGAACTAGCAATGTCATTGGCTGGATGTTGTACACTTATGGACATCAAACGATCACATGTCCGTATGGAATACGATATGTTGTTTGCAAAGCTATAATCCCCCGTATCTAGACAATTCCCCTGTGGTCATGGAGATGCTGCTTGTTACGTTAAACTTTTTGTGGAATATGTATGCAATTGTAACGATCTTACCAGCTAAATCGACTCTAGCTAAAAAACTTCTGATTATGTCCGTAAACTGAGATTAGAAGTCATGCTTGCAATTGTGAATTGAACCCCGTTGTCTTAGCTTCATTTAATTGTGTAGAATGGATAAAATTTTACTTTCTAGAGTATCATCATTTGCTTTCGTATTGTCCATTGCTACTCAGTGTCACAATCAATGTTTTGACAAGAGTTCTTAAAGAGGCGTGCCAACATAGAAGCATCTTAAGGTGTGGAAGGTGTTTCATCCGAAATCGCTCTAACTATCTGAATTCCAGATTTCTGCACTAGTTTTGGTTTCGACACGATTCTAGAAACATACAACCCTGTAAGTGTTTGAAGAGTCTCCCTAAGCCAAACATACGTTCTGGACAGATTGGGAATGTCTTCACATACAGTCCATGCTATGCCTGAGGAAGTTTATGGTTTGAAGTTTTGCAAGTGGATTCTTATAAAGACCAGGCCACAAATGCTTTACTTGTATATATGATACCGAGTTCGAGAGCATATTTGGTATTTCCGTAGATGTGTGCTTATAGCACAAGAGATTCAATTTGATCCGCCTTGCTTAGAAGTGTGTTCCCATATTTCCTACATGTCAGCACGTGCACAAAACGATTTGTATTTCCTTTTGTTGTTTAATCTTGTGTTAAATTTTTCCTACAGCCTATGCGTGCTTTGAAGCATTTGCACCTAGTATATGCACGACTGAGTTACACACAAGTGTGCACCTATGATGCCACAAGTGGCCATATGTATGCACATGCATTTGTGTGTGTTTCCTTCTTATTAAGTCCACTAATATCAAAGTTCTAATTCTGCAATCCTTTCAAGACGGTCTAGGTGTGAATCTGTGATTTATTAGGGCACTCCAACTACAAGATGGGAGGATCAGGAATTATTCGACTCTTGGGGTGATGTGCGTTAATCACTATCATTGGTACTAAGAAATCAATGTGCCAAGGCCTATTATTTGTGGTCTAGCCATGCCTCTTTGTTTCAATGCCCTCATGTCCTACCTTGTAATGGGGCTCCCTCGTGGGCTGCTTCTCCTTGTCCCATCTCCGTGTTGATTTGGGCCCCTTGGCGGCCCCCCTTGGGTTGTTGCGCGAGCCCAACCAATGCTGGGCCGACCACTCTTTGCTCAATTAAAGGAAGCTGCACCCTCCTTACTTGCCTTTGCTCCTCCGCTTCTTCAAGATGAAAGCTCACAAATCTATCCCTACTTGTAGAAACTCCTGCCCGTTGCGCCCCCCCTTGACCCCTGGGGTTGTAGCCCCATGCCCTCTGCTTCTCCCTTTCATTGTACTTTGCTTCTCTCTTTCTTTGTACTCTATATTTATAGGATTCAGATCTTAGGTTTTTAGCTCAATATTTCTAGAGTAGGTCAAAGTTGTTGCTAGACAAAGTACCTATTATTGCCATCTTCAATCAGTTAGGGCCTTTTGCCAACATAACTAGTTCAGTTATTTTAAAGTTACTGTGAATGCCACTTGTATTTCCTTTCTTGACGTTGGCAAGAGCCATGGTGTTCGAATCGTGAAAGGATCTGAGCGTCTCTCCGGTGCATGATCTCCTCTTTTTCTTTCGATGGCAGGCATGTGGGGGCTGTATGAAGAGATGTCGGTGTGAGTAAGTGTGTGGAGAGGATCTCGAGGAGGTTTTGATGAGCGGTCAGGATGGGAGTGATGAGACTACCTCAAAAGAGGAGGCTAAGAGTTTGGTTGGTCTTTGGAGGAGGGTGAGTCAGAGGAAATAGACTCCCTCTCCTATGCAGAGTTCTTTGTTAGAAAATTGCAAGGAGGCTTCTCCCCGCTTCCAAAGGAAGATGCTAAGAAAATCTTCCAGGCCCAATGAGCTAGGGAGGTGGCTCGCAAAGATTGGTTTGAGCATGGTAAAAAACACTTGTGGCTTGCGAGATTTTTCTCGAAGATGTCAAGCTTGAGCTGATGCGGTTTGCTAAGGGGAGTGTTTACCTATTTTTCACGGGGCAGATCCCATCCACGGTGAATCTTGAACGATTCTTGACCTTTGAATGTGTTATCCCTTCCAATGGCTATATGGCAAGGTTCCTCGGCAAGGGTATTTTCCTCGTTCATTGTGTGTCTAATGCATTACCTAATGATCTGGTTTGGTAGGTATTTGGTATTTGTTGGGGCTATGGTTCTTGTGGTTCCTTGGAGTGCATCTTTCAGTGTGGATGAATTTCTGTTCTACAACTGTCATGTGTGGGTGGACTTCCCTAATCTACTTGCTCTCTTTAGGAACTCAAGGGAGTGCCTGGCTGGTTCACTGGGTAAAGTTCTACTTATTCCACCAGCTACCCATCCTCCGTTCATCCTAAAAAAGGCTTGGATCTTATGGAATCACGGGCAAGAGGTGCCGATTTCGGTCCTATCCCTGATGCATGTTTTATCTACATAGAAAAACATGTTCTACAACTGTCATGTGTGGGTGGACTTCCCTAGTCTACTTGCTCTCTTTAGGAACTCAAGGGAGTGCCTGGCTGGTTCACTGGGTAAAGTTCTACTTATTCCACCAGCTACCCATCCTCCGTTCATCCTAAAAAAGGCTTGGATCTTATGGGATCACGGGCAAGAGGTGCCGATTTTGGTCCGATCCCTGATGCATGTTTTATCTACATAGAAAAACAAGTCACTTCGCAAAGAATTGTCTGGAGAGACCCACAAACACCACTTTGGCGTGTGGGGAAAGATTATTAGCACAAATGAATTTTTGAAAGAGGTCCTGAAGCATGATAATCCATGTGACCTCCAAGGTCATCATCGGTTCAAATCAGTTTGGATGGGAAGGATCTGGTGGTGGTCGAGGAAAACATTGACAATCCGCCCAGAGAAGAACCGTGGCAGGTGTCAAGAGAAGAAGACAAAGGCCACCATCATGGTGATGATGGATGGGAGTTCACGGCAAGCAAAAGATGCTCCGATCTTGGGTAGACAAGCTGAAGCAGATCGAAGCTAGAAGTCGTAGGATATTGAAGTGCAACCAAGCTCAAAGCATAAGTAAGCTGGTTCACTACAATCTCAACTCATATTATTACAGGCATCCACGGCCCGTGACATGTTGCCTACAGGCTGTTGTGCCATCAAATACCACCAGGCAGTCCTTGAAGACGGCGCAGTTCAAAAAACTCAGAGTTGACGTTTTGGTCAAATGTTTGACTTTTACCCAAAAAGTGGATGCGTTGAATTTTTTCCCGATGTTGACTTTTGACTGACCTGGTCAACGGTTGGTGTTTACCAGCTGACGAGGATCGGTCAATCTGCCCGAAAAGCCTATATAAGGCAGCCCCATTGGTCTCATTCTTCATCCAAGTCTTCTAAGGCTCTAGCTCCATTAGGGCAAGAGAGTTTGCAGTATAATGCAGCCCCATTGGTCTCATTCTCCATCTAAGTCTTCTAGTGCTCTAGCCCTCAGCAGCTCCAGGGATCAAGATCAGGGCAGGAGAGTCTGTAGAAGCCCAGCAGCCACATACGAAGAAAATGATGATGAAGAAATGCCAGAAGCAAATCACCATAAGACGGCTTACGGGAGAAGATTCCACTTTAGAATAGTGACGAATGTGTAGACAAGTCAACGGGCTCAAAATGCATCAAGGAAGCGGCCCGAAAGTATAGGAGTTCTTGCAACAATGATAATCTAGGTCTGCGAGGGGAAGAGAAGATCTCTTTGATCTCGGTTTTGTTGTGGAACTCAAGAGGATGCTGTGAGAAATCAAAGTAGAAAGGTTGTTTGGCAGTGCTACATGATGTGAAGCTCTGATTGTTTTGCTACAAGAGTTGAAGTGCGGTGTGGATGCAAGCTTCTGGCTTTCACTCCGTCAGACTGGCTACGAAGTGTTTTGTGAATTTCCCCTGTTGAGAGAAGGGTTGAGCTGTTGTGCTAGTCCGGAACTCCGAGCGAGCAGATTGTTGGAAGATTTTAAATTCTAAGATGTCACGTAGTCGTATAGTGAGAATAGACACACCAATGTTAGGGGGCCTAAAGGGCTTATGGTTTCTCTTGGAACAATCGTAGAAAAGAAGACGAGTTCAAACCCAGTAGGATAGAACGTTTTTAAAGTCTCAGAGCACGGATGGTGGATGAGGGGGCCAATGCAAGGAGAATGTATACTGAGGTCTAGCATTTCTGATCACATTCCGACCCTGTGGAGTTCAGTATTCCAGTTTGTGTTGGGAGGTTGTGGGATACCCGTTCAAATTTAATAATAAGTACTATTCTTCAAAACAAATTTGTAGGGTGGTATAGCTTATCCTGGTTTGAGATAGGATATGGCTATCAAGAAGGTACTTGAGAAGCCCAGAGAATGGGATATTCATTACCACGTTGCATTGAAGAGGGAGCGAGCAGTTGGCATTAGTATGGGGTGCACCACGATCTGCTTTATGATGTGATTTTGTCAAAGAGGTAGAGCTTGCTAGACTCAAGAGCCAGTGCACACGAACCGAAGGTGCACAGCTCGTGCCATTCGATGGTTTAGTGTACATGCCTAAAAGCTCAAGCTAGTATGAAGCATTTATTACAGGTCTGATTGAGGTCTGTGTACTAGTATGGAGCTCTACATCTGAGAGCTGGTTGGCCTACCCACCATCCACTTTTGTACCACTTCTGAGGATTGAAGGCAACCTCAGCCCCAGCTGGTAACATTCTATTGGCTGGGTGAACAGTGGCGCTCTGGTGCTCAAAATGACACCCTCAAAAATTGGGGTGCAAATATGAGCATCAGTTGCGCTTCAAGCTTGTCTGAAAATCTGTGCCAGCCCCAAAAATCCACCACCAGTGTCGCATTTCCTGCATCGTGTGCACTGGCCCTAAGAGTAGGCAAATCTGGTTGGCAGTTGGGGACTGTCCTTCAAAAGTTCTTCCAAGCAGTCGAGGAAACAATAGGGTGAGTTGGTGGACAGGGTGATGCTCACGGCCACTTGATAACTGAACTTTGGCATGCGACAGAAACATTTCGTGTCAAATTGAGTGGGATTGTGCGGGAGCCTAGCCCCGAGATGCTGATTGGCTTGAGGTTGAAGATGAGGCATTGAAGGGGTTGGATACCAGGCTATCAGATCTATAGAGATCACCTTTAGCCAGGCCATTCTTGGTTGACGAGCTCTAGGAGGCTCTGAATGCCATAAAGAATGATAGGTCACCGCGTTCGAACGGCTTTATAGCAGAGTTCTTCAAAGGATTTTGGGATGTCATTGGGTCTGTCATAGGACATCAATGTTGGCCTGTTGAAGTTGTTTCCCAAAAGGCAAAATCGATAAAGGGTGGGCAATTGGCAACCCGTCAAAGTGAATGACTCGGGGGGTGATGTATGAGAATGACCTGACAACTCCTATCCAAACCACCTTTGTATATGGAAATTTAACAAACAGTGCTTGCTAGATTCCTCTGCAAGTGTGCATCTCATGCATAAGGATGGCCTGCCGACTTGCTAAAGCCAAGAACCAACTGGAATATCGCTATGAATATTTAGCCAAAGAAAGTATGAGACTTTCTTTGCCCTACTGATCCCCTAAAAATGAGACGAAAAACGTGACAGGTGATGCTTTGAAATCCACTGTGTCTACTAATACTGAACAGCTATGGGTAGACAATGAGTAGCCCTTAATTCAATATCAATCCTTGTGGACTACTGGAAGAATGGAACGAGAGAATCTAGAGCCGTGGAAGTCACTCCCTTGGATCCCAGTCCAACTCTGCAAGAGGTCTGCCTGAAATATCCAAAGCCAAGAATGTGCCTGCTCCTCCCCATCTCCTCCCTTGTTGCCCCCTCTCAGCCTCTCCCCCTCCCTTGCTTCACTCTCTCTCAGCCTCTCCCCTCTCCCTCAACCTCCCCTCCCTCCCTCAGCCTGCCCCTTATCCCTCTCCTCTCCCCACCTCCCCATCTGTAAACCCCCATATGACGAGAGCGTGGGGGAGGGAGACCTAGGGCAATCGAGGACAGCACAGCCTGAAGGCGCAGGTAGGACCTTTGCAAGGATTTGGATATGCTTGACCACGAGCAGAAAGAGGTACAACAAGGAGCTAGAGGCGCAAAGAAGATGGCAATGAGGGTGGCAGTTTAAAGGAGAGAAGATGGAAATCAAGTCTGCTTAAGGGAGATAGAAAGCATGCAAAAAGCTACATCCTAACGTAAAATTGGGTGTGAAAATACTTTATTTTTCACTTTTGCATCAAGTTAGCCTCCAACTGGATGTTTTGCATCGAGTTGGACGTTTACTTGATGCAAAATTGAAAAATAAAGTTGGCCCCCTTGATGTTGAACATCGCGTTCAGCCTTTAACGTGATGTTGAACATCAAGTTGATGTTGGGCATCGACTTCAAGGTTTAACTTGATGTTTAACATCAAAATGAAGCTTTAACGTCAAATTAAAGAGGCATGGACTAGTCAAAAAAATAACAAATCACAATTTGGTTTCTTACCATCGTCGGCAACGCCCTCAAACCCTGCCGCTGGGGGCGTTGCCCCAGGCCCCCCCGAGGGGCTGCCACCCCCTCGACCCCCCGCTCTCGGGGGGCTGCCGCACCCCGAACCCCCTGCTATAGGGGGGCTACCACCCCCCAAAACTGTGCCATTAGGGGGCCTACTACATTCCAAACCTTTGTGGGACATCAAGTTCAACCTTGAACTTGATGTCAAACTTCATGTTAGACATCGAGTTCCACCTTCAACGCATCATGTTCACACGAGGGAATTCATTTTAGCAGTTCTTGACAGATTAGAAAGCTGCTGCCATCATGTGCCTAAATGGGGGTTGTGGGGAGATTTGAGCTGAGGAGATTGGTTCACCAAGGTTGCCCTTTGCCTCCATTGCTATTTGCTATCTGTTCTATTCCTTTGATGCATTTGCTTAAGATGGTTGCGGAAGCTGGAAGTATCGCCAAGATTCATTTGCCTCCTAGGAAACAAGTGTGTGCATAGTTCTTAAAAGTTTTGTACGGCATCAGGTTCTCAAGTTGGCAGAAAACATTTGTGATGAGGACCAAATCACAGCCGCTTTCTATTTGGGCTCAAGGGTTGCTGGCTCAAGGGACCCATCGAGGGGAGCCCCTCTTGGCTTGGGGTTTTTTGCTCGTCAATGGTCCAACTTGTTCCAAGGGAAAAGAAACGTTTTAACTGCGGAACTGCATGGCTTGTGCTTAGGCTAGAACGCTCAGTTGCTCGTGATTGCTGCAGCACTCATCATCATATCATAAACAACTATGCTCACAAAAGCAACAATACTTATGCCTTCACAAGTCATGGCTAATCCACACAATGATTTAGTGACAACAATAGTAAAAACTACCAACTATGATATCCATGAGTAAGGCATTGGAGACCATGCCAAGGTTGAGATTGCATGGCTTAGTTAAGTGGCTACAAGTACCTTAAGTACCATGCCTTCAACAACTTAGTTGATGGGTTGTGTAACTACATATGTTCTTGGCAGGAGATTGAGTGTTTGTTGTGGGGCTTTTTGTGCGTTGAGGAAGGAGGCAAGCTCAGGATGCATTAAAGGTGCCCAAGATGGAGGCTAGGAATGCCTGACATTGGATTAGGAATGTGTGTCTGGTGGGAAATGGCTCGCTTGGCTATTCGAATGTCACTCACCATATTATAAGATAACGAAATGATTCATTGTTGAGAATAAAGGAAAGGGAGTGGGATCTTCACTTGATCTCTCCTGGTACAATGTTTATGCTCTGATTTTCCTCTTGAAATTGTCGGTTTGGATCTGGTGCCAAGTCTGGTATCAGCCTGGAAAACATGTGTCAAAACAATTGTCGTGGAAAGGTAGGGGTGGACTTAGGCGTGATTCAAGTTTATTTAATTGGTGGAGTCGGGCAGTAGGGATCGGATAACCCATTTGGACCTCCTGAGCGATCGGAGCTTGCACAAGAAGGGCACACGTGTCTGGAGTGATCTATGGGACCATGACCTGGCACAGTCATTGGTGTAAGATCTTCCACATGAGAAAGGTGGCCTTGTGCCTTTCCCTGTCTCCCCCTCCATCACTATAATCGATCAGTGGAGCGATGACCCTTCGAAGTTGAATTGTAAGTGCGATTTGAGACGTGATCCTAGAAGATTGGCAAAACTTTTACCTCTGAGTCTGGTGTGCTAATTTGGAAGAGTCCTATGACCCATGGTGTGTGGTGGCATTTAGAATCAAAATGGGTCTCTTTGGTGTGCTAATTTGGAACAGTCCTATGTGACCCATGGTGTGTGGTGGCATTTAGAATCAAAATGGGTCTAATGGCCCGATTTTATTTGATGCAATTTTGTTTGGGGTCTAAGTGGAGGGTTGGCCCAATTTTGTTTTGGGTCTAAGTGAAGGGTTGTGCTCACGCAAGGGACTCAATAGGTGACTAAAGGGCACTCGGTTTGATGGATCCACTGGTACTCATCTTTATGTTCACGGATCTTTGCGCAGAGTATATCTTGGTCTTGATTGTACAATTGGATGACTTGGGCTAATCTGGTCCTTTCCTATCATCAGAAATTGCATAATAATAATAAATATATTACAGAATATTTATCTATTTTTACTTGAGGATCTTCTTGAAATAGAAAAATAAGGAATCAAATGTTTTATTGTAAAAGAATTGAATATTATTTGTTATATTGAAATATTTTCAAAGGGAAAAAATCTATCAAAATTTTGTTCTGAAAAATTTAAGATCGACTTTTAAAAATAAGAAACAAAAAATCTTATTGCAAAGGCATGAAGGTTTCTTTTTGTATGTTTTGGAAATCAAAACAAACAGTTAAAGGGTCTATTATGAATACAACTTGCCTAGAAATATTTCCAAGAAAGGTCAATCAATAAGCAGACAATTGACCTAAAAAGGTCCTCACTAGGTTTTGTTTAAGAAATGGGTATGTTTTTAATTCTATGGGAAAAATTAAGTTGTAACATGTATTTAATAAAGTCGTGTTAGTTTTGATAATGGATTTAAAAGGGGTATTGCATTTAAAAAATTTAATCATAGTTTAATTTAGTTGATGTGGACGGTGTAGATGCAATTTTTGATTATTCAATATCAGATGACACTTAATTAACACAATCCATTGGACAAAATACTAAATCCAATAATATTCGAGTTGTGTTCCCTGTCCACAATTAAATCTCCATCTAAGGGTCACGATCTGTGTCCTTTGTACCCATTGGATGCTCCCCTTCTTCCAAAGGCTCATGCCAAAAGTGCGCAATATTACTTACTGATGCTTGTCTCAGTTTGATGGCCAATGTAAGCCTCATGAAGAGGCATCTATAGTGGTTGGTAGTGACTTCTAGTGTCATCATTAAGTGCCCTCAAATGGTAGTTGGTACTTGATTTACATGTGGATTAACTATTCAAAGTACAATTTTGCTCATAGCTAAGCATAAACATGAATCTATTGCTATGCCCTTGCTATACTATGGCTAAACATAAACATAAATCTAATCTATACTCTTGCAATATTAAAGAAGGCTCAATTTATTGGAACAATATTCAATCATAGAGACTACACTCAACATAGTCATTTTTTAACAAACATTTGACAAACTACATTCTTCATCGCTCTTTACCAATGCCAAGTCTACCGGATCAAAAACTTTTCACCATGCTTAGAAGAAATACTCAAAAAAAACCTTTCAAAACATCAAAGATTTGATATTGGTGATTTCACATAGATTTCCTATAAAATTCTCAACCAATACAAGAGTTCGTTAGATTGATGCAAAGAACATCACATGCAAGCAATGATTAAAGTCCTACAATCAATTATTGATCATAATTTATCATACTTAGGCATACTCTTATAGAAATTTGCTTTATGGGGACAATTATCATTTATTGGAAGTCTAACTAGTTTCCTATTTAAATTGCATATTTCTCATCTTCTCAAATTTTGAATTTTGTGTATACGATCAACAAAAAATATAGCTACGTGATAAACGTTCTTTAATTTTAAACATAAACAAGTGTACATATAAACCTTTAGATAATATAATTCAACGTGCATAACAATATTTAAATTTAGACATTACTGTAGATAGGAAATAACCTCAAAATTGTCTTCCATAAAGAGTCTCAATCAACAACCAAACAAAAAAATCAAGACCTTTTTTAAAACCCATGGTTAAAATAACCATATGACATTATGCTAAAAATAGAAAAAATTACTGACATTCAAAATGCTACTAACAAAGTAGCAATCTTCGATTTTCTCACCATTGTGCTAAATAAAGACAAAGCATAGAGTCAATTGCTCCTCAAAAATTTGTAGAAGCAAATAGCGTCCAAGGGATATAATTTGCACCAACTACCAACATCACATCACATTAAAAATTGCACAGCACTTGGGGGTCACTTTTTGAGCTTGATCCTTTAAAAAGGTGAAATTTGAGATGAGTTAAAGTAATTCTAGACCTTAAATTTATTCCACTTCCCAATTTCCCTATGAACAAATATGGAGAGAGAAGAGGAGAAGAGTGGAGATGAGGAGAGAGGGGACGGCCACTGCTATTGTGTAGTTCTCGGCTAAATATAGCCATCCAGCCCTACGCTATCCCGTAACCCACGTTCACCTGCTACCCAACCCTAGGTACACCATGCACAGGTATCAGTTCAGAAATGATAGCATATGTAGACATTAAGGAAAGTTGCCATGAGGTACCAGTTCAGCACGAGAAACTGTTAAAAGCCTCTAGGGTGGGACTCAGCGAAAATTCTATTGCAGGTTAAACTTTCTAATAGAAATTCTTTCTCACTAGAGATACTTTTCTCCCATTGGCCTACTAACACTGCCCACGACAAAACTACATATGGGTTGGTTGGCAGCTTCAGAAAGGTCTCCTGCGGTCAGATTCAATGTGACCATAAACATCTAAATAAAATTGGCTCATAATGACCACCTATTGAAAATGTGTTTTGAAAAAGTCAAAGATGGGCCTTGTGATAGTCAAATATATAAGAGATCTGATGAGCTGTCCATAGTACCTATCATTGATTGTAGGTTTTTTTGGATCTTTTGTAAGTTTCAAGCTATGTTCCATGGGAGTGGTTGCAATCTTGCAATCTACCATATGAAACTTTTTCAGGAGACTGTCCACATATTTCTGCTGGCTCACAAAGGTTCTCTCTGAGTCTCTCTAGAACTCAATACCAAGACAATAGTACATAAGTGCAAGATCTTTCATCTCGAACTCTGCATATAAGTCTTGTTTTAGCTTGTTAGTGATGAAGCTATCATTGCTTACTGTCACAATCAAATCATCTACATACATAAGTGCAATGGTGATGTCTTCCTCTTGAACTTTGTAGTAGAGAGTATGATTTGCATTGGACCTTATGTATCCAAGATTAGCAAAATACTTGTCGATTCTGTTATACCAACTTCTAGGTGTTTGCTTTAAGCCATAGAGACTTTTCTTGAGATGGCAAACTTGATGCTCTTTCCCTGGTTCAACATGACCTGTTGGTTGCTCCATGTATACTTTCTCATCTAGGTAACCATTGAGAAAATAATTTTTGACATCTAGCTGATATACATTCCATTTGCTGAGTGTCGCTAGTGATATCAAAAATTGTATTGAATCCATCTTTGCTACTAGAGCATAAGTCTCATCATAGTCTTGACCATATTGCTGTGCAAATCCTTTTGCAACTAGTCTGCAGGTTGATAGAGGAGTAGCATGGCAAGCCAAAAGGTGCGGCTGCCAAATCAAGATCCATGGGCCTACAAAAGAGGCGCACACGTGGCGGCATGGGCAGGTTGGAGGCACTTTCATGGCGAGCTATCTGGCAAAGGAGATGGTGCAGAAGGGCAGGGCAGACCAGCAGAGACCAGGTCGGCCGCATGAAGGCCAGGTAGTTGTTTTTGTACAAAGATTTCATTTCTTCATTCATAGCAATTTGATATGGCCTTCGCATAATTTCCAACTTCATGTTGTTTTTGTACAAATCTTCCATTTCTTCATTCATAACAGTTTGCCATTTTGGCTTGTCAACTGTCTTTGAAGTACATCGGCTGTTCAATAGCCATGATGGTAGTCATAAGAGCATAATTGGTGGTTTCAATTTGAATTTCTTTGCCTTGAGCATATGTCAATCTCACTAGTGGTCTGCTTTCTCGGGTAGACCGTCTAAGTTGCTGCTTTGCTTGGGGTGTCTCTGGCAATTCTTACTGTTCTTCATCAACCTTTGTTCTAGGTGACTGTGTAATCAATGTATCTATCTCCTGTGCATTTGATGCTTTCCATTCTGATTCCTCATAAAAAAATACATATTTGGAGATAATGACCTTTCAATTGATGGGATCCATAAGTTGTATGCTTTACTTTCTTCACTGTAGCCAACAATGATGCATTTGCGTGACTTTACATCCAATTTTCTGCGATGATCGTCATGTATGTTGGCATATGGTATACAACCAAATATGTGGAGATGCCCAATTTGTGACTTATATCTAGTGAATGCTTCATAAATTGTCATACCCTAAATCGGTTTAGTTGAACGCCAATCAAGCAAGTAATTTGTAGCGGCAATTGCTTCTACCCAATATTGATTCGCAAGATGCTTCTTACTGGGCATTGCTCTAGCACTGTCTGCTAAAGTACCAGTCTTCCTTTCAGCTCTTGCATTCTATTGAAGAGTATCTGCACATGTGAATTGTCTTCGAAGGCCATTACTTCTACAAAAGTTCATGAATGTTGAAGACATGTACTCACCTCCTCTGTCTGATCTCATGAACTTAATCTTTCTGCCTGTTTGGTTCTCAACCATGGCTTTGAATTCTTGAAATCTGGAAAAGACTTTAGATTTCTGTTTCAAAAACTAGACTCAACAATATCTGTTGTAGTCGTCGATGATAGTCAAGTAGTAAAGTGAACCATTAATGTATGTGCATAACCCCATACATTTGTATGTATCAAATAAAAAAATCTATAGCTCGAGAAGTGCTTCTATGAAAGGTGGTTTGATTTCGTTTATTGAAGCAACATGCTTCGCAAACTTTTCCAAGAAACTGTAGGTTAGAAATGCCAATTGCCATATTTTGATTTCTTAGTTGCATCAAGCTTTTGAAACTAACATGGCCATATCTCTTGTGCCATACTGTGGAAAGTGGCATTGGTTGTTCTTGAGTTGACATGGCATGCAATGAACAAGAATCCTTCCTTGATTGCTTTTCCTACTTATAGTTGATACCTTCTGGATTTGTCTCAGATCGTGCATTCATCTCTATCAAAGATGATTCGGTAGTTGTCTTCTGTCATTTTCCCAACTGACAAGAGGGTCTTGCTGAGCTTCGAAACATAGAGTACATCTTTCATCGATTCTTTTAGTAAAATTTTTCATAGGTACAATGCCTTTCCCTTCAACTGGAATGGATGAGTATATTGATGGTAAGAAAGAACAATACTAATAATACTGCAGTGTACAAACCTTTTTCTTAGAATTTTATTTGATGCAATAAGACCATGTTGAATGAAACATATGCATGTGTTTTATATTGCATTAGATTCAAACATATAGTAAATATCATAGAACGATGTTTTGTGCTATTTAGAATGAAAGAAACATCAGAGGAAACAAAAGAGCACTAAAGGAAAATATCAAAAGTTATTATTTTGGCAAGTTTTAGGACACGATTCATGTGAGTGTGGTGTATGTTTTGTAATAATTTACGCATTTGGTATAAATTAAGATAAATATATTATAGTATGGAATACTTTTTTTATTTATCTTTAAAAATAAATATGGGGGATTCAAGGAAATGAGTGAAAGAAAGGAAATGAAAAAAGTTAAAGATATTTTATTCAAATGAATGTTTATTGTTATGATTGTAACAACTAACAGTAGTCTCAAAAATTTGTTTTAGTTAGAGGGGCAAGTTACAAAAATGTATTTACTAACATTAGGGTATAAAGTTGTAAAATTTGGTGCAAATTTGGAGTGCTCATATACACAATGAAACTCTAAATAAGTAGATGTCTTAAGTAACATTAGGGTATAAATATGTAAATTTTAGTGCAAAATTTGGGTGCTCATATGCTTACAATGAAACTCTAAATAAGGAGGCATTTATATGGATTTGATTGAGTTGAAGGTTCTTATGCTACACAATGGAAAATATATTTGATTAAAGTATTGATGGCGGAGGAGGCACATATACAATTACAATATAAAAAATGCAAAGTAGTTACAAAGCAAATATTTTTTTGAAAAAGTGAAAACATATACAAAATGATATGATATACATGATACGATATACCAAAATATATCCTATCAGTCAAGTCAAAAATGATATCAAAGGTGTAAAAAACAAATGCAATCTAGGAAAAATCTTGTTGCAAGGGTATTAATAGACCTTTTATACTAAAACATTTTTGAAAAATCAAAATAATTATTTGCAAATGTGAAATGCATTTTTATCTAAATAAACAAAACAAAAATTGACATAAAATAATTGATTACTTTTTTAAATTCTAGATTATTTTTTAGAAAGAAACAAAGCATGAGAATTCCTATCACCAAAGAATGAGAAGTTTCTCTTTTATTTATAGTTTGGAAGGTTGCTTTCCATATATTTGAAAATAAAATGCATAACAATAATAAAATATTGCAAAATATTTATATATTCTTACTTGAGAATCTTCTTAAAATAGAAAAATACAGAATTAAGTACTTTATTGTAAAAGAATTGATTATTATTTGTTAGCTTGAACTATTTTCAAAGGGGAAAAATCTATCAAAAACTTTGTTTTGGAAAAAATTAAGACAACTTTTAAAAATAAGAAATAAAAAATCTTATTGCAAAGGCATGAAGGTTTCTTTTTGTATCTTTTGGAAATCAAAACAAACAATTAAAGGTTCTATTATGAATGCAATGATTTCTTCTTACTTGGAAATATTTCCAAGAAAGGTCAATCAATAAGCATATAATTTACCTAAAAAAGGGCCTCACTAGGTTTGCTTTAAAAATGGGTATGTTTTTAATTATATGGGAGAAATTAAGTTGTAACATGTATTTAATAAAGTCGTGTCAGTTTTGACAATGGATTTAGAAGGGGTAATGCATTTAGAAAAACTGGCATAGCTTTATTTAGTTGCTTCGGATAGTGTAGATGCAATTTTGGATTATTCAATAGCAGATGACACTCAATTAACAAAATCCATTGGATTAAAGACTAAATCCAATGATACACGAGTTTTGTTCCTTCTCCACAATTAAATCTCCTTCACCTAAGGGTCGCTATCTGTGCCCTTTTTACCCATTGGATGCTCCCCTTCATCCAAAGGCTCGTGCAAAAACTGCCCAATATTACTTATTGATGCTTGTCTTAGTTTGATGGCCAATGTAAGCCTCATAAAGAGGCATCTATAGTGGTTGGCAGTGACTTCTAGTGTCATCATTAAGTGCCCTCAAATGGTAGTTGGTACTTGATTTACATGTGGATTAACTATTCAAAGTACAATTTTGCTCATGGCTAAGCATAAACATAAATCTATTGCTATACCCTTGCTATACTATTGCTATACTATGGCTAAACATAGACATACATCTAATATATACTCTTGCTATATTGAAGAAGGCTCAATTTATTGGAACAATATTCAATCACAGAGACTGCATTCAACATAGTCAACCAATGCCAAGTTTACTGTATCAACAAATTTTCACCATGCTTAGAAGAAATACTCAAAACAAACCTTTCAAAATATCAAATTTTTGATATTGGTGATTTCACATAGATTTGCTATAAAATTCTCAACCAATACAAGAGTTCATTAGATTGATGCAAAGAACATCACATGCAATCAATGATTAAAGTCCTACAATTGATTACCGATCATAATTTATCATATTTAGGCATACTCGTATAGAAATTTGCTTTATGGGGACAATTATCATTTATTGGACTAACTAGTTTCCTGTTTAAATTGTATATTTCTCATCTTCTCAAATTTTGAAATTTGTGTATACGATCAACAAAAAAATATAGCTACATGATAAACGTTCTTCAATTTTAAACACAAACTAGTATACATATGAACCTATAGATAATAGAATTCAACATGCATAACAACATTTAAATTTAGACATTAATGTAGATAGGAAATGACCTGAAAATTGTCTTCCATAAAGAGTCTCAATTAACAAAAAATAAAATAAAATCAAGACCTTTTTTAATGCTAAAATCTTCATGGGGACACCAAACCCCATGGTTAAAATAACCATATGACATTATGCTAAAACATAGGAAAAATTACTGACATTCAAAATGCTACTAATAAAGTAGCAATCTTCTACCTTCTCACCATTGTGCTAAATAAAGACAAAGCACAGAGTCAATTGCTCCCCAAAACTTTGTAGAAGTTGAGGCCCACAAAGAGAGCCCAAGGGATATAATTTGTACCAACTACCAACACAGCACAAGTGGGTCACTTTTTGAGTTCGATCCTTTAAAAACGTGAAATTTGAGTCAATTGAGATGAGTAAAAATAATTTGACCTCAAATATATTCCACTTCCCTATTTCCCTATGAACAAATATGGAGAGAGGAGAGGAGAAGAGTGGAGATGAGGAGAGAGGGCACAACTAGAGAGCACACCACAAATGACTAACTGTACACTAGTATTAGTTAAAAATGATGAATATATACAAATCCATTTAGGGTTAGGGTTAGGGTTAGGGTTAGTGTTTACAACGCGTTCCTTTTTAGAACTCTTTTCCAATTTTCTGCAATGTCTTCATGTATGTTGGCATATGCTATGCAACCAAATATGCGGAGATGCCCAATGCATGGCTTATATCGAGTGAATGCTTCTTAAAGTGTCATACCCTGAATCGGTTTGATCAAAAGACGATTAAGCAAGTAATTTGCAGTGGCATTTTCTTCTGCCCAATATTGATTCGCAAGATGCTTCTCACTGAGTATTTCTTTAGCACTGTCTGCTAATGTACCAGTCTTCCTTTCAGCTCTTGCATTCTACTGAGGAGTATTTGCACATGTGAATTGTCTTCAAATGTCTTTACTTTTGCAGAAGTTCATGAATGCTGAAGACATGTATGCACCTCCTCTATCTGATCTCATGAACTTAATATATCTACCTGTCTGGTTCTCAAGCATGGCTTTGAATTCTTGAAACCTAGAAAAGACTTCAAATTTCTATTTCAAAAAGTAGACCCAACAATATCTGTTGTAGTCATCGATGAAAGCCAAGTACTAAAGTGAACCATTAATACAGTCTCTGCCTAAGCCCATACATCTGTATGTATTAAATCAAGATATCTCTAGCTCAAAGTGCTTCTACAAAAAAAGGCCTGATTTTGTTTACTGAAGCAATATGCTTCGTAAACTTTTCCAAGAAACTGTAGCTTAGAAATTCCAATTGCCATATTCTGATTTTTTAGTTGTATCAAGCTTTTGAAATTGACATGGCCATATCTCTTGTGCCATACTGTAGAAAGTGGCATTAGTTGCTGCTAAACTGACATGGCATGCAAATATGGTACTAAATCTAGCATTCTCAACAAGCGTCCTTCCTTGACCACTTTTCTTACTAGTAGTTGATATCCTCTAGATTTGTCTCTGATCGTGCATTCATCTCCATCAAAGATGACTAGGTAGTTTTCTTCCATCATTTGCCCAACTGACAAGAGGTTCTTGCTGAGCTTTGAAACATAGAGCACATCTTTCACCGGTCCTTTCGTACCAGTGAAATTGTTCATAGGGACAATGCCTTTCCCTTGAGCTCGATTCAATGTGTTATTTCCAATGTAGATAATGTTCTTCTGTCCTTCTAATGGTTTCATTTCTATGAACCACCATTCCTGATGTTTGTCATATGAGATGATGCACCGCTATTGATGTACCAAGGATCTTGATCTGCTTCATCAACTTGATAACTACATTCCCCTTTTGAATTGCAATCAATGTCAAGATATACTATGTCAGTCTTTTGAATATACTCACTTGAAAGAAATGTATTATGAGGTTTATTGGCATAATGATTGTGCCTTGAATGTCCACTGCCATGATGATTTCCTCTTCCACAAAAATTCCCTCAATTACTACTGGATTGACCTCCTTGTTCGTACTGCTTCTTGCAGCAGCAATCTTTTTCATAGTATCCAATCTTATGACAGTAGTTGCACTGAATGTTTAACATGTTGGTGGATTCCTTTCCTCTTCCTTCAAATCTTCCTCTGTTGGAATGATTTCCTCTTGGATGTTGATGCTGATGTTGCTATGGATGTTGATGATGATGACTTTGATGCTGATGACCACTCCTCTAAGATGCTCAACCTTTGCCTCTTCTTCTATATGAAGTTGTGAATGCTTGATCATTGGAATGACCTTTGCATACTTGAATGGCTTGAGTCCTGAGTTTTTCACCAAGTAACACCAACTGTAGTTCTTCCAGTGTTGGAATTTTTCGTTGAATTGGCAATACTCTAGACTAGATTCTTGTAACCCTCTCCTAGTCCATTCAAGATGACTTGAATCATTTCTGCAGAATTCATGGTCTCTCCTATTGCTTCGAGAGTGGATTGTTGTAATCCTTGATCCCGAGTACGTAAGCATGACCAGTATCATTTCTCTTGCAAAAACTCTAGTTGATCTAATTTCTCAGGGTGAAATACCTAGAAGTGTTCTTAGACTCGTAAAGAGTTGCAAACATATCCCATGCTTCTTTTGATGTCTTCACTGTGCTGAAAGCATGACATCTTGCACTTTTTGCTTGATTAAATGATATGCATATTTTTCTTTCTTGTCTCATTCTTCCTATGCTCACACAATGGTAGGATCTACTATAGGTGCAGATACTGTTGGTGCGGGTGTAGATTCCGTTGCTTGTGCTGTGGCAATGGTGGGATTTGTTGCTCCACCGTTAGATGGTCTAGGTGTAGACCCATCGACATACACCCATTTCTCTTGAAGTACAAGAATGGTCTCCATTTGGTATTTTCATGTGCCATAATTTGAATTGTCCAACTTAGCAGATGCCTCCAAATTGATGTTGCTAGTGGTAGACATGGTGCAAGAAATGTACTCAATCTGCTATGAAAATCACTGTCTAAATCAACTGCAAATCAAAAATGTCGTCGAAGAAGAACTACAATATATAGTCCAATCTATTACAAGGCTTGTGGGGCAAATGATGCCGAGAATAGCCATTAGGCTTTACAAGACTCAAATAGAGTGTGAAATGTCAGAAAAATAGCCAATAGGCTTCATAAGGGTGGCATATGAGTGCAACATCAAATAATGTGCAATTTGCTCGTCGATCAATCAACCAATGCCTTTGAAAACTCTGAAGTCTACTCACTAAACTGATGGTGGTTGGGTTTTAGGAAATGTGATGATGGAAACTGTATGTGAGTGTAGGGACTAACTTTGAGTAGGAACTATTTGGGAATTTTTGGGCATGGCTTCGATTGGATTATTTGGATTTATCTCCTCTAAGGATTATCTAATCTACTCTAAACTAGATGTAGACCAACTGTCGAGCGATGAAAAACAACAAATAATTCTTTTTCTTTTGTTCGTTTTAGGTGCGGGCTTAGATGCATCAATATAGAGGCTTGTGTGCGTGCAAGAAGTGGATTTGATGCCGAGGCTAAAATATGTGTGATACTTGCATCAAAATGTGTATGTGATGTGACTCGAGCATAGAGCACAAAAAATTGATCATTTTTCCTTTTTGGAGGCCCTCAAATTCTTCTTGGATCAAGAGATACGCCTTGATCTAGGTGGAGGGGAAAAAAGAATAAAAAAGGTGATGTGGCAATCAGAGTCACATGCAGAGCTTGTGCTTAGCAAGGGATGTGCCTATGGAGCAATGTGATGAGGTGGTAACTGGGTGCATATACAGTGTGCACACTTTGCCTAGCAAGAGACTGTCCATGTGGCTGATGACATGGATTTGTTGATGTGGCCTATTGATAAGGATGATGACATGGCATGAGGTTAGCATGCTGACATGGCACTTAATGATGACATGGTAGTATCTGCTTAGCTGGCAGATAGGGTGACATGGTAGAAGGATCAGATCTATAGATGTGGTAGAGATAAGAGTCTGTGGGGTTGCCACGTGTCAAATGGAGTAAGACTGCCACATGTCACATGCGTGGCCACTCTTGCGAGGATAAGGAATTTGCACCAGAATCCAAAATATGTTGATTGAATCGATGGAAGATTCTGTTGCATGGGGAGATTCTAGCCAATTTCATTATGTGAGGGTTGCCCATCACGCCTTGTGCACTTGGGCATTGGAGGCATCGATGACACTAGTCGGCTATTAGCCTATGAACCATGGTTGGCTCATGGACTTGTGGACGTCATGGGTTGTAGCGCATAAGTCATTGCTCGATCCCGTTGGAAGGTCCGTTGTGTGCCTGTCGAGAGCCTTTTGTTGTGTGTCATGAGCGATGCTGCCATTGGTTCCTTTTGGCTCATTGGAGATGTAGAAGTCATCTATGCATGCGTTGAGGTCATCCGAGCTGGAGGTTGCTAGATCTGCAGGAGTCATTATGGTGACGAGATTTTGCCATTTGGATCCACTATAGCATTCATGTGTAGTTGGGGCTACCATGAAGCTTTTTGGTCACAAACCGAGTCGATGGTCGTGAGCTTTGTTTTGTGGGGTGGTCAATGGCATCCAGTCATTTGCTTGCCCAGAAGATCCGTGAGGTCGATTGCTCGTCACTAACGCTTGGTTGGATGCCTTGGTCTTTGCCTCTCTACGTGGGCTCGTTGGGAGATCGATGCCATGGCCGTCTGAGTCTTTGTGTCATGGCTGGCCAAGAGTTGAAAATGGGAATCACAACTAAAGGTCACTGTGGTGCTCACCTTAGTCATCGCTATTGTAGGAGTCATCATTGCTCACTTAGGGGCCGCCTTAGAACCTAGGTCACAACTCGGGCCTGTGAAGTAGAGCGTAGTTGATGAGTCATCCAGGTCAATGTTGTATGATTGTAGGAGGCCTTGCACTGTAAAGTTGTAGATCAAACTATGTATTTGGAAGAGAGATGTCTCACAAAGGTATCTCTCACACAAAGCTATCAATGAATGAAATCTTTGAAGGACAACTCTCTCTCACAAAGCTCTCTCAAAGTTCAGATCTCTCACAAACTCTTGCAAGAGATGAATGAACATCCTATGGATGGAAATTCTAAACTCAACAGAAGTGAGTGGATGCTCACTTAATCTCGATCTCTCGATCACTCTCATGAGGATCTCGATGCCTCAGCGGAAAGTAGAACCACACTCTAATACCATGAACAAATATGGATAGAGGAGAGGTGAAGAGTGGAGATGAGGAGAGAGGGAACAGCTAGAGAGCACACCATAAATGACTAGTTGTACACTAGTACTAGTTGAAAATCATGAATATATACAAACCCCTTTAGGGTTAGGGTTAGGGTTTCCAACCCTTTCCCTTTTAGGACTCTTTCGGGTTAGTGCTATGCACATATGATAACATGATGTTGAGAAGGTTCCTCAACACCCTAACATAGCCTTCCTAATAGATAAGAAAACACTCACACATGGGTTCTCTTCAAAAGAAGTCTTCAAGCATGGAGCCATCTTTAGAATACAAGGAAAGTAAGATCACATCAATAGTCTAAAAACTTTTATAAAAAAGAGTTACAAAGAGAAACATAATTTAATCCAAACATTAATGGCAATTTAATACAAACAACAAAGGCTTTGCATAAGATAGATCTTTTAATAAACACTTAACAACCTTGACAAACAGTCTAATTCAGTTGGAAGCTCTTCTCTTCTCACTTTTTTTACTATTAAACTTGATTCTGCAAATCTAATGTGAGCATTCTGTAAGAGATAACATGATGTGAGTAAGCTACTATAAAAAAATTTGGGCACTAGGAAAGTTCACGATAAGTAGGTCGCATAGATAACTAAATGGTTTGATTCTATGAAGAATACAATCCATGTGGTCATTGTTTGCAATATACTCAAACAAATGTGGAAGTAATTTAGTTGCATGTACAAAATCCCCTCAATGGTATCATCATTTTATCAGTTGTTGTGATTGGTATAAAGGCAAGTATAGTAAGTAGTCAAAAATTAGATTTTTGTAAAAAGATTTCCTTGGTTCTAAAGATAGTGTCATATCCTTCAGCTAGACAACCAATCTATAATCTACATATTTAGATTGTTATATCATACGTTGATTATTCAAGCACATGTCTAGATTTGTCATTGATTGCAATACTACTACAATGGAAAGGACTTATACTCACATCACATGTTGTGGTACTCTTACACTCACTTAATAAAGAATGGTCTAAATAATTATGCTACTATGAAATAAACCTTAATGAGGCCACATACACATAGCATTGAAAAGGATGAAACAATGTGAAATGCACATGCACTTTTTACAGATGAATACAAACAAACACTACATTATTATTTTCAAATACAAGGAGATAAGCTATTTTGCAAACTTTGAGAAGAGATGTCATGACAGCAGTTCCAAGCATTCAATTTCATAAATGTTTTCAATTTTGGAAAAAAGAATGTTTGTCATACTTTATCTTAGAAAATTGTTAATGTTTGTAAACAAATATGGATTGAAGAAACTCTAAATGCAATAGAAAAAAAGAATTCAACAAGCCACACAGCATAATTTAAGTTTAGAATTTTCTTGCATTGTTCTTCTAAAGAAATATTTAGTTAATACATATTAAAACAAAATCATGAACAATCACATAGAATTCAAGAAGCAACAAAATATGATTAATATTAATCCTTACAACATACTAGTAATTAGAGATGTGTAAGTAGTGGTTCAAATAATCTCCGTGGAATCTACATCACGTACAAGTTTCTAAAGAATCCACACATTCATTACAATCTATGACAATACACAATTACTAAATAAAAGTGAATATATAGGCCTCTTATTTATTTAAAAATAATATTTAAAAAAGGATATTATTCACTACACCAAATCTTATAGAAAAAACGAGGTAGTGCTTGGAGATACAGGCAAACATAATGATGCTCAGTTACGCCTTTGGCATCTGGTTGGAGCGTGCATCATTCAGATTGTGTGGACTAGGAGGAATATTTTGGTCTTTCATTGCATCCTCCTTACTCCAAAATTTCAGGTTAAAGAGTCTATCTTAGAATCTGTTGGCTATTTTAATAAGAAATCAAGGGACCTCATCCTTGCATTTAGGATTTTAAGTTGGCATCTCTAGTGTAAGCTTCGAAAGCTGTAATCTGCTTTTTGGCATGCCAAAGGCAAAGCCATAGAGTTTGTTTTGGGTTCTCTTATTATGGGAATTGGAGGGAAAGGGCCTGGGGAGTCCTTTGTTGCGAGGGAAGCCCTGGGAAGGCAACAAGTAGGCTGCAAGCTGCCTTTTTGATAGCTTCCTGATCGAAAAAGGACGACCAAGGCCTTTTCCTGACCGTCAAGGTCTGCTGGGAGGAGGTTTTATGAGAGGTAAGTGATTTTCATTTATAGGGGCGTAGATTTGGTGGCACGATTGATGATGATGTGGCACAAGGGGCAATTATTCCGGAGGCGAGGGCAGTTTGATGTGCAGAGGCGAGTAGTGGGACTGCAGGCATCAACGTGTAGGATGACATGGCACAATTGCATGATGATGTGCAGGCGAGACTAAACAGACGCAGACAAATTGATCGGACACTGGAGATTGATCCTCCACTGACCGAGGAACTTGGGAGATGGGTAGAGTGAGAGGGCTGTCATAATCTCAGGACCTTGGGAGATGGGTAGAGTGAGAGGGCTGTCATCCTTTTAAATAAAAAAATTTGAAAGACTCATGGCCTTTGGCTTAGTGAAATTCTCATGTACATTTTCGAGGTCCGTACATAATGTAATGTGCTCTACAAGGCCTAAAAGCTGAGGGGAAACCACGTGGTTATAGCCTTTTGCGTTCCATGTGGCATTGAGGAGGCACTTGCGATCCGGCGAAGACACACATTCACTAATAAGAAATGGCAAGGCCAGCCAGGTGTCGAGGCAAAGCAATGACACACGGCAAGCCTTCCATACTAAACCAGCAAAGCTGGTGCTGGTGCTGGTGCTGCAGCTCCTGCTGTTGCTCAAGACGTCTGAAAAGAGAAGCCATGGCGACGCTGCGCTGCTGTTACTGTGGTGGTGGTGGTGGGAGCTTCAGTGGCGGCATTAGCAGGGGTGTAGCGCAGCGGGTGGCGCGGCAAACAGTCCCTTGCGCGACGGCGGCGCAGTGGTCCAAGCCATTGGGATTGACAAAGCACGCAGGAGCTTTGTCGTCATGGTCGTCTTCCTCAGCAGGAGGCCCTGCGGCTCTAGACATCGACAGCAGAAGAAGAAGCCAAATGCAGCAGAGTTGCTGCTTGGACGACATCGCCACTGCGGCAGCGGCTCCTCCTCCCTTTCGTCATCATCCTCCCGCACAGACATGGGCTCAGCATACCCAACTTCTCCTGAGAACAACTTCCACCATTGAGCCGCCCTTGCATTCTGCTCCCGATGTCAAGCCCTCCGTCGATCCCAGCCCTTCCATCCCCGGCCCCAACCTTCCTCCTCCATCTCCGTCAACGCCAAGCATTACCCCTGAGGTTTCCTCAGACTCCCCCCCATCCCCTTCCACCCCTGAAGTCCCTCCTCCATCTCCAGAAATTCCCATAACCCAGCCCTCCACTCCTGAAATCCAGCAGCCTCCTTCCGCCCCTCCAGAAGTGCCCATCCCTTCCGCTCCTCCTGAGCTCCCCTCCTCCCCCTTCCCTGAAGAGTTTAAACCCCCAGAATCTCCCTCTCCCCCTCCCCCTTCCCCCCCCCCTCTTGAGATCCATTTTACTGCAACCCTCCGTGCTCCTCCAATTGCACCACCTAACGCACCCCCTATTACTACCCCTGGCGTCCCTCAACCCCCCCGCCCCCCCCCAAGCCGTGCCCATTCCCCTGGTACTCCTCCCCCTTGTACTCCTCCCCCGCAGACCCCTCTCATCCCACCTGGCTCTCCCGGCCCCATTGCCTCTCCCACGGAGCCGCCCCCCCCTCCATCTGGTGTTCCTCCGGGGGGTCACGAGATTCCCAGAGTGCCTCCCACTCCAGGTCCAGATATTGCCCCGCCGCCCATTCCAGGGACTCCGCCTTCGGTTTAAGACATCAATGGCAATCACTTTGATTGCATTGACCAGTGAATTCAGAATAGATGAACGGTTGTGCCAGTATAATCTTGCTCTTAAACGGGAGTTACGTGTTGTTGGCCTTCCAGAGGTGGAGCCCGATGGGGCTCCTGAAAGCTCATTTTCTGGTGGGATTGGGGACACTTGGCAGAAATCTAGAGATCTCTCTCTCTGCCCCCTCCCTCCGAGTCCGGACTCCCTCTCTTCCTTTCTCTCTCTTTCTTCCTCCTCTTGGGCAGGCCTATTGAATGATACATCTCATTCATCTTGTTAATCTATATAGATGTAGGACCTTCATGTGGAACACAAGATTTTTGTTTGTTTGTTGTCATTGCTAGATTTTCTATTTGTTTGTTGTCACTGTTAAACTTCTTTATGATTTTTTTTCCTGCTAGATTTCTTTTTATATGTTGTCACTGTTCAACTTTTCGATGGTTTTGTTTTTTGTTGTTTGATTTTATGTGACGATGTTTAGGTTATGTTAAAACCCGAGTAGTATGACTTTTCTACAATGAGTTAGACACCCACTCCGTTGGGTCTCAAGGTTGGACCATAAAATGTCTGTAATTTCAAGAAATAAAATTTCAAGTTTTAAGACCCCTCCAGTGTAGGCATTGTTGCTTGGCTTAGCTCTATGCTCAGTTACTTAGCGATTCAACTAGATTAGCAGCCATGTCATGTATTCAGGTGTGAAGCATATGCAACCCCCCCTTTCTCCCGCCCCTTCCCCCTCTCCGCCCCCATTTCTCCTTTGGTTGTCTCCCTCATGCACGCACATGCATACACACACAAGCACTAAAACCTCTCTCTCTCTCTCTCTCTCTCTCTCTCTCACACACACACACACACACACAAAAATTCTGTCTTGTGATGATTCCCCTCACACACACGCAAATACTCTGAACTTAGGAGACATACATACGCAAATACTCAAATTGAGGCTCTCTCCCTCCTTTGGCTGCCATCTGGCAACTCTTCCCTAATACAAGAATAGAAGTAAATATAGACATGGCTATCTGTGTGTACACGGCCTTGATTGGACAACATGCATGTGTATTTCCTTTTCAGTTTTTCTTTTTAAACATGCATAAAACTTTATTTTCAACGAAAAGCAATGGTTAGGCGTAATTGAGGACTAATCAAAAAGTCTTACAAAGAATTCAAACATTGAGATCAACCAAAAAGGTTATTCCTTGAAAATGAAAGAAATTGTTTTAACTCATTGAGGGGATGATTGAAATCGAATGACCAACTGTCAAGAAAGCCCCAATGAGGCCAAAGACAATCAGATAAGGGAAAGTTCATAAAAATGAGAGAGAGAGAGAGAGAGAGAGAGAGAGAAGGACGGGGAGACTGGGGGACCGGGGGGGAGGGTTTGTTACGCTTAAAGTTTGCTACTCTCAAGAAGGCCACAATGACATTCATAAAGGAAAAGTCATAAAAAATGAGAGAGAGAGAGAGATTGTTATGCCTAGGGTTAAGGAGTGAAATTTGTTTCCCCATGACCGAATTCACAGTACGTCCTCCAGTTGGAAAGATGCCCAAAAATCCATGGTTTGATGATGAGTGCCAAGAGATGAGATCTCACCTCATATAAGAGTAGGATTTGGGACACATGACAAGGTTTGAGGCACAGCGGATCTCACAACATTTGGCATGATGGAAGAGGCGGACGTTCTACTCACATAGGATGGATGAGGTGATTTAATCTTTCCAAGGAGGTGACACCACCTTTGCATGGGGGGTTCTATTTGAGGGGAAACTGCCTATTCCCGTCACCATACCTAGTTGTACGACACACATACGCAACAGCTCTCTATGCTCGATTCAGGCACCACCTAAATTGAATATGTCCTCCCTTCCCGGGCAACCATATGCATCTTGTTCACCGCGCAGTATGTGCGAGCTACATTATGCCGGCTCCACAACTAGAGAGCCTAGGACCATGAGGGTCTATGGACTAAGCACATTGCATATGGATGGGAGGTCTTGGCACAGATGTTCAATCATGCTACGTGTCATGACTTTCCCTTTGCCTGGAGTATCACCACCATCATGCCAATACACAAAGCAGGGGATCCCATGGATGCTGGGAACTATCATACTCTCATGATTGGTACACATTGGCCTAGATTTATGGGTTAATACTAGAGAGAGACACATGGACAATGGGATTTGGGATAGGTTAGGCCTCAGAGTCCACACATTCCACTCTTGTTAATATCTTCACTTTGTGGGAGGTCATTGAGGACGCAAGATGGAGATCCCAGAAAGTCTATGCGTGCTTTGTAGACTTTCGAAAGGCATTTGACATAGTCCCATAATCCCGCATGATTAGGCAACTTCATGAGTTGCAGATCTAAGGATGATGACTTGGAAGGTGATGAGTCTATATGAACCAATCAGAGGGAGAGTATGTGCCCCTAGAACCCTGTTAGATTGGGTTGAAAGCATGATTCGAGTGCAGTAGGGATGACCCCTCTCATCGACACTACTTGGGCTCTGCATTGATGAGCTCATGACTTTCATTGACAACCTACAAGGTGAGGGATCATTTGTTGGCCGATATGATGATATAGATACTGTGGTATGCATATGACATAGTCCTCCTATCCTATTCAGCAGTAGGCTTACAGAGGCACCTAGAGGCCCTAAAGGTGTTTTGCAGAGAGAGAGAGACTTGATAGTTAGCCTTGGCAAGACCAAGGTTATGCTTTTTAGCACATCACAGACAATATTTCATTGGTGCAGCTTCACTTATCGAGGGGATCCAAGAAGATTGCTCGATCATACACCTATCTAGGGGCAGTCTTCATGGGGCCAACCTTCAAGATAAACCAGGAAGCCAAGCCACGACTTATGTGAGGGCAGGGAGTTCTAGCTCGGCTAGAGCAACACGAAAGTGACAATTCTTTCATGCATACTTCTAAGATCCCTCAACGAAGGGATGGCTATTGGACACACTTGTGAGACTGATAGCCATGTATGTAACACCCTTCTGGGGGAGTGACCTACCAGCAATTTGAGAGGCTGTAGGTGATTATGGGATCCATGGAGAATCCAAGATGATTAATAGTTTGCCCTCCATCCTCCATTAGATCGTATACCAATCTGCAGTCTCTCAAATTTATACCACTCGAAGATACCTCTCCCTCACTTCCACTACAGCTTGGATGTCCTTGATCCCTTGATCCCACATGAGGGTCAAGCTGTGAATGTGAGGGTTTCGACCTTTCCTAAGTGGAGACTACTGAGGTTGGCACTAGAATCATCTATACAACCACCTGAGAGTGGGATTAGCAGCGCTTGGTATGCACACATATCCAGATGGTTTTACCAGTTAGGGTATTTAGATGGAACATCTCCCTCCCTTCGAGTATAGCTTGGGTGTCCTTGATCCCTTGATCCCACGATATGATATCAACCATATCATATGGTTGTACCTACTCCAGCTCTACAAGTCACGGACTTAGGGGGACTGGGATTTCCTTATTAAGATCCAGTTCTATGATGATAAACACTTTTTGAGAGTATCAAAGGGTGGAGTGATTATCAAACCCCAATACCTGGAGGAAAAATGAGTCTCACACGCCCTGAGGATTGCCATCGGCTAGATGTGGGTCTCATTCAATCAATTGATAATTGAGGTAGGGAGAGTCACAGGCATGCCTAAAGAGCACTGGACCCTACAAGTATGCACATTGGTGGAGGTGGAGACAAAGGAGCATTTCCTATGTACTTGCCTAGTTTACTATGAGATATCTGAGCATGATACCATTGTCTCTTTCTATAGGAAACAATTTTAGGCCTCTCTCCTAATTGATTCAATTTTACTGCTAGATTTTTGTTTGTCTCTATCTGATGGAGATGCGATAACATTGAGAGACCTTATTGCATCAAATCAGATAGTACTAGGAGGTGACAATGCCATGAGAGACAGAGATGGATCGAGCTCAACAACATGCCATAGATTTCTACATATTTGAGTCTATCTCTAGACACATTGGAGTAGAGGAGGAGGAGATAGCTGATATGAGGAAAGCATGGATTAGTGGGAAGCGACGACATGGAGCGATGGAGCCAGAGATACAAAGACCATGCATGATGTAGAGGTGGAGGTCCAACCCATCACATAACTACTCAGAGGGGACCACCCGAGTAAAGGATTCATTCTTGATATGGCCCACAGGATACATAGTTTACAGAGATCACATTCCATGCCACAGCAAGAGATGACCCGCCAGACATAAATATGAGATATCTTTGCAGCCCACAAGATATGAGATATCTTTGTAGCCCACAAGACAGTCACCATTGCACCTGGCTATGTATTCTAATTTTGAGATTGAATACTAATCTTTGCATTTTGAGTTTAGCATAGTACTCAGTAAAGGGCTCTAGAGAGCCCTTTCTTTCATCCTATAGTGGCTTGTATGAGTTACCCTTGGATTGTACCTTGTCTTATAGGTTAGTGAGGCCTTTCAAAGATGGTAATTCCTCTCTCTCTCTCTCTCTCTCTCTCTCTCTCTCTCTCTCTCTCTATGAATGGGTCTTCACCTTCTCCACTTGGCCTAGGTGGTAAATTGGAAGCCCATGTCATAAAAAATGCCAATTATTTGAAAAACTAATGGCATACAAGTATATGGAAATCCCATCTATCTACAATTGAAGTTTGACTATCTATACATCACCTATAGTGTCATGTAACCAAGATTGAGTGTGTTAGCATCTTTTACTGGGTGTGATCCTCTTGTTACCTGAATCTATGAGCAAAATACAATACTAGAAATAGTTAGATGAGCCCAAAGAAATTATTGGATTTTTTTAAATTATGTTTGGATTGTTGAAATGTGCATTTAGCAAGTGTGGGAAAGACTAATAATTGATTCAATTAACAAGAACCCAATCTCAATCCAATGTGCCCTAAGGAAGTATAAATTTCAAAAAGCAGGTAAATTAATTAAGCCATTTTTTATTTGGCAAGGAGTATATTCTTATGTAGTGTTGGATTCAATACCCACTTGAGGTGGATCCACTATAGAATTACAAAAGGGCAGCCACAACAACAATTTAGGCTACAAAGATGTGAGCTTAGACTTGCCCTTTCCTAGAGGATAGTCCCACAAATTAGTCTAGGCTAAATCAAGCATTGTAAAAGTGAGAAAATGCATGATTTGTATAATTTTTATGGAATTTTAGTATGTGAGACGATGGAGGCACTTACAGTTGGGAATGTATTACTATTGTAGGAGATGAGCATTCAAGTCTTGCCAATAGCATTTGTCTGCGACTGTAACCTTACTATGACACATTCAATAAACCTTGATGTACTTATGATGTGGGTAGATTTCACCCCTTATCCTAGGGATCATAAGAACAATGCCCCCCCCCCCCCTTACTATCTATCTTAGTGGGTCCTGGCCTTCTCCTCTTGGCCTACATTAAGTGAAACAGAAGTGGCATACAAAGATGTCAATCCCATCCATCAAAAATTGAAAATTGACTATCTATACGTCACCTATAGTATTCATAGACCAGTATTCATAGACCAAGGTTAGTAGTGAAGTTATAAAAAAAGGTAGGCATATAATCATGTATAAAACAACCAAAGCCATGTAGGAAAGCTAAGAGGTGCAATGGACATTATGTTTGTAAGAAACCAAAATGGATTTAGAAAATTTGATGAGCTAGATATTTTAAGCTCTATAAAATGCCCTCCATAGTAAGAGAGAATGGAGAGAATCACATACTAAATCGTGAATCCCAAATTTGAAGGGATACGCATGTGACGGAAGACCAAATAATTTCTAAGTCGCTAGGAATTGCTTTGTTAAGATTAGGTAATGAGTTTGTTAGTTGCATGACTTAGGATCTTAATTTAGTTGCATGACTTAGAATTCTAATTTAGTTGCATGAAATATTGTAGGAAGCTTTAGAAAAATGTAAAAGTTTACATTATAAGTTGCATGGAGTGATTCACTTTTCAAAAAGCTTAAGATTTTGATTGTACTTGCATGAGGTATTGTGTGTATGTTTATTTAAATTTTAGTATATGCATTTATTTATAAGTATGTATCTATAGCCTATAAGTTATAACTATATTTTTAAAAAAGTCAATGAACTGGTTGGAGGTTCACATAAGCCGACCTAGAACAACTCGTTCGTTGATGAAGAATATTATACCACGTGCCGATTGGGGGCTTACTTAGGCAGACTTGGAACATCTCGCATGTGGTTAAAAATGTTAATATACTAGTAAAACTCTATAAAGTAGGATTCAAGAGTGACGAGATAATATTTGACTTTGGGTCAGTTGTGGGCTCCCTTATGCCAGTTGTTTGCATCTCGCTCGAAGTCTAGCCCGTTGTGGAGCTCGCAATTGCTAGCTCATTGAAACTCAAAAAATTATGGCGTACATCTATGGAGAGATTATGGTATACATAGGTTTACGATTTGCATTTTATATATTATTAGATGAAAAAAACTAGATATGATCAAGTTGCAGAAGTTGCAATGTGTAGCCCATGTTAGACTTCATATCTACGCAATTTGTAACCCATGTTGGACTCCATACATACGTAGAAAAATATATTCAAGTTAGTAGGTTAACAAAGTCTCCTAGCTTAGAAATTAGATGTAAAAGTGCTTGTAAGTGCTTGTGTAAGTAACGCTAGCTACTGCACTAGTGTGTGTAAAATACCGACATCCGTCAATAGAACATAATGTTGCAGATGATCATGGTGCAGATAGATGCTTACTTGGGAGAGAGAGGAACGTGGGAAGAGGTAATTTGCCATCCCACGTCTATTTTAATAGGTAGATTACCACATTCATAGTCATCCAATTATGTCAGGAGAGGACAAGACAATTGGATCATTTCTCTCTCTTGAGGTCTAGCAAGCTTACATGGAGTACTCTAAGTTAGTGTGCCAAATAGCCACATTGATTTTTGGATGTAGAACTGCAAACGAACTCAAACATTGTTATGTGTCCTAGTGGCTAAATGAGATGGTAGAAATAAAAACGTGAAAATTTATGTGAATGTACATATTACTTATATGAATTTGTGTATGTTTCTCTCACAGCCTTGACTACAAGCATGGCTACAGAGAAACGAGGAAGAAACCCAACAAAGGCTCGAGAGGATTATGTTACGATGTTTTCTAATAAGAAGTGAAAATGCAACTTTTGTCATGAGGAGTACTCAGGCTTTGGCACAAGAATGCAAAAGCACTTCTTGGTTGATGCTCACAAACAAATTGGAAAATGCAAGGGTCCAGGAGTTGAGAGAGTTATACCCACTCTAGGCAGAGAAATGCCTAAAAGTACAGATAGCCAAGTGGATGATATAGTTGCACACCACCAATCCTAGCCTCGTGAATGTATGCTTGATGATAAACTCACACCTCACGCTAGTCAATCTGTAGATGTAGAGGGTTCTGCATTTCTAACGATTCTGAAACTCTTGGATAGACACGATGCTTACTAACGTGTTTAATATTACAACCAACCGCAGACACACAAGGATGACAAGTTGCTATATGATGTATATGGAGAGTGGACAAGGTAGTGATTTGGCTTGTTCACAATCGTGTATGCGTCCACAAAAAATGTCATTGGAAGTGTCATTCAAACAACATATAAAGAAAGCGCAACAAGATGTTTTCAAGGCTATTTGTCGCACCGGGTATCCCTTGAGCATGGTTCAAAATCCTCATTGGAAAAGAGCCATGGCGTCTATAGTAGCAAGGGTAGGTCCAGGTTTTATGATGCCGAGTTACAATGCTACCCGCAACAACTACTTGGATGCATACTATGAGAGGATGAAATAGGAGATGCAACAAGTAGTAATAGATGGTATTGAGAGAACAGGCTACACCATTGTCAGTGATGGATGGAAAAATGTCACCAAGAAGCCTCTGATCAATATCATGGTTGTGACATTTAAGGGAGAGGCCTTTCGTCAATCCTTGACGCAAGTGGCCATGCCAAGATAGAAGAATACGTTGTTGAACAATTGGAAGGAGTAATTCTCGATGTTGGGCGTTATTGTTAGATATCAATGCTCCACTCTCGTGTAACTACGCGGGAACCAGCTAACTCTACTTGTAAGCCCCCCATATGAGGAGAAGGCATTTAAGTAGCTCGGTTATCTGGTAGGTCCTAGTTTGGACACCAGATGGGGGCCATGTGTGGCCTGATGGCTGGACGGCTTCAGATAGAGTTGGCACACTGCCAACTAGGCTACATGCAAGTGCAAGAAGGCATCCCATGACTGACCGCACTGAGGGTAGATAGAGCATTTCCCGAGGTAGCCCACTCTCGAGCTGCGGGGCCCATTTGGAGCCCCAGATGATCTCGGATTGCTCTAGGCCGAACGTGGAACAACCACCAGGTTTTGTGATCCACGGTTCAGAAGGTAAAGTCTATAAACTGAAGAAAGCACTTTACGGGTTGAAAAAGGCCCGACGAGCGTGGTACCAGCGGATTGATACCTACTTTATACAAAACAGGTTTAGGAGGAGCCGATCTGATGCAAATTTTTATATCTATAGAGAAGGAGACAGGTGTATGATCGTGGTCCTTTATGTGGACGACCTTGTCATAACATGGAATCATGAAGAGAAGATCTCGCAAACAAAGGATTTGCTAGGAAGAGAGTTTGAAATGACAGACCTCGGACTGATGCATTTCTGTTTGGGGATTGAAGTTTAGCAAGTTTGGTAAGAGCCAAAACAGATATTCATTTCACAGTTGAAATATGCTGGAGAGATACTGAAGGCATTTGGCATGGCTGAGTGCAAGACCCGTTGGCACTCCTATGGAGGTTGACGTGAAGCTCTCAAACGAGGATTCATCACCACTGGTGGACGAAGCGAAGTACAAAAGGCTTGTGGGCAGTTTGATTTACTGGTGCAACACATGGTCGGACATTAGTTTTGCAACTGGTGTACTAAGCAGGTTTTCCAATAAGCCCCGGGAGAACCATTGGAGGGCAGGGATGCGAGTGCTGAAATACATCAAAGGCACACTTGATTATGGCATCACTACCAAGGGCAACACCTTGACTGGATTCTGTGACTTGAATTGGGAAGGAGACGTGGATAGCAAGAGATCAGTGACAGGTTACTATTTCTCACTTGGATCTGGAGCTGTGTCATAACTACGCAGGAACCAGCTAACTCTACTTGTAAGCCCCCCATATGAGAAGAAGGCATTTGAGTAGCTCGGTTATCGGGTAGGTCCTGGTTTGGACACCAGATGGGGGCCATGTGTGGCCTGATGGCTAGACGGCTTTAGATAGAGTTGGCACACTGCCAACTAGGCTACATGCAAGTGCGGGAAGGCATCCCATGACTGACCGCACTGAGGGTAGACGGAGCATTTCTCAGGGCAGCCCCCACTCTCGGGCTGTGGGGCCCGTTTAGAGCCCCAGATGATCCCGGATGGCTTTGGGCCGAACGGCAACCATAGGTTAGTTGCTCTATTCTGCGCCATGGTTCTAACATGTGGTCGGTGGCCTATTTTGGAACAGACCTCCAGTCGGTCGTTTTGGGCTGACTGGGTCGATCTCCCAATCGGGTCTAACCGACTACGACTGGTGGCTATATAAGAGCAAGCTCGTGAAGCCCATCATTATCACTGGCTACAGCAACCCTGATTCCTTAGCATCCATCATGAAGCCCATCATTATCACTGGCTACAGCAACCCTGATTCCTTAGCATCCAGCCTCCATCCTCTACTGTTTCCAGCATGCCATCAAAGCTTCGGACACAGGAGCGCACGGCTGGGAGGCAGTGCCATCTATTGTATCAATTTTATAGTAATCAAATTTTTGATTCTCCATACTATCTGCTTTTCTCTCTTGCATACGAGATCTTGTTATCTATTGAGCACAGACGTTGTATTGTTTTCTTACAGTTATAATGTTGTTTAGATAATCATCGGCAATGCGAAGAACTATAGGAAAGTTGAAAGAATTATAAAGTAAAAATATCCAACCATTTGGGCATCGTCGTGCTCTTGCCATTACCTTGACATTTTTAATTGATGATAATGGAACCAGTCAAGCTTTCAATTATGTTTTGTAAGATGAGTTACAACCATATGATAATGATTCAATGTGATTTACAATATGTGTGAAATTTTGAGCAAGATATGAAAAGGGAGTAAGAATAGTGGTACTTCACCTTTCCTATCTATGAAGCACCCATGCTTTGATGAAGTGGTATTATTTCTCCCTTCAACTATGCTTTATGTGTTGCAAAAAATTTGCTTATGGTTGTTGATGGCAGATGTATTACATGGTCTCTTTTTCTTTTCTCTCACTTGAAGCATGCACATGGTATAGGGGCGCCGAGGGGAGGGGAGGTAGGGGTGGGAGGGGGGGAGAGGGGAGGGGGTTAAAGTAGTAGAGCTTAGAAAGGGGGGAATAAAACTTAAAACAAGAGGAGGGAGGCAGTATTAAAGAAGAGGGGGGGTTCCCACTGCCAATGCATTCACGAACGACAATTGTGCTACTACCACACATCCACAAGGGAGAGGGAAGCACACTATGCAAGGGAGGTTGGGAAAGTGTGAAACAAATGGGTCTGACTATAGTGAGGGGAGTAGGGCTATTAGCAAATCCAAAGAGGGGGAGAGAGAGAGAGCGAGAGAGAGAGAGAGAGAGAGAGAGAGAGAGAGAGAGAGAGAGAGAGAGAGGGAGGGAGGGAGGGAGATGCAATACTATGCTACTAAAAGATGGTAACTAAAAAGAGAGAAAAGGGGCTGATTAATTGTGGGGGGAGGGTAGAGAAAGGGAGAGAGGCATCTTGAATGGTGATGGTATTAACTACAAGGGAGGTAGAAGCGAGGAGAGGGACAAAGCAGTGACGTGCAGGTGATATCACAAAAATGGTGTCAAATGAAACAAAAGGGCAACTAGGAGATTAAGAGGAGGTAGGAGGGGCAATATTAAGTAGAGACATGCAGCATTGGCTTCATTTACAATAGAGACACGTAGGGTAGGGGGGGGAGAGAGAGAGAGAGGGGGGGGGGGGATTTAAATGCATATTTTTTTAATGGGGAGGAAGAATGCAGTGACTAAGGAGAGAGATAATAAGGGGGAGATCTGTGTGTGTGTGGAAGACAAGACAAATTTACCCATTTGCATAGTGAAATGATGAAAGAGCAAAAACGATGGAAAAGAAAGAAAAACTTATAGAATTAAGGAAGACTTTGAGCAAGTAGGTAAAAACCTACTAATTTTTATAAAAAGTACACGAGTTTTGGTAAAAAAAAGGCCAAAATGATTTTGCAAAAAATTGAGCTTGGAGAAAACATAGCATGTATCACTTTTATTGAACAGGAGAGTCTACATACATTCCACCATCAACAAGAAAAACATGGTGACAGCCCGCTTAATTAGTAAGGAAGATAGGTGTCATAAACACTCCTCCCTTGTTATCAGGGTCATAATACAAATAGAAGCTAAACCAAAGAATTAAACCAGCTCGATGTTTACAAACTTATGAAGCCTATTATAAGCTTGTGAGTGTAAGGATACTTGGGTTAATCATGTAGTTAAGGGAAGAGTATTAAGTAAGAGGAGATTAATTTGGGAAAAAAATTGGAAGGAAAGAAAAAAGCTAAAAGGAGAAAATGGGAAGATAGATCTGCAAGGATAGGAAAAATATGGAAGGAAGTTTTCTTAAAGAAGAAAGGGTTAGAAGAAACATAAATCATTAATTTAAAATTAGAAAGGTAAACAAGTTCTAGATATTTAAACTTACTTAACCGAAAGGAGTAGGGATAATAAGAGAAAATAATAATGTAATAGTAGGTTTAAAGGGATAACTAGGGGCAAAAAATGTAATAAGGTTAAAGGGATAAAATCATTAATTTAAAATTAGAAGCATAAACAAGTTCTAGATATTTAAGCTTACTTAACCAAAAGGAGTAGGGATAGTAAGGGAAAATAATAATGTAATAGGTAGGTTTAAAGGGATAACTAGGGGGGGAAATGTAATAAGGTTGAAGGAATAGGGATTAATTATTATTATAAAGAAAAAGGTGTAACACAATAGGGGGGGGGGGAATAATGTAATGGAGGATATCATAGGTGTACAAGAATAGGGGGGCATAGTAATATAAAGAGGGAGATATAAAGGGAGACTTAAAGAGTGAGACTTAATAGAGGGGGGTGGGGAAAGGGGGGGGGGATTACAGAAGAATATAAGAGGGAAGAATGTAAAAAATAACCAAAGTGAGAGCTTTAAATTAAAGTACTAGAAGAAGTGGTGAAAAAAGGAAGGGAAGAATAAACCTAAGTGAGAGTAATAAATTAAAGTTAGAGCAATTTCATAAAAGGTATAGGTGGAGAAAAAAAAAATTGGGCACTTTAAAGAAATAAAGGTAGTTTTAGAGAGAAATAGAGTATGGAGAAAAGAAGAAAGGGGGGCCGAGGGGGGGGGGGGGGGAGGGGGGCGAGATTTTCAAGGGAAGGTTAAAAGTTAAAGGAATGAGAAGACAAGTGGTGGTAGAGGGTGATTTTAATAAGATTTAAATTGATAAAGGGAAAAAAGAGGGTTGGAGGGGGGGGCAAGGGTTGTAATAGAGGAGAGTGTAGAATAAGAGAAAAAGGGCCGAAAAAAGGATGGTGTAATAAAGAAAGGAGAGAGTGGTCATTTAAAAAAAAGGATAGTGTAATAAAGAAAGGGGAGAATGGTCGTTTAACAAAAAATTAAAAGAAGACCTATGAGTGTATGGTGGAGATAAAATGGGTGGACGAAGCTCAGAGTACGATGTAGGAACCAGAGTCAATCGTAAGGGGTTGGACCATTGTATAGATAGTCATCAAGATCATGCGAGCAGAGGGGGATAAAGAAGGCACAAGGGACGAGAGGCATGTAGGCAGTGCAGGTGTTTGGAATAGTACAAAGTAGGCTAGGTAGATGGAACGGGCACGTGAAGTATGGGGTAGAGAAGTAAGCCGCAGGTGGCAGCATCGCAACAGAGGGAGCAGCAAAGGTGGTAGCAAATGGAATGAGGACATCGGAACCAATACGGTGAGGGCAGGCTAAGAGGGATTGGGAGCCCAAAGGACTTAGGGAGCTAGAGGCATAGGATGTGGGATAGACGTGCAACACAGGTGAGCAACTAATAGGTTGAGGCAAGGAGAGTAGTATGATGGGGGTAGGAGAGATTGAGGGAGTTTACACACTATGGTCACTGCCCAAGCAATAAATGAATCCCCATTGTGGGCCGGGCAATCTTGCCTGTCCATCAGCCTTGGGCATGCCCACGAGCAAGGTAGTGTGTAAAGAAGTAAAAAGAAACAAAAGTATGTAGAGTAAATAACTAAACAGACCCCTCGAGAAGTAAAAACAAAAATAGAAGAGCAAGACAAAAGCCAAAGCAACCGTGCATAATGAACCAAGAAGCACCAAGTGAGCGACAAGCAAAGCTAGCCGAGTTGAAGTGTGTGTGAAGCATGGACGGAGGATCCTAATGCGCAATGCCAGAGAGAGTCTTGGGCAAACAAGTTGAGGGCCGTGATCCCAAAGCTTGTGATGAAGCTGCGTAAAGTAAAGTCACCTAATGTTAGGAAATCTATGGAGAACTCCCATGACCCAAGAGTTTTGTAAAAGCTAAGTAGAACCCAAAGGTGATGGAGACTAAGCTAATAAGCTTAGTGAGAACCGAGAGCCATAGCTCTGAGACACCAATGTAGTTGGACCCAATAAGCCTAGTTTGAATGGCGAATAAGCAGACTGTTGCGGTAATGAAAAACGAAGTGTTTGCAAAGCCCCCCAACGTGGAAGAATAATTCCTTGTCTACAAAGGGACCGAATGGGAAGAAAAGAGAAGAAACAAATGAAAAAGCCGTGCGAGAGCTAGTGCAATAATCGAGTTAAGATGTCCAAATGTTAGGTTCGCTAGGAGCAATACAGTCAGAGAGAAGCCGCTAGTTGAAAGAGAGCTTTCTAATATGAGTTGACGATAGAATTTACCCATGAGGGTGATGCATGAACATGAATAATTACAGACATTGAATCCAAGATATGGTCGTATAAAATGACTTGTGAGAGTGGAAAGACCATTCGAGATCTTGTATATGGAGCATAGAAGGGAAGCAAGGTTGTGTGTAGGACCAAGTTACAACGAGGACGGAACAAAATGACCCATCCAGCATACCTGAGCGGTAGAGGAAGACACAACAAGCTGAGACAAAGTTGTAGAAGGTGGTATAGTCATAAGGAGCAGCAATTATGAGGGAATACAATAGGCTATCATCCCGATAGCTTAAACAATTGCAAGACAACCTTTGTGGGGAGATGAGGATAGAGAAGATCAAGCCAAGAACAAGGATAGAGAAGATGAAGCCGAGAATGAAGGAGGAGCGAAGGAGTTGTAGGTGGCTCATTTAAAGCAAGGAGATGAGGATAGAGAAGATCAAGCCCAGAAAGAAGTAGGAGCAAAGGAGTTGAAGTTGCAAGACAACCTTTGCAGGGAGATGAGGATAGAGAAGATCAAGGAAGGAGCAACGAAGGAGTTGAAGGTGACTCATTTAAAGCAAGGAGGGCAACCGTTATGGGCACCCACGTAGTCTATGGTTATAATAAGGGATAGTGGAGGAGAGTGGGGCGGTGGGCAATAGTAGTGACCACTAAGATTAGATCATGATAAGTTCGGGTGATAATTTTATGTGGAAGTAGATTAGTGTGAAGCAATAAGAAGAAAAAGGGTAATAAGTGCCAGTGAACAGGGGTCTAATGCATTATCTAGTATAGCAAGCAAAAAAAATGTCAGGGGGGGGAAAGAAATGCCTACATTAGTTACGGATAAAGGCCATAACTAAAGCGAAAGTCCCAACTATTTAAAGGGTTTCTCCTCCCAAACCGAAGGTTTCCTCAGAAATAGCTCTATCAGGATGCTATTATAGTAAGAAAGAGTCGTATATTTACAGAAATCACATATTTCAAATGAAGGGGGGTTTTATTAAAGGCACATAATAATACAACGATGTATGTAAGAAAGCATTAGTAGGACAAATAAAAGTGTGTGTATAATAAGTAGAGGGGGTTTTTTTATAGTTAATAAGTGGGTTGTGAGGAAAAGGGGATTTGTGTACATATGACAAGTGCGCGATTGTGTGTGTGTGGTTGAATAAATTTAAAACAGTCTAAGAAACTTTCAAAGGTTAATCGTATAAGAAAAGAAGCTTTCAAGTAATTCAAAAGTTCAAGGGCAGGGGTGTTAGAACATCATAGTTTCAATTGGGCAGACAAGTGATGCCTGTATTCCCTGGCGTGTTATTGCTTTACCTAGGAACAAACACATCCGCCTAGATTCAGAAATATCAATTTTTTGCAAATACCATATTATATGCACAATAATTGTCACAACTTAAAATACATACATCAATTACAAGGTTACTGTGCTTAGGAAAAATTAAAAGTTTAGTTAGAGCAAAAATTTTTCTTTAATTCACAACCCGAAAGGGAGCCAGGGGCCAATGAAATCAAGATGAGGAGTAGCCCTCTCCCATGAATTACCATTAAGAGATATTAAAATACCCCTGAAAGCAATTAGACAATACAAAATTCGCTAGTTAAAAAAGAACTGTTAAAGAGACAAGGAGGTTACAAAAAATAACTAAAAGGGAATTTAATGACCCTTTATGAAAAACACATTTCTGACTAAAGAAGGGATAGGAACTATGACCTTGACTCGCAATTACAGGAGGTTAAAGAGATAGAACTATTCTTCTATACATGTAGAGGGGTCCTCATTTACACCTTTACTATGAATAAGGATTAAGCATTTGTCCAAAGGGGTGTAATCCACACATGGCCATAAGCAAAGTCATGTAATGGTTAGAGCCCAAGGTAATTAAAGTAAATAACTGATTAATAGACACAAATAGGTCATTAAAATTAAATGTAAATACAAGAAAATATATACTCGTAAATATATTTAAGTACATATAAGTGTACGTGTGTGTGTGAGAGAGAAGGAAATCTTGAAAAGAGGTAGCGGGTAGGTGTGTAAAACGCTGGATTAGGGGCATTAATGACAAGTAAAGGTGTAAAAAAGCATGAAAATAAAATAATTCTATGAACCCAAAGGTGATCGAGACTAAGCTAATAAGCGCAGTGAGGACCGAGAGCCATAGCTCCGAGACACCAATGTAGTTGGACCCAATAAGCCTAGTTTGCAATGATGAATAAGCAAACTATTGCAGTAATGAAAAATGAAGCGTATGCAAAGCCCCCCAACGTGGAAGAATAAATATTTGTCTACAAAGGGACCGATGGGAAGCCAACAGAAGAAAAAATGAAAAAGCCGCATGAGAGCTAGTGCAATAATCGAGTTAAGATGTCCGAATGTCAAGTTAGCCACGAGCAATATAGTCAGAGAGAAGCCGCTAGTTGAAAGAGAGCTTTCCAATATGAGTTGATGATAGAAATTTCCCATGACGGCGATATGCACAAAACATGAATAATTACAGGCAACGAATCCAAGAGATGGTCGTATAAAATGACTTGTGAGAGTGGAAAGACAATTTAGGATCTCGTATACACAGCATAGGAGGGAAGCAAGGTTGTGTGTCGGACCAAGTTACAAAGGAGGACGGAACAAGGTTGTGTGTAGGACCAAGTTACAAAGCCGCATGAGAGCTAGTGCAATAATCGAGTTAAGATGTCCGAATGTCAAGTTAGCCAAGAGCAATATAGTCAGAGAGAAGCCGCTAGTTGAAAGAGAGCTTTCCAATATGAGTTGATGATAGAAATTTCCCATGACGGCGATATGCACGAAACATGAATAATTACAGACAACGAATCCAAGAGATGGTCGTATAAAATGACTTGTGAGAGTGGAAAGACCATTTAGGATCTCGTATACGCAGCATAGGAGGGAAGCAAGGTTGTGTGTAGGACCAAGTTACAAAGGAGGACGGAACAAAATGACCCATCCAGCATACCTGAGCGGTAGAGGAAGACACAACAAGCTTAGACAAAGTTGTAGAAGGCGGTACAGTCATAAGGAGCAGCAGTTACGAGGGATTACAATATCATCTCGATAGCTTAGACAATTGCAAGACAACCTCTGTAGGGAGATGAGGATAGAGAAGATCAAGATAGAGAAGATGAAGCCGAGAATGAAGGAGAAGCGAAGGAGTTGAAGGTGGCTCATTTCAACCAAGGAGATGAGGATAGAGAAGATCATGCCGAGAATGAAGGAGGAGGAAAGGAGTTGAAGTTGCAAGACAACCTTTGCAAGGAGATGAGGATCGCGAAGATCAAGCCAAGAATGAAGGAGGAGCGAAGGAGTGAAAGGTGGCTCATTTAAAGCAAGGAGGGCAACTGTTATGGGCACCCACGTAGTCTATGGTTATATATAATAAGGGAAAGTGGGGGAGAGTGGGGCGGTGGGCAATAGTAGTGACCACTAAGATTAAATCACGATAAATTCAAGTGATAATTTTATGTGGAAGTAGTCTAGTGTGAAGCAATAAGAAGAAAAAGGGTAGTAAGTGCCAGTGAATGGGGGTCTAATGATCTACTATAGGAAGCGAGAAAAAGTCCGGGGGGGGGGGGGAAGAAACGCCTACATTAGTTAAGGATAAAGGCCATAACTAAAGCGAAAGTCCCAACTATTTAAAGGGTTTTCTCAAAATAGCTCTATTAGGATGCTAATATAGTAAGAAAGAGTAGTATATTAACAAAAATCACATATTTTGAATGAAGGGGGGTTTTATTAAAGGTACATAATAATACAACGATGTATGTAAGAAAGCATTAGTAGGACGAATAAAAGTGTGTGTATAAGTGGGGAGGGGGGGTTTTCTATAGTTAATAAGTGGGTTGTGAGGAAAAGGGGGTTTGTGTGCATATGATAAGTGCGTGATTGTGTGTGTGTGGTTGAATAGATTTAAAACAGTCTAAGAAACTTTCAAAGGTTAATTGTATAAGAAAAGAAGCTTTCAAGTAATTCAAAAGTTCAAGGGCAGGGATGTGGGAGCCAATATGCGTGTTTATCGAAAAAGTGTCTGTGTGTGTGTGGCCCACCCCCAACCTAGAGGGTAAAACCACATGGTGGGGAGTAAGCCCACCATGTGGAACTTACTCCCCAGCTAGTACTGTGTAGAGAAAAAATGGAGAAGAGCAAGACAAGCCAAAGCCAACGTGCAGAATGAACCAAGAAGCACCAAGTGAGTGACAAGAAAAGCTAGCCGAGTTGAAGTGTGTGTGAAGCATGGATGGAGGATCGTGAAGCCCAATGCCAGAGAGAGACTTGGGCAAACAAGTTGAGGACCATGATCCCAAAGCTTGCGATGAAACTGCGTAAAGTAAAGTCACCTAACATCGGGAAATCTATGGAAAACTCCCACGACCCAAGAGTTTTGTAAAAGCTAAGTAGAACCCGAAGGTGATGGAGACTAAGCTAATAAGCGTAGTGAGGACCAAGAGCCATAGCTCTGAGACACCAATGTAGTTGGACCCAATAAGCCTAGTTTGCAATGACGAATAAGCAGACTATCGCGGTAATGAAAAAGGCAGCGTATGCAAAGCCCCCCAATGTGGAAGAATAAATATTTGTCTATAAAGGGACCGATGGGAAGCCAAGAGACGAAACAAATGAAAAAACCGTGCGAGAGCTAGTGCAATAATCTAGTTAAGATATCCGAATGTCAGGTTAGCCAGGAGAAATACAGTCAGAGATAAGCCGCTAGTTGAAAGGCGGTAGTCATAAGCAGCAGCAGTTATGAGGGATTACAATAGGATATCATCCCAATAGCTTCAACAATTGCAAGACAACCTCTGCAGGGAGATGAGGATAGAGAAGATCAAGATAGAGAAGATGAAGCCGAGAATGAAGGAGAAGTGAAGGAGTTGAAGGTGGCTCGTTTAAAGCAAGGAGATGAGGATAGAGATCATCAAGCCAAGAATGAAGGAGGAGCGAAGGAGTTGAAGTTGCAAGACAACCATTGCAGGGAGATGAGGATCGAGAAGATCAAGCCAAGAATGAAGGAGGAGCGAAGAAGTTGAAGGTGGCTCATTTAAGCAAGGAGGGCAACCATTATGGGCACCCACATAGTCTATGGTTATAATAAGGGATAGTGGAGGAGAGTGGGGCAGTGGGCAATAGTAGTGACCACTAAGATTAGATCATGATAAGTCCGGGTGATAATTTTATGTGGAAGTAGTTTAGTGTGAAGTAATAAGAAGAAAAAGGGTAGTAAGTGCCAGTGAACGGGGGTTTAATGATCTAGTATAGAAAGCGAGAAAAAGGTCCCGGGGGGGGGAAGAAACGCCTACATTAGTTAAGGATAAAGGCCATAACTAAAGCGAAGTCCCAACTATTTAAAGGGTTTCTCCTCCCAAAACCGAAGGTTTCCTCACAAATAGCTCTATTAGGATGCTAATATAGTAAGAAAGAGTAGTATATTAACAAAAATCACATATTTTGAATGAAAGGGGGTTTTATTAGGGGCACATAATAATACAACGATGTATGGAAGAAAGCATTAGTAGGACGAATAAAAGTGTGTGTATAAGTGGGGGGGGGGGGTTTCTATAGTTAATAAGTGGGTTGTGAGGAAAAGGGGGTTTGTGTGCATATGATAAGTGCGCGATCGTGTGTGTGTGGATGAATAAATTTAAAACAGTCTAAGAAATTTTCAAAGGTTAATTGTATAAGAAAAGAAGCTTTCAAGTAATTCAAAAGTTCAAGGGCAGGGGTGAGGGAGCCAATATGCGTGTTTATAGAAAAAATGTGTGTGTGTGTGTGGCCCACCCCCAACCCAGAGGGTAAGGCCACATGGTGGGGAGTAAGACACCATGTGGAACTTACTCCCCACCTAGTAGTGTGTAGAGAAAAAATGGATCATCATGATAAGTGTCAAGAAGTGATGTCGCTAGTATAAGCGTGTTCCAGTTCCATAGTAGGAGGGTATCCAAGGATTTGCACATAAAAGGTAATAATTAGTACTCCAATCAAATGGAATCGAGACATTACTTATTGAAAAATATTTATCACAAGCCAAAAATTACCCAATGATAACATGACTACAAACTATACATAATAGCGAGTTATCCAATCAATGTGAATTAATTGTATGACACTAGCCCGCCGACCAAAGGGTAGTTGGGAAATCAATGTGTGTGCTTAGATTTAAAAGCCACATCAATAAATGAGCCATACGATTAATTCCACCATTTGGATAAAAAGTTAAATATGCGAGAAGTACAAAAATAAGTACGACAACTTAGAGTTGGGGCTTGCAAAATTTTGAGAGTTTGCAAAAATTCTAACAAAATTGAGAATTTCTAATCATATTATTGAGTTTGAAATAGGAACACAAGACTAGAAAAGAGTATCGAATCCATGAGGTAGTCTAGGTCCCTAGGTCCGAGTCCACTTACCTGCTGCTGCCACCTAGGTTCCAAGGTCAGGGTCCATCGACCTGCCGCCATCCAAGAAAAACTAGGTGTTAGAACATCATAGCTTCAATTGGGTAGACAGGTGATGCCTGTATTCCGTGGCATGTTATTGCTTTACCTAAGAACAAAGACATCTGCCTAGATTCATAAATATGAACTTTTTGCAAATACCATATTATATGTACAATCAGTGTCACAACTTTAAATACATACATCAATTACAAGGTTCATGTGCTTAGGGAAAATTATAAGTTTCACTAGAGCAAAATTTTCCCTTCAATTCACAACCCTAAAGGGAGCCTAGGGCCAATGAAATCAAGATGAGGGGTAGCCCTCTCCCATGAACGGTAATTAAGAGATATTAAAGTACACTTGAAAGCAATTAGACAATACAAAATTCGCTAGTTAAAAAAGAACTGTTAAAGAGACAAGGAAGTTACAAAAAATAACCAAAAGGGAATTTAATGACCCTTTATGAAAAAAACATTACTAACAAAAGAAGGGATAGCAACTATGACCTTGACTGGCAATTACAGGAGGTTAAACAGATAGAACTATTCTTCTATACGTGTAGAGGGGTCCTCATTTACAACTTTACTATGAATAACGATTAAGCATTTGTCCAAAGGGGTGTAATCCATGCATGGCCATAAGCAAAGTCATGCGATGGTTAGAGCCCAAGGTTATTAAAATAAATCACTAATTAATAGACACAAATAGGTCATTGAAATTAAATGTAAATACAAGAAAATATATTCAAGTACATATAAGTGTACGTGTGTGTGTGAGAGAGAAGGAAATCTTGAAAACGGGTAGCGGGTAGGTGTGTAAGGTGTAAAAAAGCAAGAAAATGAAATAAATCTATGACTACCTAGCTTCCAATTAATAAAACCTTATTGACAAGAGAACTAGTGATAACTTACTTAAAATAAGTAGCAATTAAATAAACACTATGTGTGTAACTAGAAATATAAATAACTCCATAAGTACCCCTAAAGAAGTAAAAAGAAACAAAAGTATGTAGAGTAAATAACTGAACAAACCCCTCGAAAAGTAAAAACAAAAATAGAAGAGCAAGACAAGCCAAAGTCAACGTGCATAATGGACCAAGAAGCAGCAAGTGAGCGACAAGCAAACCTTGTCGAGTTGAAGTGTATGTGAAGCATGGATGAAGGATCGTGAAGCCCAATGACAGAGAGAGTCTTGGGCAAACAAGTTGAGGACCATGATCCCAAAGCTTGCGATGAAGCTGCGTAAAGTAAAGTCACCTAACGCTTGGAAATCTATGGAAAACTCCCACGACCCAAGAGTTTTGTAAAAGCTAAGTAGAACCCGAAGGTGATGGAGACTAAGCTAATAAGGGCAGTGAGGACCGAGAGCCATAGCTCCGAGACACCAATGTAGTTGGACCCAATAAGCCTAGTTTGTAATGATGAATAAGCAGACTGTTGCGGTAATGAAAAAGGAAGCGTATGCAAAGCCCCCCAACGTGGAAGAATAACTATTTGTCTACAAAGGGACTGATGCAAAGCCAAGAGAAGAAACAAATGAAAAAGCCGCACGAGAGCTAGTGCAATAATCTAGTTAAGATGTCCGAATGTCAGGTTAGCCAGGAGAAATACAGTCAGAGAGCAGAAGCTAGTTGAAAGAGAGCTTTCCAATATGAGTTGATGATAGAATTTTCCCATGAGGGCGATATGCACGAAACATGAATAATTATAGACAGCGAATCCAAGAGATGGTCGTATAAAATGACTTGTGAGTGGAAAGACCATTCGAGATCTCGTATACGAAGCATAGGAGGGAAGCAAGGTTGTGTATAGGACCAAGTCACAAGGAGGACGGAACAAAATGACCCATCCAGCATACCTGAGCGGTGGAGGAAGACACAACAAGCTTAGACAGAGTTGTAGAAGGCGGTACTCATAAGGAGCAGTAGTTATGAGGCCAATAGGATATCATCCCAATAGCTTAGACAATTGCAAGACAACCTCTGCAAGGAGATGAGGATAGAGAAGATCAAGATAGAGAAGATGAAGCCAAGAAAGAAGGAGAAGTGAAGGAGTTGAAGGTAGCTCCTTTAAAGTAAGGAGATGAGGATAGAGATCATCAAGCCGAGAATGAAGGAGGAGCGAAGAAGTTGAAGTTGCAAGACAACCATTGCAGGGAGATGAGGATCGAGAAGATCAAGCCAAGAATAAAGGAGGAGCGAAGAAGTTGAAGGTGGCTCATTTAAGCAAGGAGGGCAACCGTTATGGGCACCCACATAGTCTATGGTTATAATAAGGGATAGTGGACGAGAGTGGGGCGGTAGGCAATAGTAGTGACCACTAAGATTAGATCATGATAAGTCCGGGTGATAATTTTATGTGGAAGTAGTTTTGTGTGAAGTAATAAGAATAAAAAGGGTAGTAAGTGCCAGTGACCGGGGGTCTAATGATCTAGTATAGAAAGCGAGTATAGAAAGCGAAGAAAAGGTCCAGGGGGGGGGGAAGAAACGCCTACATTAGTTAAGGATAAAGGCCATAACCAAAGCGAAAGTCCCAACTATTTAAAGGGTTTCTCCTCCCAAAACCGAAGGTTTCCTTACAAATATCTCTATTAGGATGCTAATATAGTAACAAAAAGTAGTATATTAACAAAAATCACATATTTTGAATGAAAGGGGGTTTTATTAGAGGCACATAATAATACAACGATGTATGTAAGAAAGCATTAGTAGGACGAATAAAAGTGTGTGTATAAGTGGCGGGGGGGGTTTTCTATAGTTAATAAGTGGGTTGTGAGGAAAAGGGGGTTTGTGTGTATATGATAAGTGCGTGATCGTGTGTGTGTGGTTGAATAAATTTAAAACAGTCTAAGAAATTTTCAAAGGTTAATTGTATAACAAAAGAAGCTTTCAAGTCATTCAAAAGTTCAAGGGCAGGGGTGAGGGAGCCAATATGCGTGTTTATAGAAAAAGTGTGTGTGTGTGTGTGTGGCCCACCCCCAACCCAGAGGGTAAGACTTGGTGGGGAGTAAGACACCATGTGGAACTTACTCCCCACCTAGTACTGTGTAGAGAAAAAATGGATCATCATCATAAGTGTCAAGAAGTGATGTCGCTAGTATAAGCGTGTTCCAGTTCCATAGTAGGAGGGTATCCAAGGATTTGCACATAAAAGGTAATAATTAGTACTCCAATCAAATGGAATCAAGACATTACTTATTGAAAAATATTTATCACAAGCCAAAAATTACCCAACGATAACATGACTACAAACGATAAATAATAACGAGTTATCCGATCAATGTGAATTAATTGTATGGCACTAGCCCGTCGACCAAAGGGTAGTTGGGAAATCAGTGTGTGTGCTTAGATTTAAAAGCCGCATCAATAAATGAGCCATATGATTAATTCCACCATTTGGATAAAAAGTTTACAAACATAATTATGACAACTTAGAGTTGGGGCTTGTAAAATTTTGAGAGTTTGCTAAAATTTCTAACAAAACTGAGAATTTCTAATCATATTGTTGAGTTTGAAATAGGAACACAAGACTAGAAAAGGGCGTCAAATCTATGAGGTAGTCTAGGTCCTTAGGTCAGGTTCCACTTACCTGCCACCTAGGTTCCAAGGTCAGGGTCCATCGACCTGCCGCCATCCAAGAAAAACTAGGTGTTAGAACATCATAGTTTCAATTGGGTAGACAAGTGATGCCTGTATTCTGTGGCATGTTATTGCTTTACCTAGGAACAAAGACATCTGCCTAGATTCATAAATATGAACTTTTTGCAAATACCATATTATATGTACAATCAGTGTCACAACTTTAAATACATACATCAATTAGAAGGTTCATGTGCTTAGGGAAAATTATAAGTTTAACTAGAGCAAAATTTTCCCTTCAATTCACAACCCTAAAGGGAGCCTAGGGCCAATGACATCAAGATGAGGGGTAGCCCTCTCCCATGAACGGTAATTAAGAGATATTAAAGTACACTTGAAAGCAATTAGACAATACGAAATTTGCTAGTTAAAAAAGAACTGTTAAAGACACGAGGAAGTTACAAAAAATAAGCAAAAGGGAATTTAATGACCCTTTATGAAAAAGACATTACTAACTAAAGAAGGGATAGCAACTACGACCTTGACTAGCATCTACAGGAGGTTAAAGAGATAGAACTATTCTTCTATACGTGTAGAGGGGTCCTCATTTACACCTTTACTATGAATAACGATTAAGCATTTGTCCAAAGGGGTGTAATCCACGCATGGCCATAAGCAAAGTCATGGGATAGTTAGAGCCCAAGGTAATTAAAATAAATCACTAATTAATAGACACAAATAGGTCATTGAAATTAAATGTAAATACAAGAAAATATATTTAAGTACATATAAGTGTACGTGTGTGTGTGAGAGAGAAGGAAATCTTGAAAAGGGGTAGCGGGTAGGTGTGTAAGGTGTAAAAAAGCAAGAAAATGAAATAAATCTATGACTACCTAGCTTCCAATTAATAAAACCTTATTGACAAGAGAAGTAGTGACAACTTACTTAAAATAAGTAGCAATTAAATAAGTGTGTGTGTAACCAGAAATATAAATAACTCCATAAGTATCCTTAAACAAGTAAAAAGAAACAAAAGTATTTAGAGTAAATAACTAAACAAACCCCTCGAGAAGTAAAAACAAAAATAGAAGAGCAAGACAAGCCAAAGCCAACGTGCACAATGAACCAAGAAGCACCAAGTGAGTGACAAGAAAAGCTAGCCGAGTTGAAGTGTGTGTGAAGCATGGACGGAGGATCTTGAAGCCCAATGCCGGAGACAGACTTGGGCAAACAAGTTGAGGACCGTGATCCCAAAGCTTGCGATGAAACTGCGTAAAGTAAAGTCACCTAACGTCTGGAAATCTATGGAAAACTCCCACGACCCAAGAGTTTTGTAAAAGCTAAGTAGAACCCGAAGGTGGTGGAGACTAAGCTAATAAGCGTAGTGAGGACCGAGAGCCATAGCTCTGAGACAGCAATGTAGTTGGACCCAATAAGCCTAGTTTGCAATGATGAATAAGTAGACTATCGTGGTAATGAAAAAGGCAGCGTATGCAAAGGCCCCCAGCGTGGAAGAATAAATATTTGTCTACAAAGGGACCGATGGGAAGCCAAGAGAAGAAACAAACGAAAAAGCCGCGCGAGAGCTAGTGCAATAATCTAGTTAAGATGTCCGAATGTCAGGTTAGCCAGGAGAAATACAGTCAGAGATAAGCCGCTATGTTAAAGAGAGCTTTCCAGTATGAGTTGACGATAGAATTTTCCCATGAGGGCGATATGCACAAAACATGAATAATTACAGACAGCGAATCCAAGAGATGATCGTATAAAATGAGTTGTGAGAGTGGAAAGACCATTCGGGATCTCGTATGAATAACGAGATAGAAGTGTACGTGTGTGTGTGAGAGAGAAGGAAATCTTGAAAAGGGGTAGCGGGTAGGTGTGTAAGGTGTAAAAAAGCAAGAAAATGAAATAAATCTATGACTACCTAGCTTCCAATTAATAAAACCTTATTGACAAGAGAAGTAGTGACAACTTACTTAAACTAAGTAGCAATTAAATAAGTGTGTGTGTAACCAGAAATATAAATAACTCCATAAGTACCCCTAAAGAAGTAAAAAGAAACAAAAGTATGTAGAGTAAATAACTAAACAATCCCCTGGAGAAGTAAAAACACAAATAGAAGAGCAAGACAAGCCAAAGCCAACGTGCACAATGGACCAAGAAGCACCAAGTGAGCGACAAGCAAAGCTAGCCGAGTTGAAGTGTATGTGAAGCATGGATGAAGGATCATGAAGCCCAATGCCAGAGAGAGTCTTGGGCAAACAAGTTGAGGACCGTCATCCCAAAGCTTGCGATGAAGCTGCGTAAAGTAAAGTCACCTAACGTCTAGAAATCTATGGAAAACTCCCACGACCCAAGAGTTTTGTAAAAGCTAAGTAGAACCCGAAGGTGATGGAGACTAAGCTAATAAGTGCAGTGAGGACTGAGAGCCATAGCTCTGAGACACCAATGTAGTTGGACCCAATAAGCCTAGTTTGTAATGACGCGAATAAGCAGACTGTAATGTGGAAGAATAAATACTTGTCTACAAAGGGACCGATGGGAAGCCAAGAGAAGAAACAAACGAAAAAGCCGCGCGAGAGCTAGTGCAATAATCTAGTTAAGATGTCCGAATGTCAGGTTAGCCAGGAGAAATACAGTCAGAGAGAAGCTGCTAGTTGAAAGAGGGCTTTCCAATATGAGTTGACGATAGAATTTTCCCATGAGGGCGATATGCACGAAACATGAATAATTACAGACAGCGAATCCAAGAGATGATCGTATAAAATGAGTTGTGAGAGTGGAAAGACCATTCGAGATCTCGTATACGAAGCATAGCAGGGAAGCAAGGTTGTGTGTAGGACCAAGTTACAAGGAGGACTGAACAAAATGACCCATCCAGCATACCTGAGCGGTAGAGGAAGACACAATAAGCTTAGACAGAGTTGTAGAAGGCGGTAGTCATAAGGAGCAGCAGTTATGAGGGATTACAATAGGATATCATCCCAATAGCTTCAACAATTACAAGACAACCTCTGCAGGGAGATGAGGATAGAGAAGATCAAGATAGAGAAGATGAAGCTGAGAATGAAGGAGAAGTGAAAGAGTTGAAGGTGGCTCCTTTAAAGCAAGGAGATGACGATAGAGATCATCAAGCCGAGAATGAAGGAGGAGTGAAGGAGTTGAAGTTGCAAGACAACCATTGCAGGGAGATGAGGATCGAGAAAATCAAGCCAAGGCTCATTTATTGATGTGGCTTTTAAATTTAAGCACACACACTGATTTCCCAACTACCCTTTGGTCGGCGGGCTAGTGTCATACTAACTGTTAATTCACATTGATTGGATAACTCATTATTATATATAGTTTGTAGTCATGTTATCATTGGGCAATTTTTGGCTTGTGATAAATATTTTTCATTAAGAAATGACTTGATTCCATTTGATTGGAGTACTAATTATTACCTTTTATGTGCGAATCCTTGGATACCACCCTACTATGAAACTGGAACACGCTTATACTAGCAACATCACTTATTGACACTTATCATGATGATGCATTTTTTTTCTGCACAGTACTAGGTGGGGAGTAAGTTCCACATGGTGGGCTTACTCCCCACCATGTGGTCTTACCCTCTAGGTTAGGGGTGGGCCACACACACACACACACTTTTTCTATAAACACGCATATTGGCTCCCACACCCCTGTCCTTGAACTTTTGAATTACTTGAAAGCTTCTTTTCTTATACAATTAACCTTTTAAAATTTCTTAGATTGTTTTAAATTTATTCAACCATACACACACGATCGCGCACTTATCATATGCACACAAACCCCCTTTTCCTCACAACTCACTTATTAACTATAGAAACCCCCCCCCCCCTTACTTATACACACACTTTTATTCGTCCTACTAATGCTTTCTTACATACATCATTGTATTATTATGTGCCTCTAATAAAACCCCCCTTCATTTAAAATATGTGATTTTTGTTAATATACTACTCTTTCTTATTATATTAGCATCCTAATAGAGCTATTTGTGAGGAAACCTTCGGTTTTGGCAAGAGAAACCCTTTAAATACTTGGGACTTTTGCTTTAGTTATGGCCTTTGTCCTTAACTAATGTAGGCATTTCTTCCCCCCCCCCCCCGTTCGACCTTTTTTTCGCTTCCTATACTAGATCATTATACCCCCGTTCACTGGCACTTACTACCCTTTTTCTTCTTATCGCTTCACACTAAACTATTTCCACATAAAATTATCACGCGAACTTATCATGATCTAATCTTAGTGGTCACTAGTATTGCCCACCGCCCCACTCTCCTCTACTATCCCTTATTATAACCATAGTCTATGTGGGTGCCCATAACGGTTGCCCTCCTTGGTTTAAATGAGCCACCTTCAACTCCTTCGCTCCTCCTTCATTCTTGCCTTAATCTTCTCGATCCTCATCTCCCTGCAAAGGTTGTCTTGCAACTTCAACTCCTTCACTCCTCGTTCATTCTCGACTTGATCTTCTCTATCCTCATCTCCTTGCTTTAAATGAGCCACCTTTTACTCCTTCGCTCCTCCTTTATTCTCGGCTTCATCTTCTCTATCCTCATCTCCCTGCAGAGGTTGTCTTGCAATTGTCTAAGCTATTGGGATGATATCCTATTGTAATCCCTCATAACTGCTGCTCCTTATGATTACCGCCTTCTACAACTCTGTCTAAGCTTGTTGTGTCTTCCTCTAATGCTCAAGTATGCTGGATGGGTCATTATGTTCCGTCCTCCTTGTAACTTGGTTCTACACACAACCTTGCTTCACTCCTATGCTTCGTATACAAGATCCCGAATGGTCTTTCCACTCTCACAAGTCATTTTATATGACCATCTCTTGGATTCACTATCTGTAATTATTCATGTTTCATGCATATCGCCCTTATGGGAAAATTCTATCATCAACTCATATTGGAAAGCTCTCTTTCAACTAGCAGCTTCTCTCTGACTGTATTTCTCCTGGCTAACCTTACATTCAGACATCTTAACTAGATTATTGCACTAGCTCTCGCGCAGCTTTTTCGTTTGTTTCTTCTCTTGGCTTCCCATCGGTCCCTTTGTAGACAAATATTTATTCTTCCACGTTGGGGGGCTTTGCATACGCTTTCTTTTTCATTACCGCAACAGTCTGCTTATTCGTCACTACAAACTAGGCTTATTGGGTCCAACTAGATTGGTGTCTCGGAGCTATGGCTCTCGGTCCTCACTGCACTTATTAGCTTAGTCTCCATCACCTTCGGGTTCTACTTAGCTTTTACAAAACTCTTGGGTGGTGGGAGTTTTCCATAGATTTCCAGACATTAGGTGACTTTACTTTACGCAGCTTCATTGCAAGCTTTGGGATCACGGTCCTCAACTTGTTTGCCCAAGACTCTCTCTGGCATTGGGCTTCACGATCCTTCGTCCATGCTCCACATACACTTCAACTCGGCTAGCTTTGCTTGTCGCTCACTTGGTGCTTCTTGGTCCATTGTGCACGTTGGCTTTGGCTTGTCTTGCTCTTCTATTTTTGCTTTTACTTCTTGAGGGGTTTGTTTAGTTATTTACTCTACATACTTTTGTTTCTTTTTACTTCTTTAGGGGTACTTATGGAGTTATTTATATTTCTAGTTACACACACAATGTTTATTTAATTGCTACTTATTTTACGTAAGTTGTCACTACTTCTCTTGTCAATAAGGTTTTATTAATTGGAAGCTAGGTAGTCATAGATTTATTTCATTTTCTTGCTTTTTTACACGTTACACACCTACCTGCTACCCCTTTTCAAGATTTCCTTCTCTCTCACAATGACCTATTTGTGTCTACTAATTAGTGATTTATTTTAATTACCTTGGGCTCTAACCATCGCATGACTTTGCTTATGGCCATGCATGGATTACACCCCTTTGGACAAATGCTTAATCGTTATTCATAGTAAAGGTGTAAATGAGGACCCCTCTACACGTCCCCTCTACACGTATAGAAGAATAGTTCTATCTCTTTATGAGGGATAGCCCTCTCCCATGAACAGTAATTAAGAGATATTAAAATATACTTGAAAGCAATTAGACAATAAGAAATTTGCTAGTCAGAAAAGAATTGTTAAAGAGACAAGGAAGTTACAGAAAATAACCAAAAGGGAATTTAATGACCCTTTATGAAAAAGACATTACTAACTAAAGAAGGGATAGCAACTACGACCTTGACTGGCGGGTCTTTTGCATATGTTCATGTACCATCTCAGCTGAGACATAAGCTAGATGACAAGGCAATCAAATGCATACCTAGTACTGTGTAGAGAAAAAATGGATCATCATGATAAGTGTCAAGAAGTGATGTCGCTAGTATAAGCATGTTCCAGTTCCATAGTAGGAGGGTATCCAAGGACTTGCACATAAAAGGTAATAATTAGTACTCCAATCAAATGGAATCAAGACATTACTTATTGAAAAATATTTATCACAAGCCAAAAATTACCCAATGATAACATGACTACAAACTATACATAATAACGAGTCATCCAATCAATGTGAATTAACTGTATGACACTAGCCCGCCGACCAAAGGGTAGTTGGGAAATTAGTGTGTGTGCTTAGATTTAAAAGCCGCATCAATAAATGAGCCATACGATTAATTCCACCATTTGGATAAAAAGTTAAATATGCGAGAAGTACAAAAATAATTACGACAACTTAGAGTTAGGGCTTGCAAAATTTTGAGAGTTTGCAAAAATTCTAACAAAATTGAGAATTTCTAATCATATTATTGAGTTTGAAATAGGAACACAAGACTAGAAAAGGGCATCGAATCCATGAGGTAGTCTAGGTCCCTAGGTCCGAGTCCACTTACCTGCCACCTAGGTTCCAAGGTCAGGGTCCATCAACCTGCCGCCATCCAAGAAAAACTAGGTGTTAGAACATCATAGTTTCAATTGGGTAGACAGGTGATTCCTGTATTCCCTGGCATGTTATTGCTTTACCTAGGAACAAAGACATCCACCTAGATTCATAAATATCAATTTTTTGCAAATACCATATTATATGTACAATCAGTGTCACAACTTTAAATACATACCTCAATTACAAGGTTAATGTGCTTAGTGAAAATTAAAAGTTTAGTTAGAGCAAAAATTTTCCTTTCATTCACAACCCTAAAGGGAGCCTAGGGCCAAGGAAACCACCATTTGGATAAAAAGTTAAATATGCGAGAAGTACAAAAATAACTATGACAACTTAGAGTTGGGGCTTGTAAAATTTTGAGAGTTTGCAAAAATTCGAACAAAATTGAGAATTTCTAATCATATTGTTGAGTTTGAAATAGGAACACAAGATTGCAAAAGGGCATCGAATCCATGAGGTAGTCTAGGTCCCTAGGTCAGGGTCCACTTACCTGCCATATAGGTTCCAAGGTCAGGGTCCATCGACCTGCCGCCATCCAAGAAAAACTAGGTGTTAGAACATCATAGTTTCAATTGGGTAGACAGGTGATGTCTATATTCCCTGGTGTGTTATTGCTTTACCTAGGAACAAAGACATCCGCCTAGATTCATAAATATGAACTTTTTGCAAATACCATATTATATGTACAATCAGTGTCACAACTTTAAATACATACATCAATTACAAGGTTCATGTGCTTAGGGAAAATTATAAGTTTAGTTAGAGCAAAATTTTCCCTTCAATTCACAACCCTAAAGGGAGCCTAGGGGCCAATGAAATCAAGATGAGGGGTAGCCCTCTCCCATGAACGGTAATTAAGAGATATTAAAGTACACTTGAAAGCAATTAGACAATACGAAAGTTGCTAGTTAAAAAAGAATTGTTAAAGAGACAAGGAAGTTACAGAAAATAACCAAAAGGGAATTTAATGACCCTTTATGAAAAAGACATTACTAACTAAAGAAGGGATAGCAACTACGACCTTGACTGGCAATTACAGGAGGTTAAAGAGATAGAACTATTCTTCTATATGTGTAGAGGGGTCCTCATTTACACCTTTACTATGAATAACGATTAAGCATTTGTCCAAAGGAGTCTAATCCACGCATGGCCATAAGCAAAGTCATGTGATGCTTAGAGCCCAAGGTAATTAAAATAAATCACTAATTGATAGACACAAATAGGTCATTAAAATTAAATGTAAATACAAGAAAATATATATAAGTACATATAAGTGTATGTGTGTGTGTGAGAGAGAAGAAATCTTGAAAAGGGGTAGCGGGTAGGTGTGTAACGTGTAAAAAAGCAAGAAAATGAAATAAATCTATGACTACCTAGCTTCCAATTAATAAAACCTTATTGACAAGAGAAGTAGTGACAACTTATGTAAAATAAGTAGCAATTAAATAAGTGTGTGTGTAACCAGAAATATAATTAACTCCATAAGTACCCCTAAACAAGTAAAAAGAAACAAAAGTATGTAGAGTAAATAACTAAACAAACCCCTCGAGAACTAAAAACAAAAATAGAAGAGCAAGACAAGCCAAAGCCAACGTGCACAATGGACCAAGAAGCACCAAGTGAGCGACAAGCAAAGCTAGCCAAGTTGAAGTGTGTGTGAAGCATGGATAGAGGATCGTGAAGCCCAATGCTAGAGAGAGTCTTGGGCAAACAAGTTGAGGACCGTGATCCCAAAGCTTGCGATGAAGCTGCCTAAAGTAAAGTCATCTAACGTTGGGAAATCTATGGAAAACTCCCACGACCCAAGAGTTTTGTAAAAGCTAAGTAGAACCCGAAGGTGATGGAGACTAAGCTAATAAGCATAGTGAGGACCGAGAGCCATAGCTCCGAGACACCAATGTAGTTGGACCCAATAAGCCTAGTTTGTATTGACAAATAAGCAGACTGTTGCGGTAATGTAAAAGGAAGCGTATGCAAAGCCCCCCAACGTGGAAGAATAAATATTTGTCTACAAAGGGACCAATGGGAAGCCAAGAGAAGAAACAAACGAAAAAGCCGCACGAGAGCTAGTGTAATAATCTAGTTAAGATGTCCAAATGTCAGGTTAGCCAAGAGAAATAGTCAGAGAGAAGCTGCTAGTTGAAAGAGAGCTTTCCAATATGAGTTGACCATAGGATTTTCCCATGAGGGTGATATGCACGAAACATGAATAATTACAGACAGCAAATCCAAGAGATGGTCGTATAAAATGACTTGTGAGAGTGGAAAGACCATTTGGGACCTCGTATACGGAGCATAGGAGGGAAGCAAGGTTGTGTGTAAGACCAAATTACAAGGAGGACGGAACAAAATGACCAATCCAGCATACCTGAGCAGTAGAGGAAGACACAACAAGGTTAGAAAGAGTTCTAGAAGGCGGTACAGTCATAAGGAGCAGCAGTTGTTATGAGGGATGACAATAGGATATCATCCCAATAGCTTAAACAATTGCAAGACAACCTCTGCAGGGAGATGAGGATAGAGAAGATCAAGATAGAGAAGATGAAGCTGAGAATGAAGGAGAAGCAAAGAAGTTGAAGGTGGCTCCTTTAAAGCAAGGAGATGAGGATAGAGATCATCAGGCCGAGACTGAAGGAGGAGCGAAGGAGTTGAAGTTACAAGACAACCATTGCAGGGAGATGGGGATCGAGAAGATCAAGCCAAGAATGAAGGAGGAGCGAAGGAGTTGAAGGTGGCTCATTTAAGCAAGGAGGGCAACCGTTATGGGCACCCACGTAGTCTAGTAGTCTATGGTTATAATAAGGGATAGTGGAGGAGAGGGGGCGGTGGGCAATAGTAGTGACCACTAAGATTAGATCATGATAAGTCCGGGTAATAATTTTATGTGGAAGTAGTTTAGTGTGAAGCAATAAGAAGAAAAAGGGTAGTAAGTGCCAGTGAACGGGGGTCTAATGATCTAGCATAGGAAGCAAAAAAAAGGTCGGGGGGGGGGGGGGGAAGAAACGCCTACATTAGTTAAGGATAAAGGCCATAACTAAAATGAAAGTCCCAACTATTTAAAGGGTTTCTCCTCCCAAAACCGAAGGTTTCCTCACAAATAGCTCTATTAGGATGCTAATATAGTAAGAAAGAGTAGTATACTAACAAAAATCACATATTTTGAATGAAAGGGGGTTTTATTAGAGGCACATGATAATACAACGATGTATGTAAGAAAGCATTAGTAGGACGAATAAAAGTGTGTGTATAAGTAGGGGGGGGGTTTTCTATAGTTAATAAGTGGGTTGTGAGGAAAAGGGGGTTTGTGTGCATATGATAAGTGCACGATCGTGTGTGTGTTTGAATAAATTTAAAACAGTCTAAGAAATTTTAAAAGGTTAATTGTATAACAAAAGAAGCTTTCAAGTAATTCAAAAGTTCAAGGGCAGGGGTGAGGGAGCCAATATGTGTGTTTATAGAAAAACTCTGTGTGTGTGTGTGGCCCACCCCCAACCCAGAGGGTAAGACCACATGGTGGGGAGTAAGCCCATCATGTGGAACTTATTCCCCACCTAGTACTGTGTAGAGAAAAAATGGATCATCATGATAAGTGTCAAGAAGTGATGTCGCTAGTATAAGTGTGTTCCAGCTCCATAGAAGGAGGGTATCCAAGGATTTGCACATAAAAGGTAATAATTAGTACTCCAATCAAATGGAACAAGACATTACTTATTGAAAAATATTTATCACAAGCCAAAAATTACCCAATGATAACATGACTACAAACTATACATAATAACAAGTTATCCAATCAATGTGAATTAATTGTATGGCACTAGCCCGTCGACCAAAGGCTAGTTGGGAAATCAGTGTGTGTGCTTAGATTTAAAAGCCGCATCAATAACGATTAATGCCACCATTTGGATAAAAAGTTAAATATGCGAGAAGTACAAAAATAACTTGGACAACTTAGAGTTGGGGCTTGTAAAATTTTAAGAGTTTGCAAAAATTCGAACAAAATTGAGAATTTCTAATCATATTGTTGAGTTTGAAATAGGAACACAAGACTGCAAAAGGGCATCGAATCCATCAGGTAGTCTAGGTCCCTAGGTCAGGGTCCACTTACCTGCCATATAGGTTCCAAGGTCAGGGTCCATCGACCTGCCGCCATCCAAGAAAAACTAGGTGTTAAAACATCATAGTTTCAATTGGGTAGACAGGTGATGCCTGTATTCCCTGGTGTGTTATTGCTTTACCTAGGAACAAAGACATCTGCCTAGATTCATAAATATGAACTTTTTGCAAATACCATATTATATGTACAATCAGTGTCACAACTTTAAATACATACATCAATTACAAGGTTCATGTGCTTAGTGAAAATTATAAGTTTAGTTAGAGCAAAATTTTGCCTTCAATTCACAACCCTAAAGGGAGCCTAGGGGCCAATGAAATCAAGATGAGGGGTAGCCCTCTCCCATGAACGGTAATTAAGAGATATTAAAGTACACTTGAAAGCAATTAGACAATACGAAAGTCGCTAGTTAAAAAAGAATTGTTAAAGAGACAAGGAAGTTACAGAAAATAACCAAAAGGGAATTTAATGACCCTTTATGAAAAAGACATTACTAACTAAAGAAGGGATACCAACTACGACCTTGACTGGCAAGTATAGGAGGTTAAAGAGATAGAACTATTCTTCTATACGTGTAGAGGGGTCCTCATTTACACCTTTACTATGAATAACGATTAAGCATTTGTCCAAAGGGGTCTAATCCACGCATGGCCATAAGCAAAGTCATGTGATGCTTAGAGCCCAAGGTAATTAAAATAAATCACTAATTGATAGACACAAATAGGTCATTAAAATTAAATGTAAATACAAGAAAATATATATAAGTAGATATACTTGTGTATGTGTGTGTGTGAGAGAGAAGAAATCTTGAAAAGGGGTAGCGGGTAGGTGTGTAACGTGTAAAAAAGCAAGAAAATGAAATAAATCTATGACTACCTAGCTTCCAATTAATAAAACCTTATTGACAAGAGAAGTAGTGACAACTTATGTAAAATAAGTAGCAATTAAATAAGTGTGTGTGTAACCAGAAATATAATTAACTCCATAAGTACCCCTAAACAAGTAAAAAGAAACAAAAGTATGTAGAGTAAATAACTAAACAAACCCCTCGAGAACTAAAAACAAAAATAGAAGAGCAAGACAAGCCAAAGCCAACGTGCACAATGGACCAAGAAGCACCAAGTGAGCGACAAGCAAAGCTAGCCAAGTTGAAGTGTGTGTGAAGCATGGACAGAGGATCGTGAAGCCCAATGCTAGAGACAGTCTTGGGCAAACAAGTTGAGGATCGTGATCCCAAAGCTTGCGATGAAGCTGCGTAAAGTAAAGTCATCTAACGTTGGGAAATCTATGGAAAACTCCCACGACCCAAGAGTTTTGTAAAAGCTAAGTAGAACCCGAAGGTGATGGAGACTAAGCTAATAAGCATAGTGAGGACCGAGAGCCATAGCTCCGAGACACCAATGTAGTTGGACCCAATAAGCCTAGTTTGTATTGACAAATAAGCAGACTGTTGCGGTAATGTAAAAGGAAGCGTATGCAAAGCCCCCCAACGTGGAAGAATAAATATTTGTCTACAAAGGGACCAATGGGAAGCCAAGAGAAGAAACAAACGAAAAAGCCACACGAGAGCTCGTGTAATAATCTAGTTAAGATGTCCGAATGTCAGGTTAGCCAGGAGAAATATAGTCAGAGAGAAGCTGCTAGTTGAAAGAGAGCTTTCCAATATGAGTTGACCATAGGATTTTCCCATGAGGGTGATATGCACGAAACATGAATAATTACAGACAGCAAATCCAAGAGATGGTCGTATAAAATGACTTGTGAGAGTGGAAAGACCATTCGGGACCTCGTATACGGAGCATAGGAGGGAAGGAAGGTTGTGTGTAAGACCAAATTACAAGGAGGACGGACCAAAATGACCAATCCAGCATACCTGAGCGGTAGAGGAAGACACAACAACGTTAGAAAGAGTTGTAGAAGGCGGTACAGTCATAAGGAGCAGCAGTTATGAGGGATGACAATAGGATATCATCCCAATAGCTTAAACAATTGCAAAAAAACCTCTGCAGGGAGATGAGGATAGAGAAGATCAAGATAGAGAAGATGAAGCTGAGAATGAAGGAGAAGCGAAGGAGTTGAAGGTGGCTCCTTTAAAGCAAGGAGATGAGGATAGAGATCATCAGGCCGAGACTGAAGGAGGAGCGAAGGAGTTGAAGTTACAAGACAACCATTGCAGGGAGATGGGGATCGAGAAGATCAAGCCAAGAATGAAGGAGGAGCGAAGGAGTTGAAGGTGGCTCATTTAAGCAAGGAGGGCAACCGTTATGGGCACCCACGTAGTCTATGGTTATAATGAGGGATAGTGGAGGAGAGGGGGGCGGTGGGCAATAGTAGTGACCACTAAGATTAGATCATGATAAGTCCGGGTGATAATTTTATGTGGAAGTAGTTTAGTGTGAAGCAATAAGAAGAAAAAGGGTAGTAAGTGCCAGTGAACGGGGGTCTAATGATCTAGTATAGGAAGCAAAAAAAAGGTCGGGGGGGGGGGGGAAGAAACGCCTACATTAGTTAAGGATAAAGGCCATAACTAAAATGAGAGTCCCAACTATTTAAAGGGTTTCTCCTCCCAAAACCGAAGGTTTCCTCACAAATAGCTCTATTAGGATGCTAATATAGTAAGAAAGAGTAGTATACTAACAAAAATCACATATTTTGAATGAAAGGGGGTTTTATTAGAGGCACATAATAATACAACGATGTATGTAAGAAAGCATTAGTAGGACGAATAAAAGTGTGTGTATAAGTAGGGGGGGGGGGTTTCTATAGTTAATAAGTGGGTTGTGAGGAAAAGGGGGTTTGTGTGCATATGATAAGTGCACGATCGTGTGTGTGTTTGAATAAATTTAAAACAGTCTAAGAAATTTTAAAAGGTTAATTGTATAACAAAAGAAGCTTTCAAGTAATTCCAAAGTTCAAGGGCAGGGGTGAGGGAGCCAATATGTGTGTTTATAGAAAAAGTGTGTGTGTGTGTGTGGCCCACCCCCAACCCAGAGGGTAAGACCACATGGTGGGGAGTAAGCCCACCATGTGGAACTTATTCCCCACCTAGTACTATGTAGAGAAAAAATGGATCATCATGATAAGTGTCAAGAAGTGATGTCGCTAGTATAAGCGTGTTCCAGCTCCATAGTAGGAGGGTATCCAAGGATTTGCACATAAAAGGTAATAATTAGTACTCCAATCAAATGGAACAAGACATTACTTATTGAAAAATATTTATCACAAGCCAAAAATTACCCAATGATAACATGACTACAAACTATACATAATAACAAGTTATCCAATCAATGTGAATTAATTGTATGGCACTAGCCCGTCGACCAAAGGCTAGTTGGGAAATCAGTGTGTGTGCTTAGATTTAAAAGCCGCATCAATAAATGAGCCATATGATTAATTCCACCATTTGGATAAAAAGTTAAAAATGCGAGAAGTACAAAAATAATTACGACAACTTAGAGTTGGGGCTTGTAAAATTTTGAGAGTTTGCAAAAATTCGAACAAAATTGAGAATTTCTAATCATATTGTTGAGTTTGAAATAGGAACACAAGACTGGAAAAGGGCATCAAATCCATGAGGTAGTCTAGGTCCCTAGGTCAGGGTCCACTTACCTGCCACCTAGGTTCCAAGGTCAGGGTCCATCGACTTGCCGCCATCCAAGAAAAACTAGGTGTTAGAACATCATAGTTTTAATTGGGTAGACAGGTGATGCCTGTATTCCGTGGCATGTTATTGCTTTACTTAGGAACAAAGACATCTGCCTAGATTCATAAATATGAACTTTTTGCAAATACCATATTATATGTACAATCAGTGTCACAACTTTAAATACATACATCAATTACAAGGTTCATGTGCTTAGGGAAAATTATAAGTTTAGTTAGAGCAAAATTTTCCCTTCAATTCACAACCCTAAAGGGAGCCTAGGGGCCAATGAAATCAAGATGAGGGGTAGCCCTCTCCCATGAACGGTAATTAAGAGATATTAAAGTACACTTGAAAGCAATTAGACCATATGAAATTCGCTAGTTAAAAAAGAACTGTTAAAGAGACAAGGAAGTTACAAAAAATAACCAAAGGGGAATTTCATGACCCTTTATGAAAAAGACATTACTAACTAAAGAAGGGATAGCAACTACGACCTTGACTGGCAATTACAGGAGGTTAAAGAGATAGAACTATTCTTCTATACCTGTAGAGGGGTCCTCATTTACACCTTTACTATGAACAACAATTAAGCATTTGTCCAAAGGGGTGTAATCCATGCATGGCCATCAAAGGGGTGTAATCCATGCATGGCCATAAGCAAAGTCATGTGATGGTTAGAGCCCAAGGTAATTAAAATAAATCACTAATTAATAGACACAAATAGGTCATTAAAATTAAATGTAAATATAAGAAAATATATTTAAGTACATATAAGTGTACGTGTGTGTGTGAGAGAGAAGGAAATCTTGAAAAGGGGTAGCAGGTAGGTGTGTAAGGTGTAAAAAAGCAAGAAAATGAAATAAATCTATGACTACCTAGCTTCCAATTAATAAAACCTTATTGACAAGAGAAGTAGTGACAACTTGCTTAAAATAAGTAGCAATTAAATAAGTGTGTGTGTAACGAGAAATATAAATAACTCCATAAGTATCCCTAAACAAGTAAAAAGAAACAAAAGTATGTAGAGTAAATAACTAAACAAACCCCTCGAGAAGTAAAAACAAAAATAGAAGAGCAAGACAAGCCAAAGCCAACGTGCACAATGAACCAAGAAGCACCAAGTGAGTGACAAGTAAAGCTAGCCGAGTTGAAGTGTGTGTGAAGCATGGACGGAGGATCTTGAAGCCCAATGCCAGAGAGAGACTTGGGCAAACAAGTTGAGGACCGTGATCCCAAAGCTTGCGATGAAACTGCGTAAAGTAAAGTCACCTAACGTCGGGAAATCTATGGAAAACTCCCACGACCCAAGAGTTTTGTAAAAGCTAAGTAGAGCCCAAAGGTGGTGGAGACTAAGCTAATAAGCATAGTGAGGACCGAGAGCCATAGCTCTAAGACAGCAATGATGAATAAGCAGACTATCGTGGTAATAAAAAAGGCAGCTAGTGCAATAATCTAGTTAAGATGTCCGAATGTCAGGTTAGCTAGGAGAAATACAGTCAGAGATAAGCCGCTAGTTGAAAGAGAGCTTTCCAATATGAGTTGACGATAGAATTTTCCCATGAGGGCGATATGCACGAAACAGGAATGATTACAGACAGCAAATCCAAGAGATGATCGTATAAAATGAGTTGTGAGAGTGGAAAGACCATTCGGGATCTCGTATGAATAACGAGATAGAAGTGTACGTGTGTGTGTGAGAGAGAAGGAAATCTTGAAAAGGGGTAGCGGGTAGGTGTGTAAGGTGTAAAAAAGCAAGAAAATGAAATAAATCTATGACTACCTAGCTTCCAATTAATAAAACCTTATTGACAAGAGAAGTAGTGACAACTTACTTAAAATAAGTAGCAATTAAATAAGTGTGTGTGTAACCAGAAATATAAATAACTCCATAAGTACCCCTAAAGAAGTAAAAAGAAACAAAAGTATGTAGAGTAAATAACTAAACAATCCCCTCGAGAAGTAAAAACACAAATAGAAGAGCAAGACAAGCCAAAGCCAACGTGCACAATGGACCAAGAAGCACCAAGTGAGCGACAAGCAAAGCTAGCCGAGTTGAAGTGTATGTGAAGCATGGACGAAGGATCATGAAGCCCAATGCCAGAGAGAGCTTGGGCAAACAAGTTGAGGACCGTCATCCCAAAGCTTGCGATGAAGCTGCGTAAAGTAAAGTCACCTAACGTCTGGAAATCTATGGAAAACTCCCACGACCCAAGAGTTTTGTAAAAGCTAAGTAGAACCCCAAGGTGATGGAGACTAAGCTAATAAGTGTAGTGAGGACCGAGAGCCATAGCTCCGAGGCACCAATGTAGTTGGACCCAATAAGCCTAGTTTGTAATGACGAATAAGCAGACTGTTGAGGTAATGAAAAAGGAAGCGTATGCAAAGCCACCCAACGTGGAAGAATAAATATTTGTCTACAAAGGGACCGATGGGAAGCCAAGAGAAGAAACAAACGAAAAAGCCGCACGAGAGCTAGTGCAATAATCTAGTTAAGATGTCCGAATGTCAGGTTAGCCAGGAGAAATACAGTCAGAGAGAAGCCGCTAGTTGAAAGAGGGCTTTCCAATATGAGTTGACGATAGAATCTTCCCATGAGGGCGATATGCACGAAACATGAATAATTACAGACAGCGAATCCAAGAGCTGATCGTATAAAATGAGTTGTGAGAGTGGAAAGACCATTCGGGATCTCGTATACGAAGCATAGCAGGGAAGCAAGGTTGTGTGTAGGACCAAGTTACAAGGAGGACTGAACAAAATGACCCATCCAGCATACCTGAGCGGTAGAGGAAGACACAACAAGCTTAGACAGAGTTGTAGAAGGCGGTACAGTCATAAGGAGCAGCAGTTATGAGGGATTACAATAGGATATCATCCCAATAGCTTCAACAATTGCAAGACAACCTCTGCACGGAGATGAGGATAGAGAAGATCAAGATAGAGAAGATGAAGCCGAGAATGAAGGAGAAGTGAAGGAGTTGAAGGTGGCTCCTTTAAAGCAAGGAGATGACGATAGAGATCATCAAGCCGAGAATGAAGGAGGAGCGAAGGAGTTGAAGTTACAAGACAACCATTGCAGGGATATGGGGATCGAGAAGATCAAGCCAAGAATGAAGGAGGAGCGAAGGAGTTGAAGGTGGCTCATTTAAGCAAGGAGGGCAACCGTTATGGGCACCCACGTAGTCTATGGTTATAATGAGGGATAGTGGAGGAGAGGGGGGCGGTGGGCAATAGTAGTGACCACTAAGATTAGATCATGATAAGTCCGGGTGATAATTTTATGTGGAAGTAGTTTAGTGTGAAGCAATAAGAAGAAAAAGGGTAGTAAGTGCCAGTGAACGGGGGTCTAATGATCTAGTATAGGAAGCAAAAAAAAGGTCGGGGGGGGGGGGGGGAAGAAACGCCTACATTAGTTAAGGATAAAGGCCATAACTAAAATGAAAGTCCCAACTATTTAAAGGGTTTCTCCTCCCAAAACCGAAGGTTTCCTCACAAATAGCTCTATTAGGATGCTAATATAGTAAGAAAGAGTAGTATACTAACAAAAATCACATATTTTGAATGAAAGGGGGTTTTATTAGAGGCACATAATAATACAACGATGTATGTAAGAAAGCATTAGTAGGACGAATAAAAGTGTGTGTTTATATAAGTAGGGGGGGGGGTTTTTTAGAGTTAATAAGTGGGTTGTGAGGAAAAGGGGGTTTGTGTGCATATGATAAGTGCACGATCGTGTGTGTGTTTGAATAAATTTAAAACAGTCTAAGAAATTTTAAAAGGTTAATTGTATAAGAAAAGAAGCTTTGAAGTAATTCAAAAGTTCAAGGGCAGGGGTGAGGGAGCCAATATGTGTGTTTATAGAAAAAGTGTGTGTGTGTGTGTGGCCCACCCCCAACCCAGAGGGTAAGACCACATGGTGGGGAGTAAGCCCACCATGTGGAACTTATTCCCCACCTAGTACTGTGTAGAGAAAAAATGGATCATCATGATAAGTGTCAAGAAGTGATGTCGCTAGTATAAGCGTGTTCCAGCTCCATAGTAGGAGGGTATCCAAGGATTTGCACATAAAAGGTAATAATTAGTACTCCAATCAAATGGAACAAGACATTACTTATTGAAAAATATTTATCACAAGCCAAAAATTACCCAATGATAACATGACTACAAACTATACATAATAACAAGTTATCCAATCAATGTGAATTAATTGTATGGCACTAGCTCGTCGACCAAAGGCTAGTTGGGAAATCAGTGTGTGTGCTTAGATTTAAAAGCCGCATCAATAAATGAGCCATACGATTAATTCCACCATTTGGATAAAAAGTTAAAAATGCGAGAAGTACAAAAATAATTACGACAACTTAGAGTTGGGGCTTGTAAAATTTTGAGAGTTTGCAAAAATTCGAACAAAATTGAGAATTTCTAATCATATTGTTGAGTTTGAAATAGGAACACAAGACTGGAAAAGGGCATCAAATCTATGAGGTAGTCTAGGCCCCTCGGTCAGGGTCCACTTACCTGCCACCTAGGTTCCAAGGTCAGGGTCCATCGACTTGCCGCCATCCAAGAAAAACTAGGTGTTAGAACATCATAGTTTTAATTGGGTAGACAGGTGATGCCTGTATTCCGTGGCATGTTATTGCTTTACCTAGGAATAAAGACATCTACCTAGATTCATAAATATGAACTTTTTGCAAATACCATATTATATGTACAATCAGTGTCACAACTTTAAATACATACATCAATTACAAGGTTCATGTGCTTAGGGAAAATTATAAGTTTAACTAGAGCAAAATTTTCCCTTCAATTCACAACCCTAAAGGGAGCCTAGGGGCCAATGAAATCAAGATGAGGGGTAGCCCTCTCCCATGAACGGTAATTAAGAGATATTAAAGTACACTTGAAAGCAATTAGACCATACGAAATTCGCTAGTTAAAAAAGAATTGTTAAAGAGACAAGGAAGTTACAAAAAATAACCAAAAGGGAATTTAATGACCCTTTATGAAAAAGACATTACTAACTAAAGAAGGGATAGCAACTACGACCTTGACTGGCAATTATAGGATTCTTCTATACGTGTAGAGGGGTCCTCATTTACACCTTTACTATGAACAACAATTAAGCATTTGTCCAAAGCGGTGTATCCATGCATGGCCATCAAACGGGTGTAATCCATGCATGGCCATAAGCAAAGTCATGTGATGGTTAGAGCCCAAGGTAATTAAAATAAATCACTAATTAATAGACACAAATAGGTCATTAAAATTAAATGTAAATATAAGAAAATATATTTAAGTACATATAAGTGTACGAGAGAGAAGGAAATCTTGAAAAGGGGTAGCAGGTAGGTGTGTAAGGTGTAAAAAAGCAAGAAAATCAAATAAATCTATGACTACCTAGCTTCCAATTAATAAAACCTTATTGACAAGAGAAGTAGTGACAACTTACTTAAAATAAGTAGCAATTAAATAAGTGTGTGTGTAACGAGAAATATAAATAACTCCATAAGTATCCCTAAACAAGTAAAAAGAAACAAAAGTATGTAGAGTAAATAACTAAACAAACCCCTCGAGAAGTAAAAACAAAAATAGAAGAGCAAGACAACAAGCCAAAGCCAACGTGCACAATGAACCAAGAAGCACCAAGTGAGTGACAAGTAAAGCTAGCCGAGTTGAAGTGTGTGTGAAGCATGGACGGAGGATCTTGAAGCCCAATGCCAGAGAGAGACTTGGGCAAACAAGTTGAGGACCGTGATCCCAAAGCTTGCGATGAAACTGCGTAAAGTAAAGTCACCTGACGTCGGGAAATCTATGGAAAACTCCCACGACCCAAGAGTTTTGTAAAAGCTAAGTAGAACCCAAAGGTGGTGGAGACTAAGCTAATAAGCATAGTGAGGACCGAGAGCCATAGCTCTAAGACAGCAATGATGAATAAGCAGACTATTGTGGTAATGAAAAAGGCAGCGTATGCAAAGCCCCCAACATGGAAGAATAAATATTTGTCTACAAAGGGACCAATGGGAAGCCAAGAGAAGAAACAAACGAAAAAGCCGCGCAAGAGCTAGTGCAATAATCTAGTTAAGATGTCCGAATGTCAGGTTAGCTAGGAGAAATACAGTCAGAGATAAGCCGCTAGTTGAAAGAGAGCTTTCCAATATGAGTTGACGATAGAATTTTCCCATGAGGGCGATATGCACGAAACAGGAATGATTACAGACAGCAAATCCAAGAGATGATCGTATAAAATGAGTTGTGAGAGTGGAAAGACCATTCGGGATCTCGTATGAATAACGAGATAGAAGTGTACGTGTGTGTGTGAGAGAGAAGGAAATCTTGAAAAGGGGTAGCGGGTAGGTGTGTAAGGTGTAAAAAAGCAAGAAAATGAAATAAATCTATGACTACCTAGCTTCCAATTAATAAAACCTTATTGACAAGAGAAGTAGTGACAACTTACTTAAAATAAGTAGCAATTAAATAAGTGTGTGTGTAACCAGAAATATAAATAACTCCATAAGTACCCCTAAAGAAGTAAAAAGAAACAAAAGTATGTAGAGTAAATAACTAAACAATCCCCTCGAGAAGTAAAAACACAAATAGAAGAGCAAGACAAGCCAAAGCCAACGTGCACAATGGACCAAGAAGCACCAAGTGAGCGACAAGCAAAGCTAGCCGAGTTGAAGTGTATGTGAAGCATGGACGAAGGATCATGAAGCCCAATGCCAGAGAGAGCTTGGGCAAACAAGTTGAGGACCGTCATCCCAAAGCTTGCGATGAAGCTGCGTAAAGTAAAGTCACCTAATGTCTGGAAATCTATGGAAAACTCCCACGACCCAAGAGTTTTGTAAAAGCTAAGTAGAACCCCAAGGTGATGGAGACTAAGCTAATAAGTGTAGTGAGGACCGAGAGCCATAGCTCCGAGGCACCAATGTAGTTGGACCCAATAAGCCTAGTTTGTAATGACGAATAAGCAGACTGTTGAGGTAATGAAAAAGGAAGCGTATGCAAAGCCACCCAACATGGAAGAATAAATATTTGTCTACAAAGGGACCGATGGGAAGCCAAGAGAAGAAACAAACGAAAAAGCCGCACGAGAGCTAGTGCAATAATCTAGTTAAGATGTCCGAATGTCAGGTTAGCCAGGAGAAATACAGTCAGAGAGAAGCCGCTAGTTGAAAGAGGGCTTTCCAATATGAGTTGACGATAGAATCTTCCCATGAGGGCGATATGCACGAAACATGAATAATTACAGACAGCGAATCCAAGAGATGATCGTATAAAATGAGTTGTGAGAGTGGAAAGACCATTCGGGATCTCGTATACGAAGCATAGCAGGGAAGCAAGGTTGTGTGTAGGACCAAGTTACAAGGAGGACTGAACAAAATGACCCATCCAGCATACCTGAGCGGTAGAGGAAGACACAACAAGCTTAGACAGAGTTGTAGAAGGCGGTAGTCATAAGGAGCAGCAGTTATGAGGGATTACAATAGGATATCATCCCAATAGCTTCAACAATTGCAAGACAACCTCTGCACGGAGATGAGGATAGAGAAGATCAAGATAGAGAAGATGAAGCCGAGAATGAAGGAGAAGTGAAGGAGTTAAAGGTGGCTCCTTTAAAGCAAGGAGATGACGATAGAGATCATCAAGCCGAGAATGAAGGAGGAGCGAAGGAGTTGAAGTTGCAAGACAACCATTGCAGGGATATGGGGATCGAGAAGATCAAGCCAAGAATGAAGGAGGAGCGAAGGAGTTGAAGGTGGCTCATTTAAGCAAGGAGGGCAACCGTTATGGGCACCCACGTAGTCTATGGTTATAATGAGGGATAGTGGAGGAGAGGGGGGCGGTGGGCAATAATAGTAGTGACCACTAAGATTAGATCATGATAAGTCCGGGTGATAATTTTATGTGGAAGTAGTTTAGTGTGAAGCAATAAGAAGAAAAAGGGTAGTAAGTGCCAGTGAACGGGGGTCTAATGATCTAGTATAGGAAGCAAAAAAAAGGTCGGGGGGGGGGGGGGGGAAGAAACGCCTACATTAGTTAAGGATAAAGGCCATAACTAAAATGAAAGTCCCAACTATTTAAAGGGTTTCTCCTCCCAAAACCGAAGGTTTCCTCACAAATAGCTCTATTAGGATGCTAATATAGTAAGAAAGAGTAGTATACTAACAAAAATCACATATTTTGAATGAAAGGGGGTTTTATTAGAGGCACATAATAATACAACGATGTATGTAAGAAAGCATTAGTAGGACGAATAAAAGTGTGTGTTTATATAAGTAGGGGGGGGGGGGTTTTCTATAGTTAATAAGTGGGTTGTGAGGAAAAGGGGGTTTGTGTGCATATGATAAGTGCACGATCGTGTGTGTGTTTGAATAAATTTAAAACAGTCTAAGAAATTTTAAAAGGTTAATTGTATAACAAAAGAAGCTTTCAAGTAATTCAAAAGTTCAAGGGCAGGGGTGAGGGAGCCAATATGTGTGTTTATAGAAAAAGTGTGTGTGTGTGTGTGGCCCACCCCCAACCCAGAGGGTAAGACCACATGGTGGGGAGTAAGCCCACCATGTGGAACTTATTCCCCACCTAGTACTGTGTAGAGAAAAAATGGATCATCATGATAAGTGTCAAGAAGTGATGTCGCTAGTATAAGCGTGTTCCAGCTCCATAGTAGGAGGGTATCCAAGGATTTGCACATAAAAGGTAATAATTAGTACTCCAATCAAATGGAACAAGACATTACTTATTGAAAAATATTTATCACAAGCCAAAAATTACCCAATGATAACATGACTACAAACTATACATAATAACAAGTTATCCAATCAATGTGAATTAATTGTATGGCACTAGCCCGTCGACCAAAGGCTAGTTGGGAAATCAGTGTGTGTGCTTAGATTTAAAAGCCGCATCAATAAATGAGCCATATGATTAATTCCACCATTTGGATAAAAAGTTAAATATGCGAGAAGTACAAAAATAATTACGACAACTTAGAGTTGGGGCTTGTAAAATTTTGAGAGTTTGCAAAAATTCGAACAAAATTGAGAATTTCTAATCATATTGTTGAGTTTGAAATAGGAACACAAGACTGGAAAAGGGCATCAAATCCATGAGGTAGTCTAGGTCCCTAGGTCAGGGTCCACTTACCTGCCACCTAGGTTCCAGGGTCAGGGTCCATCGACTTGCCGCCATCCAAGAATAACTAGATGTTAGAACATCATAGTTTTAATTGGGTAGACAGGTGATGCCTGTATTCCGTGGCATGTTATTGCTTTACCTAGGAACAAAGACATCTGCCTAGATTCATAAATATGAACTTTTTGCAAATACCATATTATATGTACAATCAGTGTCACAACTTTAAATACATACATCAATTACAAGGTTCATGTGCTTAGGGAAAATTATAAGTTTAACTAGAGCAAAATTTTCCCTTTAATTCACAACCCTAAAGGGAGCCTAGGGGCCAATGAAATCAAGATGAGGGGTAGCCCTCTCCCATGAACGGTAATTAAGAGATATTAAAGTACACTTGAAAGCAATTAGACCATACGAAATTCGCTAGTTAAAAAAGAACTGTTAAAGAGACAAGGAAGTTACAAAAAATAACCAAAAGGGAATTTAATGACCCTTTATGAAAAAGACATTACTAACTTAAGAAGGGATAGCAACTACGACCTTGACTGGCAATTACAGGAGGTTAAAGAGATAGAACTATTCTTCTATACGTGTAGAGGGGTCCTCATTTACACCTTTACTATGAACAACAATTAAGCATTTGTCCAAAGGGGTGTAATCCATGCATGGCCATCAAAGGGGTGTAATCCATGCATGGCCATATGCAAAGTCATGTGATGGTTAGAGCCCAAGGTAATTAAAATAAATCACTAATTAATAGACACAAATAGGTCATTAAAATTAAATGTAAATATAAGAAAATATATTTAAGTACATATAAGTGTACGAGAGAGAAGGAAATCTTGAAAAGGGGTAGCAGGTAGGTGTGTAAGGTGTAAAAAAGCAAGAAAATGAAATAAATCTATGACTACCTAGCTTCCAATTAATAAAACCTTATTGACAAGAGAAGTAGTGACAACTTACTTAAAATAAGTAGCAATTAAATAAGTGTGTGTGTAACGAGAAATATAAATAACTCCATAAGTATCCCTAAACAAGTAAAAAGAAACAAAAGTATGTAGAGTAAATAACTAAACAAACCCCTCGAGAAGTAAAAACAAAAATAGAAGAGCAAGACAAGCCAAAGCCAACGTGCACAATGAACCAAGAAGCACCAAGTGAGTGACAAGTAAAGCTAGCCGAGCTGAAGTGTGTGTGAAGCATGGACGGAGGATCTTGAAGCCCAATGCCAGAGAGAGACTTGGGCAAACAAGTTGAGAACCGTGATCCCAAAGCTTGCGATGAAACTGCGTAAAGTAAAGTCACCTAACGTCGGGAAATCTATGGAAAACTCCCACGACCCAAGAGTTTTGTAAAAGCTAAGTAGAACCCAAAGGTGGTGGAGACTAAGCTAATAAGCATAGTGAGGACCGAGAGCCATAGCTCTAAGACAGCAATGTAGTTGGACACAATAAGCCTAGTTTGCAATGATGAATAAGCAGACTATCGTGGTAATGAAAAAGGCAGCGTATGCAAAGCCCCCAACGTGGAAGAATAAATATTTGTCTACAAAGGGACCAATGGGAAGCCAAGAGAAGAAACAAACAAAAAAGCCGTGCAAGAGCTAGTGCAATAATCTAGTTAAGATGTCCGAATGTCAGGTTAGCTAGGAGAAATACAGTCAAAGATAAGCCGCTAGTTGAAAGAGAGATTTCCAATATGAGTTGACGATAGAATTTTCCCATGAGGGCGATATGCACGAAACATGAATAATTACAGACAGCGAGTCCAAGAGATGATCGTATAAAATGAGTTGTGAGAGTGGAAAGACCATTCGGGATCTCGTATGAATAACGAGATAGGAGTGTACGTGTGTGTGTGAGAGAGAAGGAAATCTTGAAAAGGGGTAGCGGGTAGGTGTGTAAGGTGTAAAAAAGCAAGAAAATGAAATAAATCTATGACTACCTAGCTTCCAATTAATAAAACGTTATTGACAAGAGAAGTAGTGACAACTTACTTAAAATAAGTAGCAATTAAATAAGTGTCTGTGTAACCAGAAATATAAATAACTCCATAAGTACCCCTAAAGAAGTAAAAAGAAACAAAAGTATGTAGAGTAAATAACTAAACAATCCCCTCGAGAAGTAAAAACACAAATAGAAGAGCAAGACAAGCCAAAGCCAACGTGCACAATGGACCAAGAAGCACCAAGTGAGCGACAAGCAAAGCTAGCCGAGTTGAAGTGTATGTGAAGCATGGATGAAGGATCATGAAGCCCAATGTCAGAGAGAGCTTGGGCAAACAAGTTGAGGACCGTCATCCCAAAGCTTGTGATGAAGCTGCGTAAAGTAAAGTCACCTAACGTCTATGGAAAACTCCCACGACCCAAGAATTTTGTAAAAGCTAAGTAGAACCCCAAGGTGATGGAGACTAAGCTAATAAGTGTAGTGAGGACCGAGAGCCATAGCTCCGAGGCACCAATGTAGTTGGACCCAATAAGCCTAGTTTGTAATGACGAATAAGCAGACTGTTGCGGTAATGAAAAAGGAAGCATATGCAAAGCCACCCAATGTGGAAGAATAAATATTTGTCTACAAAGGGACCGATGGGAAGCCAAGAGAAGAAACAAACGAAACAGCCGCACGAGAGCTAGTGCAATAATCTAGTTAAGATGTCCAAATGTCAGGTTAGCCAGGAGAAATACAGTCAGAGAGAAGCCGCTAGTTGAAAGAGGGCTTTCCAATATGAGTTGACGATAGAATTTTCCCATGAGGGCGATATGCACGAAACATGAATAATTACAGACAGCGAATCCAAGAGATGATCGTATAAAATGAGTTGTGAGAGTGGAAAGACCATTCGGGATCTCGTACACGAAGCATAGCAGGGAAGCAAGGTTGTGTGTAGGACCAAGTTACAAGGAGGACTGAACAAAATGACCCATCCAGCATACCTGAGCGGTAGAGGAAGACACAACAAGCTTAGACAGAGTTGTAGAAGGCGGTAGTCATAAGGAGCAGCAGTTATGAGGGATTACAATAGGATATCATCCCAATAGCTTCAACAATTGCAAGACAACCTCTGCAGGGAGATGAGGATAGAGAAGATCAAGATAGAGAAGATGAAGCCGAGAATGAAGGAGAAGTGAAGGAGTTGAAGGTGGCTCCTTTAAAGCAAGGAGATGACGATAGAGATCATCAAGCCGAGAATGAAGGAGGAGCGAAGGAGTTGAAGTTGCAAGACAACCATTGCAGGGAGATGAGGATCGAGAAAATCAAGCCAAGAATGAAGGAGCAGCGAAGGAGTTGAAGGTGGCTCATTTAAAGCAAGGATGGCAACCGTTATGGGCACCCACGTAGTCTATGGTTATAATAAGGGATAGTGGAGGAGAGTGGGCGGTGGGCAATAGTAGTGACCACTAAGATTAGATCATGATAAGTTCGGGTGATAATTTTATGTGGAAGTAGTTTAGTGTGAAGCAATAAGAAGAAAAAGGGTAGTAAGTGCTAGTGAACGGGGGCCTAATGACCAAGAAGCACCAACTGAGTGACAAGAAAAGCTAGCCGAGTTGAAGTTTAGTTAGAGCAAAATTTTCCCTTCAATTCACAATCCTAAAGGAAGCCTAGGGGCCAATGAAATCAAGATGAGGGGTAGCCCTCTCCCATGAACGGTAATTAAGAGATATTAAAGTACACTTGAAAGCAATTAGACAATACGAAAGTCGCTAGTTAAAAAAGAATTGTTAAAGAGACAAGGAAGTTACAGAAAATAACCAAAAGGGAATTTAATGACCCTTTATGAAAAAGACATTACTAACTAAAGAAGGGATAGCAACTACGACCTTGACTGGCAATTACAGGAGGTTAAAGAGATAGAACTATTCTTCTATACGTGTAGAGGGGTCCTCATTTACACCTTTACTATGAATAACGATTAAGCATTTGTCCAAAGGGGTGTAATCCACGCATGGCCATAAGCAAAGTCATATGATGCTTAGAGCCCAAGGTAATTAAAATAAATCACTCATTGATAGACACAAATAGGTCATTAAAATTAAATGTAAATACAAGAAAATATATATAAGTACATATAAGTGTACGTGTGTGTGTGAGAGAGAAGGAAATCTTGAAAAGGGGTAGTGGGTAGGTGTGTAACATGTAAAAAAGCAAGAAAATGAAATAAATCTATGACTACCTAGCTTCCAATTAATAAAACCTTATTGACAAGAGAAGTAGTGACAACTTATGTAAAATAAGTAGCAATTAAATAAATGTGTGTAACCAGAAATATAATTAACTCCATAAGTATCCCTAAACAAGTAAAAAGAAACAAAAGTATGTAGAGTAAATAACTAAACAAACCCCTCGAGAAGTAAAAACAAAAATAGAAGAGCAAGACAAGCCAAAGCCAACGTGCACAATGGACTAAGAAGCACCAAGTGAGCGACAAGCAAAGCTAGCCAAGTTGAAGTGTGTGTGAAGCATGGACAGAGGATCGTGAAGCCCAATGCTAGAGAGAGTCTTGGGCAAAGAAGTTGAGGACCGTGATCCCAAAGCTTGCGATGAAGCTGCGTAAAGTAAAGTCATCTAACGTTGGGAAATCTATGGAAAACTTCCACGACCCAAGAGTTTTGTAAAAGCTAAGTAGAAGCCGAAGGTGATGGAGACTAAGCTAATAAGCATAGTGAGGACCGAGAGCCATAGCTCCGAGACACCAATGTAGTTGGACCCAATAAGCCTAGTTTGTATTGACGAATAAGCAGACTGTTGCGGTAATGTAAAAGGAAGCGTATGTAAAGCCCCCCAACGTGGAAGAATAAATATTTATCTACAAAGGGACCAATGGGAAGCCAAGAGAAGAAACAAACGAAAAAGCCGCACGAGAGCTAGTGCAATAATCTAGTTAAGATGTCCGAATGTCAGGTTAGCCAGGAGAAATATAGTCAGAGAGAAGCTGCTAGTTGAAAGAGAGCTTTCCAATATGAGTTGACCATAGGATTTTCCCATGAGGGTGATATGCACGAAACATGAATAATTACAGACAGCAAATCCAAGAGATGGTCGTATAAAATGACTTGTGAGAGTGGAAAGACCATTTGGGACCTCGTATACGGAGCATAGGAGGGAAGCAAGGTTGTGTGTAAGACCAAATTACAAGGAGGACGGAACAAAATGACCAATCCAGCACACCTGAGTGGTAGAGGAAGACACGACAAGGTTAGAAAGAGTTGTAGAAGGCGGTACAGTCATAAGGATAGCCCTCTCCCATGAACAGTAATTAAGAGATATTAAAATACACTTGAAAGCAATTAGACAATACAAAATTTGCTAGTCAGAAAAGAACTATTAAAGAGACAAGGAAGTTACAAAAAATAACCAAAAGGGAATTTAATGAACCTTTATGAAAAAGACATGGGATAGAACCTATGACCTTGACTAGCAATTACAGGAGGTTAAAGAGATAGAACTATTCTTCTATACGTGTAGAGGGGTCCTCATTTACACCTTTACTATGAATAACGATTAAGCATTTGTCCAAAGGGGTGTAATCCATGCATGGCCATAAGCAAAGTCATGCGATGGTTAGAGCCCAAGGTAATTAAAATAAATCACTAATTAGTAGACACAAATAGCTCATTGAAATTAAATGTAAACACAAGAAAATATATTTAAGTACATATAAGTGTACGTGTGTGTGTGAGAGAGAAGGAAATCTTGAAAAGGGGTAGCGGGTAGGTGTGTAAGGTGTAAAAAAGCAAGAAAATGAAATAAATCTATGACTACCTAGCTTCCAATTAATAAAACCTTATTGACAAGAGAAGTAGTGACAACTTACTTAAAATAAGTAGCAATTAAATAAGTGTGTGTGTAACGAGAAATATAAATAACTCCATAAGTATCCCTAAACAAGTAAAAAGAAACAAAAGTATGTAGAGTAAATAACTAAACAAACCCCTCGAGAAGTAAAAACAAAAATAGAAGAGAAAGACAAGCCAAAGCCAACGTGCACAATGAACCAAGAAGCACCAACTGAGTGACAAGAAAAGCTAGCCGAGTTGAAGTGTGTGTGAAGCATGGACGGAACAAAACGACCCATCCAGCATACCTGAGTGGTAGAGGAAGACACAACAAGCTTAGACAGAGTTGTAGAAGGCGGTAGTCATAAGGAGCAGCAATTATGAGGGATTACAATAGGATATCATCCCAATAGCTTAGACAATTGCAAGACAACCTTTGCAGGGAGATGAGGATAGAGAAGATCAAGATAGAGAAGATGAAGCCGAGAATGAAGGAGAAGCGAAGGAGTTGAAGGTGGCTCCTTGAAAGCAAGGCGATGAGGATAGAGATCATCAAGCCGAGAATGAAGGAGGAGCGAAGGAGTTGAAGTTGCAAGACATCCATTGCAAGGAGATGAGGATCGAGAAGATCAAGCCAAGAATTAAGGAGAAGTGAAGGAATTGAAGGTGGCTCATTTAAAGCAAGGATGGGAACTGTTATGGGCACCCACTTAGTCTATGGTTATAATAAGGGATAGTGGATGAGAGTGGGCGGTGGGCAATAGTAGTGACCACTAAGATTAGATCATGATAAGTTCGGGTGATAATTTTATGTGGAAGTAGTTTAGTGTGAAGCAATAAGAAGAAAAAGGTTAGTAAGTGCTAGTGAACGGGGGCCTAATGATCTAGTATAGAAAGTGAAAAAAAGGTCCGGGGGGGGGGGGGGGGAGAAACGCCTACATTAGTTAAGGATAAAGGCCATAACTAAAGCAAAAGTCCCAACTATTTAAAGGGTTTCTCTTCCCAAAACCGAAGATTTCCTCAAAATAGCTCTATTAGGATGCTAATATAATATGAAAGAGTAGTATATTAACAAAAATCACATATTTTGAATGAAAGGGGTTTTTATTAGAGGCACATAATAATACAACGATGTATATAGGAAAGCATTAGTAGGACGAATAAAAGTGTATGTATAAGTGGGGGGGGGGGTTTCTATAGTTAATAAGTGGGTTGTGAGGAAAAGGGGGTTGGTGTGCATATGATAAGTACACGATCGTGTGTGTGTGGTTGAATAAATTTAAAACAGTCTAAGAAAATTTCAAAGGTTAATTGTATAAGAAAAGAAGCTTTGAAGTAATTCAAAAGTTCAAGGGCAGGGGTGAGGGAGCCAATATGCGTGTTTATAGAGAAAGTGTGTGTGTGTGTGTGGCCCACCCCCAACCCAGAGGGTAAGACATGGTGGTGAGTGAGCCCACCATGTGGAACTTACTCCCCACCTAGTACTGTGTAGAGAAAAAATGGATCATCATGATAAGTGTCAAGAAGTGATGTCGCTAGTATAAGCATGTTCCAGCTCCATAGTAGGAGGGTATCCAAGGATTTGCACATAAAAGGTAATAATTAGTACTCCAATCAAATGGAATCAAGACATTACTTATTGAAAAATATTTATCACAAGCCAAAAATTACCCAATGATAACATGACTGCAAACTATACATAATAACGAGTTATCCAATCAATGTGAATTAACTGTATGACACTAGCCCGCCGACCAAAGGGTAGTTGGGAAATTAGAGTGTGTGCTTAGATTTAAAAGCCGCATCAATAATTGAGCCATACGATTAATTCCACCATTTGGATAAAAAGTTAAATATGCGAGAAGTACGAAAATAATTACGACAACTTAGAGTTGGGGCTTGCAAAATTTTGAGAGTTTGCAAAAATTCTAACAAAATTGAGAATTTCTAATCATATTATTGAGTTTGAAATAGGAACACAAGACTAGAAAAGGGCATCGAATCCATGAGGTAGTCTAGGTCCCTAGGTCCGAGTCCACTTACCTGCCACCTAGGTTCCAAGGTCAGGGTCCATCAACCTGCCGCCATCCAAGAAAAACTAGGTGTTAGAACATCATAGTTTCAATTGGGTAGACAGGTGATGCCTGTATTCCCTGGCATGTTATTGCTTTACCTAGGAACAAAGACATCCACCTAGATTCATAAATATCAATTTTTTGCAAATACCATATTATATGTACAATCAGTGTCACAACTTTAAATACATACCTCAATTACAAGGTTAATGTGCTTAGTAAAAATTAAAAGTTTAGTTAGAGCAAAAGTTTTTCTTTCATTCACAACCCTAAAGGGAGCCTAGGGCCAATGAAATCAAGATGAGGGATAGCCCTCTCCCATGAACAGTAATTAAGAGATATTAAAATACACTTGAAAGCAATTAGACAATACGAAATTTGCTAGTCAGAAGCCCCAACTCTAAGTTGTCGTTATTATTTTTGTACTTCTCGCATATTTAACTTTTTATCCAAATGGTGGAATTAATTGTATGGCTCATTTATTGATAAGACTTTTAAATCTTAGCACACACACTGATTTCCCAACTAGAGCCTTTGGTCGGCAGGCTAGTGCCATACAGTTAATTCACATTGATTGGATAACTCGTCATTATGTATAGTTTGTAGTCATGTTATCATTGGATAATTTTTGGCTTGTGATAAATATTTTTCAATAGGTAATGTTTTGATTCCATTTAATTGGAGTACTAATTATAACCTTTTATGTACAAATACTTGGAGACCACCCTACTATGGAACTGGAATATGCTTATACTAGTGACATCACTTCTTGACACTTATCATGATTATCCATTTTTTCTCTACACAGTACTAGGTGGGGAGTAAATTCCACATGGTGGGCTTAGTCCGCACCATGTGATCCTACCCTCTGGGTTGGGGGTGGGCCACACACACACACACACTTTTTCTATAAACACAGATATTGGCTCCCACACCCCTGCCCTTGAAGTTTTGAATTGCTTCAAAGCGTCTTTTCTTATACAATTAGCCTTTGAAAATTTCTTAGACTGTTTTAAATTTATTCAACCACACACACAATCGCACACTTATCATATGTACACAAACCCCCTTTTCCTCACAACCCACTTATTAACTATAGAAAAATCCCCCTCTACTTATACACACACTTTTATTCGTCCTACTAATGCTTTCTTACATACATCGTTGTATTATTATGTGCCTTTAATAAAACCCCCCTTCATTTAAAATATGTGATTTTTGTTAAAATACTACTCTTTCCCCTTTTCCTCACAACCCACTTATTAACTATAGAAAAATCCCCCTCTACTTATACACACACTTTTATTCGTCCTACTAATGCTTTCTTACATACATCGTTGTATTATTATGTGCCTTTAATAAAACCCCCCTTCATTTAAAATATGTGATTTTTGTTAAAATACTACTCTTTCTTACTATATTAGCATCCTAATAGAGCTATTTGTAAGCAAACCTTCAGTTTTGGAAGGAGAAACCCTTTAAATAGTTGGGACTTTTGCTTTAGTTATGGCCTTTATCCTTAACTAATGTAGGCGTTTCTCCCCCCCCCCCCCCCGACCTTTTTTCACTTGCTATACTAGATCATTAGACCCCCATTCACTGGCACTTATTACTCTTTTTCTTCTTATTGCTTCACACTAAACTACTTCCACATAAAATTATCACCCGAACTTATCATGATCTAATCTTAGTGGTCACTACTATTGCCCACCGCCCCACTCTCCTCCACTATCCCTTATTATAACCATAGACTACGTGGGTGCCCATAACGGTTGCCCTCCTTGCTTTAAATGAGCCAACTCCTTCGCTCCTCCTTCATTCTTGGCTTGATCTTCTCTATCCTTATCTCCCTGCAAAGGTTGTCTTGCAACTTCAACTTCTTCGCTCCTCCTTCAATCTCGACTTGATCTTCTCTATCCTCATCTCCTTGCTTTAAATGAGCCACCTTCAACTCCTTCGCTCCTCCTTCATTCTCGGCTTCATCTTCTCTATCCTCGTTCTCGGCTTGATCTTCTCTATCTTCATCTCCCTAGGGGCAAAGGTTGTCTTGCAATTGTCTAAGCTATCCGGATGATAGCCTATTGTAATCCCTCATAACAGCTGCTCCTTATGACTATACTGCCTTTTACAACTTTGTCTCAGCTTGTTGTGTCTTCCTCTACCACTCAGGTATTGTTTCGTCCTCCTTGTAACTTGGTCCTACACACAACCTTGCTTCCTTCCTATGCTTCGTATACAAGATCCCGAATGGTCTTTCCACTCTCACAAGTCATTTTATACTACCATCTCTTGGATTCACTGTGTGTAATTATTCATGTTTCGTGCACATCGCCCTCATGGGAAAATTCTATCGTCAACTCATATTGGAAAGCTCTCTTTCAACTAGCGGCTTCTCTCTGTTTGTATTGCTCCTAGCTAACCTGACATTTGGACATAACTCGATTATTGCATTAGCTCTCGCGTGGCTTTTTCGTTCGTTTGTTCTCTTGGCTTCTCATCGGTCCCTTTGTAGACAAAGATTTATTCTTCCACGTTGGGGGGCTTTGCATATGCTTCGTTTTTCATTACCGCAACAGTCTGCTTATTCGCCATTGCCACACGTCATGCGTGAGAGTCAAAAAACACACATCGAGGTGTTTTATTCAAACATTTGAGTCTCTGATGGGCACTATACTTTGCACATGACTTAGTATCATCCATTTTAAACTCCGTGCAAAGTATCAAACCCATAGAATATTATTTTCATGGTTCGGGATGCATTTTTTCTTGTTTTCTACCACCCGTCATGAGCAAGGGTGAAAAAGATGCATTGGGGCATCTAATTCGAATGTGCGAGTATCTGATGGGCAAGGTATTTTGCATAGGCCTTACTCAGCCACTTTAAGGCAAGTGCAAAGTGTCATGCCCATCAATATCATTTTCACGGTTGGGTATGCATTTTTGTTTGTTTTTTACCACCCATCATGTATGAGGGCCAAAACATGCATCAAGGTGTCTCATTCAACTTTCAAGTCTCCGATGGGGATGCTCCTTTGTATAGGCCTTAATCTCACACACTTTGGGGCCCTTTATAAAGTATCATGCTCATAAGATATCATTTTCATGGTCAAAGATGCAATCTTTCTTGTTTTCCATCTCCCATCATGCATGAAGGTTAAAAAACATGCATCGAGGTGTCTCGTTTGGACATGTAAGTATCTGATGGACAAGCTACTTTACACAGGAATTAGTCTCATTTACTTTAAGGCCCATGAAAATTATCATAGCTATTTTATATTATTTGCATGGTTGAGGATGTATTTTTCCTCGTTTTCCATCACACACCACGCATGAGGGTCAAAATACATGCATCGAGGTGTCTCATTCGAACATGCGAGTTTGTAGTGGACATGGTACTTTGCACAAGTTGTATCCTCATCCACTTTAAGGCCCATGAAAAGTATCATGCCCATCTGATATCATTTGCATGGTCGAGGATGCATTTTTCCTTGTTTTCTTACCACCCATCATGCACGAGTGTCAAAAAACACGCATGGAGGTACCTCATTCGGATATGCGATCCTTTGATGGCACAATAATTTTCACGAGCCTTAATCTCATCCACTTTAAGGCCCATGAAAAGTATTGTTCCCATGAGATCTTATTTGCATGGTCAAGGAAGTATTTTTCCTTATTTTCTCACCACATCATGCATGAGAGTAAAAAAAACACGCATCGGGTGTCTCATTCGGACATGCGATCCTTTGATGGACATGGTATATTACATGGGAATTAATATCATCCCCTTTAATACCCGTGCAAAGTATCTAGCCCATCGGATATCATTTGCACATTGTTTTTCATCACAAGTCATGCTTGAGGGTCAAAATACATGGATTAAGGGATTTCATTCAAATGTGTGAGTCTTCGATGGGAATCATACTTGTACGAACATCAGTCTCATCCATTTTAAGACCCATGGATAGTATCGTTCCCACCGAATATCGTTTGCATGGTCAAGAATATATTTTTCCTTATTTTCCACCACTTGTCATGCATGAGGTTCAAATAATATGCATCGGGGTATTTCATGGGCATAGTACTTTGCATGGACCTTAATCTCACCCACTTAAGACCCATTCAAAGTACCATAGGAGCCTAAGGCCAATGAAATCAAGATGAGGGGTAGCCCTCTCCCATGAACGGTAATTAAGAGAGATTAAACTACACTTGAAAGCAATTAGACAGTACAAAATTTGCTAGTTGAAAAAGAACTGTTAAAGAGAAAAGGAAGTTACAAAAAATAACCAAAAGGAAATTTAATGACCCTTTATGAAAAATGCATTACTAACTAAATAAGGGATAGCAACTACGACCTTGATTGGCAATTACAGGAGGTTAAAGAGATAGAACTATTCTTCTATAAGTGTAGAGGGGTCCTCACTTACACCTTTACTATGAATAACAATTAAGCATTTGTCCAAAGGGGTGTAATCCACACATGGCCATAAGCAAAGTCATATAATGGTAAGACCCCAAGGTAATTAAAATAAATCACTAATTAATAGACACAAATAGGTGATTAAAATTAAATGTAAATACAAGAAAATATATACGCGTAAATATATTTAACTACATATAAGTGTACGTGTGTGTTTGAGAGAGAAGGAAATTTTGAAAAGGGGTAGCGGGTAGGTGTGTAAAATGCTGGATTAGGGCATTAATGACAAGTAAAGGTGTAAAAAATCAAGAAAATGCTATGACTACCTAGCTTCCAATTGATAAAACCTTATTGAGAAGAGAAGTAGTGACAACTTACTTAAAATAAGTAGCAATAGTCAATATGTAGAGTAAATAACGAAACAAACCCCTCGAGAAGTAAAAACAAAAACAGAAGAGCAAGACAAGCCAAAGCCAACCTGCACAATGAACCAAGAAGCACCAAGTGAGCGACAAGCAAAGCTAGCCTAGTTGAAGTGTGTGTGAAGCATGGACGGAGGATCTTGAAGCGCAATGCCAGAGAGAGTCTTGGCCAAACCAGTTGAGGACCATGATCCCATTTGGCTTGCGATGAAGCTACGTAAAGTAAAGTCACCTAACGTGAGGAAAGCTATGGAAAACTCCCATGACCTAAGAGTTTTGTAAAAGCTAAGTGGAACCCAAAGGTGATGGAGACTAAGCTAATAAGCACAATGAGAACCGAGAGCCATAGCTCTGAGACACCATTGTAGTTAGACCCAATAAGCCTAGTTTACAATGCCGAATAAGCACACTGTTGCGGTAATGAAAAATGAAGCATATGCAAAGCCCCCCAATGTGGAAGAATAAATCTTTGTCTAGAAAGGGACCGATGGGAAGCCAAGAGAAGAAACAGAGCACCTGGTAGTGAGCCTATGTTGCACAGGTCTACGTTGAAATATGATGGATTTATAGCCATTGACTATGCCTACATGGTCAAAGTGATACAAGAACCAAAACCCACTTTTTTTGAGCAAGCCATGGGAAAAGAAAAATTGGAGAAAGCCATGGATGAAGAAATGGATGCCTTGGAAGAAAATGCTACATGGGAATTAGTGCCTTTGCCTAAAGACAAGAAGCACAATGCAAATGGTTCTGTGAGCAGATACAAGGCAAGATTAGTTGTCAAGGGTATGCATAGACATATGGCATTGATTATGAAGAAACATTCAGTCCAATTGCAAGGATGGAAACCGTAAGAGCAGTCATTGCTATGGCTGCATCAAAGGAATGGTCTTTACATTAAATGGATGTAAAGAATGCTTTCTTGCATGGTGATTTGCAAGAAGAGGTCTATATGGAGCAGCCACCAGGTGTGCAATTATCGAGTTAAGATGTCCAAATGTCAGGTTAGCTAGGAGCAATAGAGTCAGAGAGAAGCCGCTAGTTGAAAGAGAGCTTTCCAGTATGAGTTCATGATAGAATTTTCCATTGAGGGCGATATGCATGAAACATGAATAATTACAGACAATGAATCCAAGAGATGGTCGTATAAAATGACTTGTGAGAGTGGAAAGACCATTCGGGATCTTGTATACGGAGCATAGGAAGGAAGTAAGGTTGTATGTAGGACCAAGTTACAAGGAGGACGGAACAAAATGACCTGCCCAGCATACCTAAGTGGTAGAGGAAGACACAACAAGCTGAGACAAAGTTGTAGAAGGCAGTACAGTCATAAGGAGCAACTGTTCTGAGGGATTACAATAGGCTATCATCCGGATAGCTTAGACAATTGCAAGACAACCTTTGCAGGGAGATGAGGATAGAGAAGATCAAGTCGAGAACGAGGATAGAGAAGATGAAGCCAAGAATGAAGGAGGAGCGAAGGAGTTGAAGGTGGCTCATTTAAAGCAAGGAGATGAGGATAGAGAAGATCAAGCCGAGAATGAAGGAGGAGCAAAGGAGTTGAAGTTGCAAGACAAGCTTTGCAGGGAGATGAGGATAGAGAAGATCAAGCCAAGAATTAAGGAGGAGCGAAAGAGTTGAAGGTGGCTCATTTAAAGCAACGAGGGCAACCGTTATGGGCACCCACGTAGTCTATGGTTATAATAAGGGATAGTGGAGGAGAGTGGGGCGATGGGCAATAGTAGTGACCACTAAGATTAGATCGTGATAAGTTCGGGTGATAATTTTATGTGGGAGTAGTTTAGTGTGAAGCAATAAGAAGAAAAAGGGTAATAAGTGCCAGTGAACGGGAATCTAATGATCTAGTATAGCAAGTGAAAAAAAGATCGGGGGGGGGGGGGGGGTCAACGCCTACATTAGTTAAGGATAAAAGCCATAACTAAAGCAAAAGTCCCAACTATTTAAAGGGTTTTTCCTCCCAAAACCGAAGGTTTTCTCACAAATAGCTCTATTAGGATGCTAATATAGTAAGAAAGAGTAGTATATTAACAAAAATCACATATTTTAAATGAAGGGGGGTTTTATTAAAGGCACATAATAATACAACGATGTATGTAAGAAAGCATTAGTAGGACGAATAAAAGTATGTGTATAAGTAGAGGGGGATTTTTCTATAGTTAATAAGTGGGTTGTGAGAAAAAGGGGGTTTGTGTACATATGATAAGTGTGCGATTGTGTGTGTGTGGTTGAATAAATTTAAATCAGTTTAAGAAATGTTCAAAGGTTAAATGTATAAGAAAAGAAGCTTTGAAGTAATTCAAAAGTTCAAGGGCAAGGGTGTGGGAGCCAATATGTGTGTTTATAGAAAAAGTGTGTGTGTGTGTCTGGCCCACCCCCAACCCAGAGGGTAAAACCACATGGTGGGGAGTAAGCCCACCATGTGGAACTTACTCCCCACCTAGTACTATGTAGAGAAAAAATGGATCATCATGATAAGTGTGAAGAAGTGATGTCACTTGTATAAGCGTATTCCAGTCCCATGGTAGGGTGGTTTACCTAGGAACAAAGACATCCGCCTAGATTCATAAATATCAATTTTTTGCAAATACCATATTATATGTACAATCAGTGTCACAACTTTAAATAAATTAAACCTTACATACATCAATTACAAGGTTAATGTGCTTAGGAGAAATTAAAAGTTTAGTTAGAGCAAAATTTTCCCTTTAATTCACAACCCTAAAGGGAGCCTAAGGGCCAATGAAATCAAGATGAGGGGTGGCCCTCTCCCATGAACGGTAATTAAGGGAGATTAAACTACACTTGAAAGCAATTAGACAGTAAGAAATTTGCTAGTTAAAAAAGAACTGTTAAAGAGACAAGAAAGTTACAAAAAATAACCAAAAGGGAATTTAATGACCCTTTATGAAAAATACATTACTAACTAAAGAAGGGATAGCAACTACGACCTTGACTGGCAATTACAGGAGGTTAAAGAGATAGAACTATTCTTCTATAAGTGTAGAGGGGTCCTCATTTACACCTTTACTATAAATAATAATTAAGCATTTGTCCAAAGGGGTGTAATCCACACATGGCCATAAGCAAGTCATATAATGGTAATACCCCAAGGTATTTAAAATAAATCACTAATTATTAGACACAAATAGGTCATTAAATTCAAATGTAAATACAAGAAAATATATACGCGTATATATATTTAAGTACATATAAGTGTACATGTGTGTGTGAGAGAAGAAAATCTTGAAAAGGGGTAGCGGGTAGGTGTGTAAAATGCTGGATTAGGGACATTAATGACAAGTAAAGGTGTAAAAAAGCAAGAAAATGAAATAAATCTATGACTACCTAGCTTCTAATTGATAAAACCTTATTGAGAAGAGTAGTAACAACTTAGTTAAAATAAGTAGCAACCTATCAATAAATAATTAAATAAGTGTGTGTGTAACCAAAAATATAAATAACTCCATAAGTACCCCTAAAGAAGTAAAAAGAAACAAAAGTATGTAGAGTAAATAACGAAACAAATCCCTCGAGAAGTAAAAACAAAAATAGAAGAGCAAGATAAGCTAAAGCCAATGTGCACAATGAACAAAGAAGCACCGAGTGAGCAACAAGCAAAGCTAGCCGAGTTAGAGTGTGTGTGAAGCATGGACGGAGGATCGTGAAGCACAATGCTAGAGAGAGTCTTGGGCAAACAAGTTGAGGACCATGATCCCAAAGCTTGCGATGAAGCTGCGTAAAGTAAAGTCACCTAACATCAGAAAGCTATGGAAAACTCCCACGACCTAAGAGTTTTGCAAAAGCTAAGTAGAACCTGAGGGTGATGGAGACTAAGCTAATAAGTGCAATGAGAACCGAGAGCATAGCTCCGAGACACCAATGTAGTTGGACCCAATAAGCCTAGTTCGCAATGGCGAATAAGCAAATTGTTGTGGTAATGAAAAACGAAGCGTATGCAAAGCCCCCCAACATGGAAGAATAAATCTTTGTCTACAAAGGGACCAATGGGAAGCGAAGAGAAGAAACAAAGGAAAAAGCCGCGCGAGAGCTAGTGCAATAATCGAGTTAAGATGTCCAAATGTTAGGTTAGCTAGGAGCAATACAATCAGAGAGAAGCTACTAGTTGAAAGAGAGCTTTCCAATATGAGTTGACGATAGTATTTTCCCATGAGGGCGATATGCACAAAACATGAATAATTACAAACAGTGAATCCAAGAGATGGTCGTATAAAATGACTTGTCAAAGTGGAAAGACCATTCGGGATCTTGTATACGGAGCATAGGAAGGAAGCAAGGTTGTGCGTAGGACCAAGTTACAAGGAGGACAGAACAAAATGACCCATCTAGCATACCTGAGTGGTAGAGGAAGACAGAACAAGCTGAGACAAAGTTGTAGAAGGCAGTACAGTCATAAGGAGCAACTGTTATGAGGGATTACAATAGGCTATCATCCCGATAGCTTAGACAATTGCAAGACAACCTTTGCAGGGAGATGAGGATAGCGAAGATCAAGCCGAGAATGAGGATAGAGAAGATGAAGCCGAGAATGAAGGAGGAGCGAAGGAGTGGAAGGTGGCTCATTTAAAGCAAGGAGATGAGGACAGAGAAGATCAAGCCGAAAATGAAGGAGGAGTGAAGGAGTTGAAGTTGCAAGACAACCTTTGCAGGGAGATGAGGATAGAGAAGATCAATGAAGGAGGAGCGAAGGAGTTGAAGGTGGCTCATTTAAAGCAAGGAGGGCAACCGTTATGGGCAACCACGTAGTGGGTTGTGAGGAAAAGGGGGTTTGTGTACATATGATAAGTGTGCGATTGTGAGTGTGTGGTTGAATAAATTTAAAATAGTCGAAGAAATTTTTAAAGGTTAATTGTATAAGAAAAAAAGGTTTCAAGTAGTTCAAAAGTTCAAGGGCAGGGGTGTGGGAGCCAATATGTGTGATTATAAAAAAAGTGTGTGCGTGTGGCCCACCCCCAACCCAAAGGGTAAGACCACATGGTGGGGAGTAAGCCCACCATGTGGAACTTACTCCCCACCTAGTACTATGTAGAGCAAAAAATGGACCATCATGATAAGTGTCAAGAAGCGATGTCACAAGTATAAGCCTATTCCTATTCCATATTAGGGTGGTATCCAAGTATTTGCACATAAAAAGCAATAATTAGTACTCCAATGAAATGGAATCAAAACATTACCTATTGAAAAATATTTATCACAAGCCAAAAATTATCCAATGATAGCATGACTACAAACTATACATAATAACAAGTTATCGAATCAATGTGAATTAACTGTATGGCACTAGCCCGCCGACCAAATGCTAGTTGGGAAATTAGTGTGTGTGCTTAGATTTAAAAGTCCCATCAATAAATGAGCCATACAATTATTTCCACCATTTGGATAAAAAGTTAAATATGCGAGAAGTACAAAAGTAATTACGACCACTTAGAGTTGGGGCTTGCAAAATTTTGAGAGTTTGCAAAAATTCTAACAAAATTGAGAATTTATAATCATATTATTGAGTTTGAAATAGGAACACAAGATTGGAAAAGGGCGTCGACTCCATCAAGTAGTTTAGGTTTCGAGGTCAAGGTCCACTTACCTGCCACCTAGGTTCCAAGGTCAAGGTCCACTGCCCTACCACCACCCAAGAAAAACTAGGTGTTAGAACTCATAGTTTCAATTGAGTAGAAAGGTGATGCCTGTATTCCTTGACGTGTTATTGCTTTACCTAGGAACAAAGACATCTGCCTAGATTCATAATTATCAATTTTTTGAAAATACCATATTATATGTACAATCAGTGTCACAACTTTAAACAAATTAAACTTTACATACATCAATTACAAGGTTAATGTGCTAAGGAAAAATTAAAAGTTTAGTTAGAGCAAAATTTTCCCTCTAATTCACAACCCTAAAGGGAGCCTAAGGGCCAATGAAATCAAGATGAGGAGTAGCCCTCTCCCATGAATGGTAATTAAGAGATATTAAAGTACACTTGAAAGCAATTAGATAATACGAAATTTGCTAGTTAGAAAAGAACTGTTAAAGAGACAAGGACGTTACAAAAAATAACCAAAAGGGAATTTAATAACCCTTTATGAAAAAGACATTACTAACTAAAGAAGGGATAGCAACTACGACCTTGACTGGCAATTACAAGAGGTTAAAGAGATAGAACTATTCTTCTCTAAGTGTAGAGGGGTCCTCATTTACACCTTTACTACGAATAACAATTAAGCATTTGTCCAAAGGGGTATAATCCACACATGGCCATAAGCAAAGTCATATAATGGTAAGACCCAAAGGTAATTAAGATAAATCACTAATTAATAGACACAAATAGGTCATTAAAATTAAATGTAACTACAAGAAAATATATACACGTAAATATATTTAAGTACATATAAGTGTATGTGTGTGTGTGAGAGAGAGAAGGAAATCTTGAAAAGGGGTAGCCGGTAGGTGTGTGAAATTAGGGGCATTAATGACAAGTAAAGGTGTAAAAAAGCGATAAAATGAAATAAATCTATGACTACCTAACTTCCAATTAATAAAATTTTATTGAGAAGAGAAGTACAGACAACTTACTTAAAATAAGTAGCAATATGTCAATAAATAATTAAATAAGTGTGTGTAACAAAAAATATAAACAACTCCATAAGTACCCCTAAAGAAGTAAAAAGAACCAAAAATATGTAGAGTAAATAACTAAACAAACCCCTCGAGAAGTAAAAACAAAAATAGAAGAGCAAGACAAGCCAAAGCCAATGTGCACAATGAACCAAGAAGCTCTAAGTGAGCGACAAGCAAAGCTAGCCCGAGTTGAAGTGTGTGAAGCATGGACGGAGGATCATGAAGCGCAATGCCAGAGAGAGTCTTGGGCAAACAAGTTGAGGACCGTGATCCCAAAGCTTGCGATGAAGCTGCGTAAAGTAAAATCACGAAACTAAGCTAATAAGCGCGGTGAGAACCGAGAGCCATGGCTCCGACACACCAATATAGTTGGACCCAATAAGCCTAGTTTGCAATGGCAAATAAGCAGACTGTTGTGCTAATGAAAAATGAAGCGTATGCAAAGCCAATGAATCCAAGATATGTTCCTATAAAATGACTTGTGAGAGTGGAAAGACCATTCGAGATCTTGTATACGGAGCATAGGAAGGAAGCAGGTTGTATGTAGGACCAAGTTACAAAGAGAACGAAACAAAATGACCCATCCAGCATACTTGAGTGGTAGAGGAAGACACAACAAGCTGAAACAAAGTTGTAGAAGGCAATACAAACATAAGGAGCAGTAGTTATGAGGGATTACAGTAGGCTATCATCCCGATAGCTTAGAGAATTACAAGACGACCTTTGCAGGGACATGAGGATAGAGAAGATCAAACCAAGAATGAGGATAGAGAAGATGAAGCCGAGAATGAAGGAGGAGCGAAGGAGTTGAAGGTGGCTCATTTAAAGCAAGGAGAGGAGGATAGTGAAGATGAAGCCGAGAATGCAAGAGGAGCGAAGGAGTTGAAGTTGCAAGACAACCTTTGCACGGAGGTGAGGATAGAGAAGATCAAGCCAAGAATGAAGGAGGAGCGAAGGAGTTGAAGGTGGCTCATTTAAAGCAAGGAGGGCAACCGTAATGGGCACCCACATAGTCTATGGTTATAATAAGGGACAGTGGAGGAGAGTGGGGCAGTGGGCAATAGTAGTGACTACTAAGATTAGATCATGATAAGTTTGGGTGATAATTTTATGTGGAAGTAGTTTAGTGTGAAGCAATAAGAAGAAAAAGGGTAATAAGTGCCAGTGAACGGGGGTCTAATGATCTAGTATAGCAAGTGAAAAAAAAGTTTGGGGTGGGAGAAACTCCTCCATTAGTTAAGGATAAAGGCCATAACTAAAGCAAAAGTTCCAACTATTTAAAGGGTTTCTCCTCCCAAAACCGAAGGTTTCCTCACAAATAGCTCTATTAGGATGCTAATATAGTAAAAAAGAGTAGTATATTAACAAAAATCACATATTTTAAATGAAGAGGGGTTTTATTAAAGGCACATAATAATACAACGATGTATGTAAGAAAGCATTAGCAGGAAGAATAAAAGTGTGTGTATAAGTAGGGGGGGGATTTTTCTATAATTAATAAGTGGGTTGTGAGAAGAAGGGGGTTTGTGTACATATGATAAGTGGGTCATTCTGTGTGTGGTTGAATAATTTAAAACAGTCATAAATTTTTAAAGATTAATTGTATAAATAAAGAAGCTTTGAGGTAATTCAAAAGTTCAAGGGCAGAGGTGTGGGAGCCAATATCTGTGTTTATAGAAAAAGTGTTTGTGTGTGTGGCCCACCCCCAACCCAGAGGGTAAGACCACATGGTGGAGAGTAAGCCCACCATGTGGAACTTACTCCTGATGTTAGGTGACTTTACTTTACACAACTTCATCGCAAGCTTTGGGATCACGGTCCTCAACTTGTTTGCCCAAGACTCTCTCTGGCATTGCGCTTCATGATCCTCCATCCATGCTTCACACACACTTCAACTCGGCTAGCTTTGCTTGACGCTCACTTGGTGCTTCTTGGTTGATTGTGCATGTTGGCTTTGGCTTGTCTTGCTCTTCTATTTTTATTTTTACTTCTCGAGGGGTTTGTTAAGTTATTTACTCTACATACTTTTGTTTCTTTGTACTTCTTTAGGGGTACTTATGGAGTTATTTATATTTTTGGTTACACACACTTATTTAATTTTTTATGTCATGACATATTGCTACTTATTTTAAGTAAGTTGTCACTACTTCTCTTCTCAATAATGTGGTAGGTCGATGGACCCTGACCTCGTGACCTAGGTGGCAGGTAAGTGGACCCTGACCTTGGGACCTAGACTACCTCATGGATTCGATGCCCTTTTCCAGTCTTATCTTTCTATTTCAAACTCAATAATATGATTATAAATTCTCAATTTTTTTAGAATTTTTGCAAACTCTCAAAATTTTGCAAGCCCCAACTCTATGTTATTGTAATTATTTTTGTACTCGCATATTTAACTTTTTATCCAAATGGTGGAATTAATCATATGGCTCATTTATTGATGGGGCTTTTAAATCTAAGCAAACACACTGATTTTCCAACTACCCTTTGGTCGGCGGGCTAGTGCCATAAAGTTAATTCACATTGATTGGATAACTCGTTATTATGTATAGTTTGTAGGCATGTTATCATTGGGTAATTTTGGGCTTGTGATAAATATTTTTCAATAGGTAATGTATTGATTCCATTTGATTGGAGTACTAATTATTACCTTTTATGTGCAAATCCTTGGATACCACCCTACTATGGAACTAGAACATGCTTATACTAGTGACATCAGTTCTTGACACTTATCATGATGATCCATTTTTTCTCTACATAGTACTAGGTGGGGAGTAAGTTCCACATGGTGGGCTTACTCCCCACCATGTGGTCTTACCCTCTGGGTTGGTGGGGGTGGGCCACACACACACACACTTTTTCTATAAACACGCATATTGGATCCCACACCCCTGCCCTTGAACTTTTGAATTACTTGAAAGCTTCTTTTCTTATACAATTAACCTTTGAAAATTTCATAGACTGTTTTAAATTTATTCAACCACACACACACAATCGCACACTTATCATATGTACACAAACCCCCTTTTCCTCACAACCCACTTATTAACTATAGAAAACCCCCCCCCTACTTATACACACACTTTTATTCGTCCTATTAATGCTTTCTTACATACATCGTTGTATTATTATGTGCCTCTAATAAAACCCCCTTTGTTAATATACTACTCTTTCTTACTATATTAGCATCCTAATAGAGCTATTTGTGAGGAAACCTTCGGTTTTGGGAGGAGAAACCCTTTAAATAGTTGGGACTTTTGCTTTAGTTATGGCCTTTATCCTTAACTAATGTAGGCGTTTCTTCCCCCCCCCTCAAACTTTTTTTCGCTTCCTATACTAGATCATTAGACCCCCGTACAGTGGCACTTACTACCCTTTTTCTTCTTATTTCTTCACACTTAACTAATTCCACATTACCATAGACTACATGGATGCCCATAACGGTTGCCCTCCTTCCTTTAAATCAACCACCTTCAACTCCTTCGCTCCTCCTTCATTCTTGGCTTGATCTTCTCTATCCTCATCTCCCTGCAAAAGTTGTCTTGCAACTTCAACTCCTTCGCTCCTCCTTCATTCTCGGCTTGATCTTCTCTATCCTCATCTGCTTGCTTTAAATGAGCCACCTTCAACTCCTTCGCTCCTCCTTCATTCTCGGCTTCATCTTCTCTATCTTGATCTTCTCTATCCTCATCTCCCTACAAAGGTTGTCTTGCAATTGTCTAAGCTATTGGGATGATATCCTATTGTAATCCCTCATAACTACTGCTCCTTATGATTGTACCACCTTCTACAACTTTGTCTCAGCTTGTTGTGTCTTCCTCTACTACTCAGGTATGCTGGATGGGTCATTTTGTTCCGTCCTCCTTGTAACTTGGTCCTACACACAACCTTGCTTCCCTCCTATGCTCCGTATACGAGATCCCGAATGGTCTTTCCACTCTCACAAGTCATTTTATATGACCATCTCTTGGATTTACTATTTGTAATTATTCATGTTTCGTGCATATCGCCCTCATGGAAAAATTCTATCGTCAACTCATATTGGAAAGCTCTCTTTCAACTAGCGGCTTCTCTATGACTGTATTGCTCCTAGCTAACCTGCCATTGGGACATCTTAACTCGATTATTGCACTAGCACTCGTGCGGCTTTTTCATTTGTTTCTTCTCTTGGCTTCCCATCGGTCCCTTTGTAGACAAAGATTTATTCTTCCAAGCTGGGGGAGCTTTGCATACGCTTCGTTCTTCATTACCGCAACACTGTGCTTATTTTCCATTGCAAACTAGGCTTATTGGGTCCAACTACATTGGCGTCTCGGAGCTATAGCTGTCAGTTCTCACTGTGGTTATTGGCTTAGTCTGCATCACCTTCGGGTTCTACTTAGCTTTTACAAAACTCTTGGGTCATGGAAGTTTTCCATAGATTTCATGACATTAGGTGACTTTACTTTATGCAGCTTGTCTTGCTCTTCTATTTTTGTTTTTACTTCTCGAGCGGTATGTTTAGTTATTTACTCTACATACTTTTGTTTCTTTTTACTTCTTTAGGGGTACTTATGGAGTTATTTATATTTCTGGTTACACACATACTTATTTAATTATTTATTGACATATTGCTACTTATTTTAAGTAAGTTGTCTCTACTCTTCTAAATAAGGTTTTATTAATTGGAACCTAGCTAGTCATAGATTCATTTCATTTTCTTGCTTTTTTACACCTTTACTTGTCGTTAATGCCCCTAATCCAGCATTTTACACAACTACCCACTACCCTTTTCAAGATTTCCTTCTCTCTCACACAGACACGTACACTTATATGTACTTAAATATATTTACGCGTATATATTTTCTTGTATTTACATTTAATTTTAATGACCTATTTGTGTTTATTAATTAGTGATTTATTTTAATTACCTTGGGCTCTAACCATCACATGACTTTGCTTATGGCCATGCATGGATTACACCCCTTTGGACAAATGCTTAATCGTTATTCATAGTAAAGGTGTAAATGAGGACCCCTCTACACATATAGAAGAATAGTTCTATCTCTTTAACCTCCTGTAATTGCTAGTCAAGGTCGTAGTTGCTATCCCTTCTTTAGTTAGTAATGTTTTTTTCATAAAGGGTCATTAAATTCCCTTTTGATTATTTTTTGTAACTTCCTTGTCTCTTTAACAGTTCTTTTTTAACTAGCGAATTTTGTATTGTCTAATTGCTTTCAAGTGTATTTTAATATCTCTTAATTACCGTTCATGGGAGAGGGCTACCCCTCATCTTGATTTCATTGGCCCCTAGGCTCCCTTTAGGGTTGTGAATTAAAGGGAAAATTTTGCTCTAACTAAACTTATAATTTTCCCTAAGCACATGAACCTTGTAATTGATGTATGTATTTAAAGTTGTGACACTGATTGTACATATAATATGGTATTTGCAAAAAATTGATATTTATGAATCTAGGCGGATGTCTTTGTTCCTTGATAAAGCAATAACACACCAGGGAATACAGGCATCACCTGTCTACCCAATTGAAACTATGATGTTCTAACACCTAGTTTTTCTTGGATGGCGGTAGGTCAATGGACCACGACCTTGGAACCTAGGTGGCAGGTAAGTGGACCCTGACCTAGGGACCTAGACTACCTCATGGATTCGACGCCCTTTTCCAGTCTTGTGTTCCTATTTCAAACTCAACAATATGACTAAAAATTCTCAATTTTGTTAGAATTTTTGCAAACTCTCAAAATCTTCCAAGCTCCAACTCTAAGTTGTCGTAATTATTTTTGTACTTCGCGCATATTTAACTTTTTATCCAAATGGTGGAATTAATCGTATGGATCATTTATTGATGCGGTTTTTAAATCTAAGCACACACACTGATTTCCCAACTACCCTTTGGTCGGCGGGCTAGTGCCATAAAGTTTATTCACATTGATTGGATAACTCGTTATTATGTATAGTTTGTAGTCATGTTATCATTGTGTAATTTTTGGCTTGTGATAAATATTTTTCAATAGGTAATGTATTGATTCCATTTGATTGGAGTACTATTTATTACCTTTTATGTGCAAATCCTTGGATACCACCTTACTATGGAACTAGAACACGATTATACTAGCGACATCACTTCTTGACACTTATCATGATGATACATTTTTTCTCCACATAGTACTAGGTGGGAAGTAAGTTCCACATCTTGGGCTTACTCCCACCATGTGGTCTTACCCTCTGGGTTGGGGGTGGGCCACACACACACACACACACACTTTTTCTATAAACACGCATATTGGCTCCCACACCTCTGCACTTGAACTTTTGAATTACTTGAAAGCTTTTTTTCTTATACAATTAACCTTTGAGAATTTCTTAGACTGTTTTAAATTTATTCAACCACACACACACGATCGTGCACTTATCATATGCACACAAACCCCCTTTTCCTCACAACCTGCTTATTAACTATAGAAAACCCCCCCTTACTTATACACATACTTTTATTAGTCCTACTAATGCTTTCTTACATACATCGTTGTATTATTATGTGCCTGTAATAAAACCCCCCTTCATTTAGAATATGTGATTTTTGTTAATATACTACTCTTTCTTACTATATTAGCATCCTAATAGAGCTATCTGTGAGGAAACCTTTGGTTTTGGGAGGAGAAACCCTTTAAATATTTGGGACTTTCGCTTTAGTTATGGTCTTTATCCTTAACTAATGTAGGCATTTCTTCCCCCCCCCTCCCGACCTTTTTTCCGCTTCCTATACTAAGATCATTAGACCCCCATTCACTGGTACTTACTACCCTTTTTCTTCTTATTGCTTCACACTAAACTACTTCCACATAAAATTATCACCCGAACTTATCATGATCTAATCTTAGTGGTCACTACTATTGCCCACCGCCCCACTCTCCTCCACTATCCCTTATTATAACCATAGACTACGTGGGTGCCCATAACGGTTGCCCTCCTTGCTTTAAATGAGCCACCTTCAACTCCTTTGCTCCTCCTTCATTTTTGGCTTGATCTTCTCGATCCTCATCTCCTTACAAAGGTTGTCTTGCAACTTCAACTCCTTCACTCCTGCTTCATTCTCAGCTTGATCTTCTCTATCCTCATCTCCTTGCTTTAAATGAGCCACCTTCAACTCCTTCGCTCCTCCTTCATTCTCGGCTTCTTTATCTTCTCTATCTTGATCTTCTCTATCCTCATCTCCCTGCAGAGGTTGTCTTGCAATTGTCTAAGCTATCGGGATGATATCCTATTGTAATCCCTCATAACTGCTGCTCCTTATGACTGTACCGCCTTCTACAACTTTGTCTAAGCTTGTTGTGTCTTCCTCTACCGCTCAGGTATGCTGGATGGGTCATTTTGTTCCGTCCTCCTTGTAACTTGGTCCTACACACAACCTTGCTTCCCTCCTATGCTCCGTATATGAGATCCTGAATGGTCTTTCCACTCTCACAAGTCATTTTATACGACCATCTCATGGATTCGCTGTCTGTAATTATTCATGTTTCGTGCATATCGCCCTCATGGGAAAATTCTATCGTCAACTCATATTGGAAAGTTCTCTTTCAACTAGCGGCTTCTCTCTGACTGTATTTCTCCTGGCTAACATGACATTTGAAGATATTTACTCGATTATTGCACTAGCTCTCGCGTGGCTTTTTCGTTTGTTTCTTCTCTTGGCTTCCCATTGATCCCTTTGTAGACAAATATTTATTCTTCCACATTGGGGGGCTTTGCATACACTTCATTTTTCATTACCGCAAGAGTCTGCTTATTCGTCACTGCAAACTAGGCTTATTGGGTCCAACTATATTGGTGTCTCGGAGCTATGGCTCTCGGTCCTCACTACGCTTATTAGCTTTAATTTCATCACCTTCGGGTTCTACTTAGCTTTTACAAAACTCTTGGGTAATGGGAGTTTTCCATAGATTTCCTGACATTAGGTGACTTTACTTTACACAGCTTCATCGCAAGCTTTGGGATCACGGTCCTCAACTTGTTTGCCCAAGACACTCTCTGGCATTGCGCTTCACGATTCTCTATCCATGCTTCACACACACTTCAACTCGGCTAGCTTTTCTTGTCACTCACTTGGTGCTTCTTGGTTCATTGTGCACGTTGGCTTTGGCTTGTCTTGCTCTTCTATTTTTGTTTTTAGTTCTCGAGGGGTTTGTTTAGTTATTTACTCTACATACTTTTGTTTCCTTTTACTTGTTTAGGGGTACTTATGGAGTTATTTATATTTCTGGTTACACACAGACTTATTTAATTGCTACTTATTTTAAGTAAGTTGTCACCACTTCTCTTCTCAATAAGGTTTTATTAATTGGAAGCGAGGTAGTCATAGATTTATTTCATTTTCTTGCTTTTTTATCTTTACTTGTCGTTAATGCCCCTAATCCCGCGTTCTACACACCTACCCGCTACCCCTTTTCAAGATTTCCTTCTCTCTCACACACACACATACAATTATATGTACTTAAATGTATTTACGAGTATATATTTTCTTGTATTTACATTTAATTTTAATGACCTATTTGTGTCTATTAATTAGTGATTTATTTTAATTACCTTGGGCTCTAACCATCACATGACTTTTCTTATGGCCATGTGTGGATTACACCCCTTTGGACAAATGCTAAATCATTATTCATAGTAAAGGTGTAAATGAGGACCCCTCTACACATATAGAAGAATAGTTCTATCACTTTAACCTCCTGTAATTGCCAGTCAAGGTCGTAGTTGCTATCCCTTCTTTAGTTAGTAATGTCTTTTTCATAAAGGGTCATTAAATTCCCTTTTGATTATTTTTTGTAACTTCCTTGTCTCTTTAACAGTTCTTTTTTAACTAGCGAATTTCGTATTGTCTAATTGCTTTCAAGTGTACTTTAATATCTCTTAATTACCGTTCATGGGAGAGGGCTACCCCTCATCTTGATTTCATTGGCCCTAGGCTCCCTTTAGGGTTGTGAATTAAAGGGAAAATTTTGCTCTAACTAAACTTTTAATTTTCACTAAGCACATTAACGTTGTAATTGAGGTATGTATTTAAAGTTGTGACACTGATTGTACATATAATATGGTATTTGCAAAAAATTGATATTTATGAATCTAGGCTGATGTCTTTGTTCTTTGATAAAGCAATAACACACTAGGGAATATAGGCATCACCTGTCTACCCAATTGAAACTATGATGTTCTAACACTTAGTTTTTCTTGGATGGCAGCAGGTCCATGGACCCTGACCTTGGAACCTAGGTGGCAGGTAAGTGGACCCTGACCTAGGGACCTAGACTACCTCATGGATTTGACACCCTTTTCCAGTCTTGTGTTCCTATTTCAAACTCAACAATATGATTAGAAATTCTCAATTTTGTTAGAATTTTTGAAAACTCTCAAAATTTTACAAGCCCCAACTCTAAGTTTTCGTAGTTAATTTTGTACTTCTCGCATATTTAACTTTTTATCCAAACGGTGGAATTAATCGTATGGCTCATTTATTGATGCGGCTTTTAAATCTAAGCACACACACTGATTTCCCAACTAGCCTTTGGTCGACGGACTAGTGCCATGCAATTAATTCACATTGATTGGATAACTCGTTATTATGTATAGTTTGTAGTCATGTTATCATTGTGTAATTTCTGGCTTGTGATAAATATTTTTCAATAGGTAATGTCTTGATTCCATTTGATTGGAGTACTAATTATTACCTTTTATGTGCAAATCCTTGGATACCCTCCTACTATGGAATTGGAACACGCTTATACTAGCGACATCACTTCTTGACACTTATCATGATGATCCATTTTTTCTCTACACAGTACTAGGTGGGGAGTAAGTTCCACATGGTGGGCTTACTCCCCACCATGTGGTCTTACGCTTTGGGTTGGGGGTGGGCCACACACACGCATACACACTTTTTTTATAAACACGCATATTGGCTCCCTCACCCCTGCCCTTAAACTTTTGAATTACTTGAGAGCTTCTTTTCTTATCCAATTAACCTTTGAAAATTTCTTAGGCTATTTTAAATTTATTCAACCACACACACACGATCGTGCACTTATCATATGCACACAAACCCCCTTTTCCTCACAACCCACTTATTAACTATAGAAAACCCTCCCGCCTACTTATACACACACTTTTATTCGTCCTACTCATGCTTTCTTACATACATCATTGTATTATTATGTGCCTCTAATAAAACCCCCTTTCATTCAAAATATGTGATTTTTGTTAATATACTACTCTTTCTTACTATATTAGCATTCTAATAGAGCTATTTATGAGGAAACCTTCGGTTTTGGGAGGAGAAACCCTTTAAATAGTTGGGACTTTCGCTTTAGTTATGGCCTTTATCCTTAACTAATGTAGGCGTTTCTTTCCCCCCCCGACCTTTTTTTCGCTTCCTATACTAGATCATTAGACCCCCGTTCACTGGCACTTACTAGGGGCGGTGGGCAATAGTATTGACCACTAAGATTAGATCATGATAAGTCCAGGTGATAATTATATGTGGAAGTAGTTTAGTGTGAAGCAATAAGAAGAAAAAGGGTACTCTCCTCCACTATCCCTTATTATAACCATAGACTACATGGGTGCCCATAATGGTTGCCCTCCTTGCTTAAATGAGCCACCTTCAACTCCTTTGCTCTTCCTTCATTCTTGGCTTGATCTTCTCGATCCTCATCTCCCTGCAATGGTTGTCTTGCAACTTCAACTCCTTCGCTCCTCCTTCATTCTCGGCTTGATGATCTCTATCCTCATCTCCTTGCTTTAAAGGAGCCACTTCCAACTCCTTCGCTTCTCCTTCATTCTCGGCTTCATCTTCTCTATCTTGATCTTCTCTATCCTCATCTCCTTGCAGAGGTTGTCTTGCAATTGTCTAAGCTATTGGGATGATATCCTATTGTAATTCCTCATAACTGCTGCTCCTTATGACTGTACCGTCTTCTACAACTCTGTCTAAGCTTGTTGTGTCTTCCTCTACCGCTCAAGTATGCTGGATGGGTCATTTTGTTCCGTCCTCCTTGTAACTTGGTCCTATACACAACCTTGCTTCCCTCCTATGCTCCGTATATGAGATCCCGATTGGTCTTTCCACTCTCACAAGTCATTTTATACGACCATCTCTTGGATTCGCTGTCTGTAATTATTCATGTTTCGTGCATATCAATCTCATGGGAAAATTCTATCGTCAACTCATATTGGAAAGCTCTCTTTCAACTAGCGGCTTCTCTCTGACTGTATTTCTCTTGGCTAACCTGACATTCGAACATCTTAACTAGATTATTGCACTAGCTCTCACGCGGCTTTTTCGTTTGTTTCTTCTCTTGGCTTCCCATCGGTCCCTTTGTAGACAAATATTTATTCTTCCACGTTGGGGAGCTTTGCATACGCTTCCTTTTTCATTACCGCAACAGTCTACTTATTCGTCATTACAATTGGGTCCAACTACATTGGTGTCTCGGAGCTATGGCTCTCGGTCCTCACTGCCCTTATTAGCTTTAATTCCATCACCTTCGGGTTCTACTTAGCTTTTACAAAACTCTTGGGTCGTGGGAGTTTTCCATAGATTTCCAGACGTTAGGTGACTTTACTTTATGCAGCTTCATCGCAAGCTTTGGGATCACGGTCCTCAACTTGTTTGCCCAAGTCTCTCTCTAGCATTGGGCTTCACGATCCTCCGTCCATGCTTCACACACACTTCAACTCGGCTAGCTTTGCTTGTCGCTCACTTGGTGCTTCTTGGTCCATTGTGCACGTTGGCTTTGGCTTGTCTTGCTCTTCTATTTTTGTTTTTACTTCTCGAGGGGTTTGTTTCGTTATTTACTCTACATACTTTTGTTTCTTTTTACTTCTCTAGGGGTACTTATGGAGTTATTTATATTTCTGGTTACACACACACTTATTTAATTGCTACTTATTTTAAGTAAGTTGTCACTACTTCTCTTCTCAATAAGGTTTTATTAATTGGAAGCGAGGTAGTCATAGATTGATTCCATTTTCTTGCTTTTTTATCTTTACTTATCGTTAATGCCCCTAATCCAGCGTTCTACACACCTACCCGCTACCCCTTTTCAAGATTTCCTTCTCTCTCACACACACACATACAATTATATGTACTTTAATATATTTACAAGTATATGTTTTCTTGTATTTACATTTGATTTTAATGACCTATTTGTGTCTATTAATTAGTGATTTATTTTAATTACCTTGGGCTCTAACCATCACATGACTTTGCTTATGGCCATGTGTGGATTACACCCCTTTGGACAAATGCTTAATCGTTATTCATAGTAAAGGTGTAAATGAGGACCCCTCTACATGTATAAAAGAATAGTTCTATCTCTTTAACCTCCTGTGATTGCCAGTCAAGGTCGTAGTTGCTATCCCCTCTTTAGTTAGTGATGTCTTTTTCATTAAGGGTCATTAAATTCCCTTTTGATTATTTTTTGTAACTTCCTTGTCTCTTTAACTGGTCTTTTTTAACTAGCAAATTTCATACTGTCTAATTGCTTTCAAGTGTACTTTAATATCTCTTAATTACCATTCATGGGAGAGGGCTACCTCTCATCTTGATTTCATTGGCCCCTAGGCTCCCTTTAGGGTTGTGAATTAAAGGGAAAATTTTGCTCTAACTAAACTTATAATTTTCCCTAAGCACATGAACCTTGTAATTGATGTATGTATTTAAAGTTGTGACACTGATTGTACATATAATATGGTATCTGCAAAAAAATAATATTTATGAATCTAGGCTGATGTCTTTGTTCCTTGATAAAGCAATAACACACCAGGGAATACAGGCATCACCTGTTTACCCAATTGAAACTATGATGTTCTAACACCTAGTTTTTCTTGGATGGCAGCAGGTCCATGGACCCTGACCTTGGAACCTAGGTGGCAGGTAAGTGGACCCTGACCTAGGGACCTAGACTACCTCATGGATTCGACGCCCTTTTCCAGTCTTGTGTTCCTATTTCAAACTCAACAATATGATTAGAAATTCTCAATTTCGTTAGAAATTTTGCAAACTCTCAAAATTTTACAAGCCCCAACTCTAAGTTGTCGTAATTATTTTTGTACTTCTCGCATATTTAACTTTTTATCCAAATGGTGGAATTAAACGTATGGCTCATTTATTGATGCGGTTTCTAAATCTAAGCACACACACTGATTTCCCAACTAGCCTTTGGTCGACGGACTAGTGCCATACAATTAATTCACACTGATTGGATAACTCGTTATTATGTATAGTTTGTAGTCATGTTATCATTGCGTAATTTTTGGCTTGTGATAAATATTTTTCAATAGGTAATGTCTTGATTCCATTTGATTGGAGTACTAATTATTACCTTTTATGTGCAAATCCTTGGATACCCTCCTACTATGAAACTGGAACATGCTTATACTAGCGACATCACTTCTTGACACTTATCATGATGATCCATTTTTTCTCTACACAGTACTAGGTGGGGAGTAATTTCCACATGGTGGGCTTACTCCCCACCATATGATCCATTTTTTCTCTACACAATACTAGGTAGGGAGTAAGTTCCACATGGTGGGCTTACTCCCCGCCATGTGGTCTTACCCTCTGGGTTGGGGGTGGGCCACACACACGTGTACACACACACATTTCTTATAAACACGTATATTGGCTCCCACACCCCTACCCTTGAACTTTTGAATTACTTGAAAGCTTCTTTTCTTATCCAATTAACCTTTGAAAATTTCTTAGACTATTTTAAATTTATTCAACCACACACACACGATCGCGCACTTATCATATGCACACAAACCCCCTTTTCCTCACAACCCACTTATTAACTATAGAAAACCCTCCCCCCTACTTATACACACACTTTTATTCGTCCTACTAATGCTTTCTTACATACATCGTTGTATTATTATGTGCCTCTAATAAAACCCCCTTTAATTCAAAATATGTGATTTTTGTTAATATACTACTCTTTCTTACTATATTAGCATCTTAATAGAGCTTTTTATGAGGAACCATCGGTTTTGGGAGGTGAAACCCCTTAAATAGTTGGGACTTTCGCTTTAGTTATGGCCTTTATCCTTAACTAATGTAGGCGTTTCTTCCCCCCCCCCCCCGACCTTTTTTTCGCTTCCTATACTAGATCATTAGACCCCTGTTCACTGGCACTTACTAACCTTTTTCTTCTTATTGCTTCACACTAAACTACTTCCACATAAAATTATCACCCGAACTTATCATGATCTAATCTTAGTGGTCACTACTATTGCCCATTACCCCACTATCCTCCACTATCCCTTATTAAAACCATAGACTACGTGGGTGCCCATAACGGTTGCCCTCCTTGCTTAAATGAGCCACCTTCAACTCCTTCGCTCCTCCTTCATTCTTGGCTTGATCTTCTCGATCCTCATCTCCCTGCAATGGTTGTCTTGCAACATCAACTCCTTCACTTCTCCTTCATTCTCGGCTTGATGATCTCTATCCTCATCTCCTTGCTTTAAAGGAGCCACCTTCAACTCCTTCGCTTCACCTTCATTCTCGGCTTTATTTTCTCTATCTTGATCTTCTCTATCCTCATCTCCCTGCAGAGGTTGTCTTGTAATTGTCTAAGCTATTGGGATGATATCCTATTGTAATCCCTCATAACTGCTGCTCCTTATGACTGTACCGCCTTGGGATGCTTGTCGCTTTTTACTTCTTTAGGGGTACATACAATTGTTCCTTTTTACTTCTTTAGGGGTACTTATGGAGTTATTTATATTTTTGGTTACACACACACTTATTTAATTGCTACTTATTTTAAGTACGATGTCATTACTTCTCTTGTCAATAAGGTTTTATTAATTGGAAGCTAGGTAGTCATAGATTTATTTCATTTTCTTGCTTTTTTACACCTTACACACCTACCTGCTACCCCTTTTCAAGATTTCCTTCTCTCTCACACACACACGTACACTTATATGTACTTAAATATATTTTCTTGTATTTACATTTAATTTTAATGACCTATTTGTGTCTATTAATTAGTGATTTATTTTAATTACCTTGGGCTCTAACCATCACATGACTTTGCTTATGGCCATGCATGGATTACACCCCTTTGGACAAATGCTTAATCGTTATTCATAGTAAAGGTGTAAATGAGGACCCCTCTACACGTATAGAAGAATAGTTCTATCTCTTTAACCTCCTGTAATTGCTAGTCAAGGTCATAGTTGCTATCCCTTCTTTAGTTAGTAATGTCTTTTTCATAAAGGGTCATTAAATTCCCTTTTGGTTATTTTTTGTAACTTCTTTGCCTCTTTAACAGTTCTTTTTTAACTAGCGAATTTCGTATTGTCTAATTGCTTTCAAGTGTATTTTAATATCTCTTAATTACCGTTCATGGGAGAAGGCTACCCCTCATCTTGATTTCATTGGCCCTAGGCTCCCTTTAGGGTTGTGAATTAAAGGAAAAATTTTGCTCTAACTAAACTTATAATTTTCACTAAGCACATTAACCTTGTAATTGAGGTATGTATTTAAAGTTGTGACACTGATTGTACATATAATATGGTATTTGTGAAAAATTGATATTTATGAATCTAGGCGGATGTCTTTGTTCCTAGGTAAAGCAATAACACGCCAGGGAATACAGGCATCACTTGTTTACCCAATTGAAACTATGATGTTCTAACACCTAGTTTTTCTTGGATGGCGGCAGGTCCATGGACCCATACCTTGGAACCTAGGTGGCAGGTAAGTGGACTCCGACCTAGGGACCTAGACTACCTCATGGATTCGATGCCCTTTTGTAGTCTTGTGATCCTATTTTAAACTCAATAATATGATTAGAAATTCTCAATTTTGTTAGAATTTTTGCAAACTCTCAAAATTTTGCAAGCCCCAACTCTAAGTTGTCATACTTATTTTTGTACTTCTTGCATATTTAACTTTTTATCCAAATGGTGGAATTAATCGTATGGCTCATTTATTGATGCGGCTTTTAAATCTAAGCACACACACTGATCTCCCAACTACCCTTTGGTCGGCGGGCTAGTGTCATACAATTAATTCACATTGATTGGATAACTCATTATTATGTATAGTTTGTAGTCATGTTATCATTGGGTAATTTTTGGCTTGTGATAAATATTTTTCATTAGGTAATGACTTTATTTCATTTGATTGGAGTACTAATTATTACCTTTTATATGCAAATCCTTGGATACCACCCTACTACGGAACTGGAACACGCTTATACTAGCGACATCACTTCTTGACACTTATCATGATGATCCATTTTTTCTCTACACAGTACTAGGTGGGGAGTAAGTTGCACATGGTGGGCTTACTCCCCACCATGTGGTCTTACCCTCTAGGTTAGGGGTGGGCCACACATACACACACACTTTTTCTATAAACATGCATATTGGCTCCCACACCCCTGCCCTTGAACTTTTGAATTACTTGAAAGCTTCTTTTCTTATACAATTAACCTTTTAAAATTTCTTAGATTGTTTTAAATTTATTAAACCATACACACACGATCGCACAGTTATCATATGCACACAAACCCCCTTTTCCTCACAACCCACTTATTAACTATAGAAACCCCCCCCCCCGTACTTATACACACACTTTTATTCATCCTTCTAATGCTTTTTTACATACATCGTTGTATTATTATGTGCCTCTAATAAAACCCCCCTTCATTCAAAATATGTGATTTTTGTTAATATACTACACTTTCTTATTATATTAGCATCCTAATACCTAATAGAGCTATTTGTGAGGAAACCTTCGGTTTTGGCAAGAGAAACCCTTTAAATAGTTGGGACTTTCGCTTTAGTTATGGCCTTTGTCCTTAACTAATGTAGGCGTTTCTTCCCCCCCCCCCCTCGACCTTTTTTGCGCTTCCTATACTAGATCATTAGACCCCTGTTCACTACTATTGCCCACCGCCCCACTCTCCTCCACTATCCCTTATTATAACCATAGACTACGTGGGTGCCCATAATAGTTGCCCTCCTTGCTTTAAATGAGCCACCTTCAACTCCTTCGCTTCTCCTTAATTCTTGGCTTGATCTTCTCGATCCTCATCTCCCTGCAATGGATGTCTTGCAACTTCAACTCCTTCGCTCCTCCTTCATTCTCGGCTTGATGATCTCTATCCTCATCTCCTTGCTTTAAAGGAGCCACCTTCAACTCCTTCGCTTCTCCTTCATTCTCGGCTTCATCGTCTCTATCTTGATCTTCTCTATCCTCATCTACCTGCAGAGGTTGTCTTGCAATTGTCTAAGCTATTGGGATGATATCCTATTGTAATCCCTCATAACTGCTGCTCCTTATGACTGTACCGCCTTCTACAACTCTGTCTAAGCTTTTTGTGTCTTCCTCTACCGGTCAGGTATGCTGGATGGGTCATTTTGTTCCAATCTCCTTGTAACTTGGTCCTCTACACAACCTTGCTTCCATCCTATGCTCCGTATACGAGATCTCGAGTGGTCTTTTCACTCTCACAAGTCATTTTATACGACCATCTCTTGGATTCGCTGTTTGTAATTATTCATGTTTCGTGCATATCGCCCTCATGGGAAAATTCTATCGTCAAATCATATTGGAAAGCTCTCTTTCAACTAGCGGCTTATCTCTGATTGTATTTCTCCTGGCTAACCTGACATTCGGACATTTTAACTAGATTATTGCACTAGCTCTCACGCGGCTTTTTCATTTGTTTCTTCTCTTGGCTTCCCATCGGTCCCTTTGTAGACAAATATTTATTCTTCCACGTTGGGGGGCTTTGCATACGCTGCCTTTTTCATTACCGCGATAGTCTGCTTATTCGTCATTGCAAACTAGGCTTATTGGGTCCAACTACATTGGTGTCTCAGAGCTATGGCTCTCGGTCCTCACTGCACTTATTAGCTTAGTCTAAATCACCTTCGGGTTCTACTTAGCTTTTACAAAACTCTTGGGTCGTAGGAGTTTTCCATAGATTTCCCGACGTTAGGTGACTTGTTTCATCGCAAGCTTTGGGATCATGGTCCTCAACTTGTTTGCCCAAGTCTCTCTCTGGCATTGGGCTTCACGATCCTCCATCCATGCTTCACACACACTTCAACTCGGCTAGCTTTTCTTGTCACTCACTTGGTGCTTCTTGGTTCATTGTGCACGTTGGCTTTGGCTTGTCTTGCTCTTCTATTTTTGTTTTTACTTGTCGAGGGGTTTGTTTAGTTATTTACTCTACATACTTTTGTTTCTTTTTACTTGTTTAAGCGTACTTATGGAGATATTTATATTTCTTGTTACACACACACTTATTTAATTGCTACTTATTTTAAGTAAGTTGTCACTACTTCTCTTGTCAATAAGGTTTTATTAATTGGAAGCTAGGTAGTCATAGATTTATTTCATTTTCTTGCTTTTTTACACCTTACACACCTACCCGCTACCCCTTTTCAAGATTTCCTTCTCTCTCACACACACATGTACACTTATATGTACTTAAATATATTTTCTTATATTTACATTTAATTTTAATGACCTATTTGTGTTTATTAATTAGTGATTTATTTTAATTACCTTGGGCTCTAACCATCACATGACTTTGCTTATGGCCATGCATGGATTACACCCCTTTGGACAAATGCTTAATCGTTATTCGTAGTAAAGGTGTAAATGAGGACCCCTCTACACATATAGAAGAATAGTTCTATCTCTTTAACCTCCTATAATTGCCAGTCAAGGTCGTAGTTACTATCCCTTCTTTAGTTAGTAATGTCTTTTTCATAAAGGGTCATTAAATTCCCTTTTGGTTATTTTTTGTAACTTCCGTGTCTCTTTAACAGTTCTTTTTTAACTAGCGAATTTTGTATTGTCTAATTGCTTTCAGGTGTACTTTAATAGCTCTTAATTACCATTCATGGGAGAGGGCTACCCCTCATCTTGATTTCATATTCCCTAGGCTCCCTTCAAGGTTGTGAATTGAAGGCAAAATTTTGCTCTAATTAAACTTATAATTTTCCCTAAGCACATGAATTTTGTAATTGATGTATGTATTTAAAGTTGTGACACTGATTGTACATATAATATGGTATTTACAAAAAGTTCATATTTATGAATCTAGGCAGATGTCTTTGTTCCTAGGTAAAGCAATAACACGCCAGGGAATACATGCATCACCTGTCTACCCAATTGAAACTATGATGTTCTAACACCTAGTTTTTCTTGGATGGTGGCAGGTCGATGGACCCTGATCTTTCAACCTAGGTGGGAGGTAAGTGGACCATGACCTAGGGACCTAGACTACCTCATGGATTCGACACCCTTTTCCCGTCTTGTGTTCCTATTTCAAACTCAACAATATGATTAGAAATTCTCAATTTTGTTAGAATTTTTGCAAACTCTCAAAATTTTACAAGGCCCAACTCTAAGTTGTCGTAATTATTTTTGTACTTCTCGCATATTAAACTTTTTATCCAAATGGTGGAATTAGTCGTATGGCTCATTTATTGATGCGGCTTTTAAAGCTAAGCACACACACTGATTTCCCAACTAGCCTTTGGTCAGCGGACTAGTGCCATACAATTAATTCACATTGATTGGATAACTCGTTATTATTTATAGTTTGTAGTCATGTTATCATTGTGTAATTTTCTGCTTGTGCTAAATATTTTTCAATAGGTAATATCTTGATTCCATTTGATTGGAGTACTAATTATTACCTTTATGTGCAAATCCTTGGATACCCTCCTACTATGGAATTGGAACGCGCTTATACTAGCGACATCACTTCTTGACACTTATCATGATGATCCATTTTTTCTCTACACAGTACTAGGTGGGGAGTAAGTTCCACATGGTGGGCTTACTCCCCACCATGTGGTCCTACCCTCTGGGTCGGGGGTGGGCCACACACACACACACTTTTTCTACAAACACGCATATTGGCTCCCTCACGATGTAAATGAGGACCTCTCTACACGTATAGAAGAATAGTTCTATCTCTTTAACCTCTTGTAATTGCCAGTCAAGGTCATAGTTGCTATCCCTTCTTTAGTTAGTAATGTCTTTTTCATAAAGGGTCATTAAATTCACTTTTGGTTATTTTTTGTAACTTCCTTGTCTCTTTAACAGTTCTTTTCTAACTAGCAAATTTTGTATTATCTAATTGCTTTCAAGTGTATTTTAATATCTCTTAATTACCGTTCATGGGAGAGGGCTATCCCTCATCTTGATTTCATTGGCCCTAGGCTCCCTTTAGGGTTGTGAATGAAAGGAAAATTTTGTCTCTAACTAAACTTTTAATTTTCACTAAGCACATTAACCTTGTAATTGAGGTATGTATTTAAAGTTGTGACACTGATTGTACATATAATATGGTATTTGCAAAAAATTGATATTTATGAATCTAGGTGGATGTCTTTGTTCCTAGGTAAAGCAATAACATGCCAGGGAATACAGGCATCACCTGTCTACCCAATTGAAAGTATGATGTTCTAACACCTAGTTTTTCTTGGATGGCAGCAGGTCGATGGACCCTGACCTTGGAACCTAGGTGGCAGGTAAGTGGACTCGGACCTAGGGACCTAGACGACCTCATGGATTCGATGCCCTTTTCTAGTCTTGTGTTCCTATTTCAAACTCAATAATATGATTAGAAATTCTCAATTTTGTTAGAATGTTTGCAAACTCTCAAATTATGGCCTTTAATCTTAACTAATGTAGGTGTTTCTTTCCCCCCCCCCCCCTCGACCTTTTTTTCACTTCCTATACTAGATCATTAGACCCCTGTTCATTGGCACTTACTACCCTTTTTCTTCTTATCGCTTCACACTAAACTACTTCCACATAAAATTATCACCCGAACTTATCATGATCTAATCTTAGTGGTCACTACTATTGCCCACCGCCCCACTCTCATCCACTATCCCTTATTATAACCATAGACTACGTGGGTGCCCATAACGGTTGCCCTCCTTGCTTTAAATGAGCCACCTTTAACTCCTTCGCTTCTCCTTAATTCTTGGCTTGATCTTCTCGATCCTCATCTCCCTGCAATGGATGTCTTGCAACTTCAACTCCTTCGCTCCTCCTTCATTCTCGGCTTGATGATCTCTATCCTCATGTCCTTGCTTTAAAGGAGCCACCTTCAACTCCTTCGCTTCTCCTTCATTCTTCGCTTGATCTTATGTATCTTGATCTTCTCTATCCTCATCTCTCTGCAAAAGTTGTCTTGCAATTGTCTAAGCTATTGGGATGATATCCTATTGTAATCCCTCCTAACTGCTCCTCCTTATGATTATACCGGCTTCTACAACTCTGTCTAAGCTTTTTGTGTCTTCCTCTACCACTCAGGTATGCTGGATGGGTCATTTTGTTCTGTCCTCCTTGTAACTTGGTCCTACACACAACCTTGCTTCGCTCCTATGCTCCGTATACGAGATCTCAAATGGTTTTTCCACTCTCACAAGTCATTTTATATGACCATCTCTTGGATTTGCTGTCTGTATTTATTCATGTTTCGTGCATATCGCCCTCATGGGAAAATTCTATCATCAACCCATATTGGAAAGCTCTCTTTCAACTAGCGGCTTATCTCTGATTGTATTTCTCCTAGCTAACCTGACATTCGGACATCTGAACTAGATTATTGCACTAGCTCTGGCATGGCTTTTTCGTTTGTTTCTTCTCTTGGCTTCCCATCGGTCCCTTTGTAGACAAATATTTATTCTTCCACATTAGGGGGCTTTGCATACGCTGCCTTTTTCATTACCGCGATAGTCTGCTTATTCATCATTGCAAACTAGGCTTATTGGGTCCAACTACATTGGTGTCTCGGAGCTATGGCTCTCGGTCCTCACTGTGCTTATTAGCTTAGTCTCCATCACCTTCGGGTTCTACTTAGCTTTTACAAAACTCTTGGGTCGTGGGAGTTTTCCATAGATTTCCCGACGTTAGGTGACTTTACTTTACACAGCTTCATCGCAAGCTTTGGGATCACGGTCCTCAACTTGTTTGCCCAAGTCTCTCTCTGGCATTGGGCTTCACGATCCTTCGTCCATGCTTCACACACACTTCAACTCGGCTAGCTTTGCTTGTCGCTCACTTGGTGCTTCTTGGTTCATTGTGCACGTTGGCTTTGGCTTGTCTTGCTCTTCTATTTTTGTTTTTACTTGTCGAGGGGTTTGTTTCGTTATTTACTCTACATACTTTTGTTTCTTTTTACTTGTTTAGGGGTACTTATGGAGATATTTATATTTCTGGTTACACACACACTTATTTAATTGCTACTTATTTTAAGTAAATTGTTACTACGTCTCTTGTCAATAAGGTTTTATTAATTGGAAGCTAGGTAACCAAAGATTTACTTCATTTTCTTGCTTTTTTACACCTTACACACCTACCCGCTACCCCTTTTCAAGATTTCCTTCTCTCTCACACACACACGTACACTTATATGTACTTAAATATATATTTTTATATTTACATTTAATTTTAATGACCTATTTGTGTCTATTAATTAGTGATTTATTTTCATTACCTTGGGCTCTAACCATCACATGACTTTGCTTATGGCCATGCGTGGATTACACCCCTTTGGACAAATGCTTAATCATTATTCATAGTAAAGGTGTAAATGAGGACCCCTCTACACGTATAGTAGAATAGTTCTATCTCTTTAACCTCCTGTAATTGCTAGTCAAGGTTGTAGTTGCTATCCCTTCTTTAGTTAGTAATGCCTTTTTCATAAAGGGTCATTAAATTCCCTTTTGGTTATTTTTTGTAACTTCCTTGTCTCTTTAACAGTTCTTTTTTAACTAGTGAATTTCGTATTGTCTAATTGCTTTCAAGTGTACTTTAATATCTCTTAATTACGGTTCATGGGAGAGGGCTACCCCTCATCTTGATTTCATTGGCCCCTAGGCTCCCTTTAGGGTTGTGAACTGAAGGGAAAATTTTTCTCTAACTAAACTTATAATTTTCCCTAAGCACATGAACCTTGTAATTGATGTATGTATTTAAAGTTGTGACACTGATTGTACATATAATATGGTATTTGCAAAAAGTTTATATTTATGAATCTAAGTGGATGTCTTTGTTCCTAGGTAAAGCAATAACATGCCAGGGAATACAGGCATCACCTCTCTACCCAATTGAAACTATGATGTTCTAACACCTAGTTTTTCTTGGATGGCGGCAAGTCGATGGACCCTAACCTTGGAACCTAGGTGGCAGGTAAGTGGACCCTGACCTAGGGACCTAGACTACCTCAGGGATTTGATGCCCTTTTCTAGTCTTGTGTTCCGATTTCAAACTCAACAATATGATTAGAAATTCTCAATTTTGTTAGAATTTTTGCAAACTCTCAAAATTTTACAAGCCCCAACTCTAAGTTGTCGTAGTTATTTTTGTACTTCTCGCATATTTAACTTTTTATCCAAATGGTGGAATTAATCGTATGGCTCATTTTTTGATGCGGCTTTTAAATCTAAGCACACACACTGATTTCCCAACTAGCCTTTGGTCGACGGGCTAGTGCCATACAATTAATTCACATTGATTGGATTACTCGTTATTATTTATAGTTTGTAGTCATGTTATCATTGGGTAATTTTTGGCTTGTGATAAATATTTTTCAATAAGTAATGTCTTGTTCCATTTGATTGGAGTACTAATTATTACCTTTTATGTGCAAATCCTTGGATACCCTCCTACTATGGAGCTGGAACACGCTTATACTAGCGACATCACTTCTTGACACTTATCATGATGATCCATTTTTTCTCTACACAGTACTAGGTGGGGAATAAGTTCCACGTGGTGGGCTTACTCCCCACCATGTGGTCTTAACCTCTGGGTTGGGGGTGGGCCACACACACACACACACTTTTTCTATAAACACACATATTGGCTCCCTCACCCCTGCCCTTGAACTTTTGAATTACTTGAAAGCTTCTTTTGTTATACAATTAACCTTTTAAAATTTCTTAGACTGTTTTAAATTTATTCAACCACACACACGATCGTGTAGTTATCATATGCACACAAACCCCCTTTTCCTCACAACCCACTTATTAACTATAGAAAACCACCCCCCCTACTTATACACACACTTTTATTCGTCCTACTAATGCTTTCTTACATACATCGTTGTATTATTATGTGCCTCTAATAAAACCCCCTTTCATTCAAAATATGTGATTTTTGTTAGTATACTACTCTTTCTTACTATATTAGCATCCTAATAGAGCTATTTGTGAGGAAACCTTCGGTTTTGGGAGGAGAACCCTTTAAATAGTTGGGACTTTCATTTTAGTTATGGCCTTTATCCTTAACTAATGTAGGCGTTTCTTCCCCCCCCCCCCCCCGACCTTTTTTTTGCTTCCTATACTAGATCATTAGACCCCCGTTCACTGGCACTTACCACCCTTTTTCTTCTTATTGCTTCACACTAAACTACTTCCACATAAAATTATCACCCGGACTTATCATGATCTAATCTTAGTGGTCACTACTATTGCCCACCGCCCCCCTCTCCTCCACTATCCCTTATTATAACCATAGACTACGTGGGTGCCCATAACGGTTGCCCTGCTTGCTTAAATGAGCCACCTTCAACTCCTTCGCTCCTCCTTCATTCTTGGCTTGATCTTCTCGATCCTCATCTCCCTGCAATGGTTGTCTTGTAACTTCAACTCCTTTGCTCCTCCTTCAGTCTTGGCCTGATGATCTCTATCCTCATCTCCTTGCTTTAAAGGAGCCACCTTCAACTCCTTCGCTTCTCCTTCATTCTCAGCTTCATCTTCTCTATCTTGATCTTCTCTATCCTCATCTCCCTGCAGAGGTTGTCTTGCAATTGTTTAAGCTATTGAGATGATATCCTATTGTCATCCCTCATAACTGCTGCTCCTTATGATTGTACCGCCTTCTACAACTCTTTCTAAGCTTGTTGTGTCTTCCTCTACCGCTCAGGTATGCTGGATTGGTCATTTTGTTCCGTCCTCCTTGTAATTTGGTCTTACACACAACCTTGCTTCCCTCCTATGCTCCGTATACGAGGTCCCAAATTGTCTTTCCACTCTCACAAGTCATTTTATATGACCATCTCTTGGATTCGCTGTCTGTAATTATTCATGTTTCGTGCATATCGCCCTCATGGGAAAATCCTATCGTCAACTCATATTGGAAAGCTCTCTTTCAACTAGCAGCTTCTCTCTGACTATATTTCTCCTGGCTAACCTGACATTCGGACATCTTAACTAGATTATTACACTAGCTCTCGTGCGGCTTTTTCGTTTGTTTCTTCTCTTGGCTTTCCATTGGTCCCTTTGTAGACAAATATTTATTCTTCCACATTGGGGGGCTTTGCATACGCTTCCTTTTACATTACCGCAATAGTCTGCTTATTCGTCAATACAAACTAGGCTTATTGGGTCCAACTACATTGGTGTCTCAGAGCTATGGCTCTCGGTCCTCACTATGCTTATTAGCTTAGTCTCCATCACCTTCGGATTCTACTTAGCTTTTACAAAACTCTTGGGTCGTGGGAGTTTTCCATAGATTTCCCAACGTTAGATGACTTTACTTTACGCAGCTTCATCGCAAGCTTTGGGATCACGGTCCTCAACTTGTTTGCCCAAGACTCTCTCTAGCATTGGGCTTCACGATCCTCTTTCCATGCTTCACACACACTTCAACTTGTCTAGCTTTGCTTGTCGCTCACTTGGTGCTTCTTGGTCCAGTGTGCACGTTGGCTTTGGCTTGTCTTGCTCTTCTATTTTGTTTTTACTTCTCGAGGGGTTTGTTTAGTTATTTACTCTACATACTTTTGTTTCTTTTTACTTGTTTAGGGGTACTTATGGAGTTAATTATATTTTTGGTTACACACACACTTATTTAATTGCTACTTATTTTACATAAGTTGTCACTACTTCTCTTGTCAATAAGGTTTTATTAATTGGAAGCTAGGTAGTCATAGATTTATTTCATTTTCTTGCTTTTTTACACGTTACACACCTACCCGCTACCCCTTTTCAAGATTTCCTTCTCTCTCACACACACACGTACACTTATATGTACTTATATATATTTTCTTGTATTTACATTTAATTTTAATGACCTATTTGTGTCTATCAATTAGTGATTTATTTAAATTACCTTGGGCTCTAAGCATCACATGACTTTGCTTATGGCCATGCGTGGATTACACCCCTTTGGACAAATGCTTAATCGTTATTCATAGTAAAGGTGTAAATGAGGACCCCTCTACACGTATAGAAGAATAGTTCTATCTCTTTAACCGCCTGTAATTGCACTCAAGTTGCTATCCCTTCTTTCGTTAGTAATGTCTTTTTCATAAAGGGTCATTAAATTCCCTTTTGGTTATTTTCTGTAACTTCCTTGTCTCTTTAACAATTCTTTTTTAACTAGCGACTTTCGTATTGTCTAATTGCTTTCAAGTGTACTTTAATATCTCTTAATTACCGTTCATGGGAGAGGGCTATCCCTCATCTTGATTTCATTGGCGCCTAGGCTCCCTTTAGGGTTGTGAATTGAAGGGAAAATTTTGCTCTAACTAAACTTATAATTTTCCCTAAGCACATGAACCTTAATTCTTGGAACATTTGGGTCACCCATTGCAATTTGGTGACGGAACGCCAGCAGGTCCCCCAGCAGCGCATCCTCATTCCATTTGGCAAAGATATCATCTATACCTTTCACACCATATGGGAGTGAGGGACGAGGGGATCTTGGACCACTGCTAAGAGGCAGGCACGTTTCTACGAGGCTTGTCCTATGGGTGTCTTCTACATATTCATGTAGCGAGCATTCTCTAGTTGTATAGTTCCCCACCATGATTGTTGGCCCCTGTTTTAGAGACTCTCTAGGCACTGAGCTGGATTCTTTGAAAATAGGTTGGCCGACGTGCACCAAGACCAGCAAGCCTCCTACACTCTACCAAGTCCGGGTGATCAATCAGGTACGTGAGAAGAGCAGACTGCGAAGCTGGCGTGAGGTCACTAAAAAAAAAATTGCACACTATCCTCTAGACTCTGCCTCCTAATCATGCCTGCTCGCAATGTGTGCAGTGCAATCTGACGAAGACATGAAGCAGTATGCACATGGCCTATCATATAAAGGCTACTAATGGGAGCCACAATAGCACGACGTGCTGCCAAGGCATCACTGGAGTTCCTATGCTTAATAGAAGCACAGAAGTTGTGACTTTGATTGTACATATAATATGGTATTTGCAAAAAGTTCATATTTATGAATCTAGGCGAATGTCTTTGTTCCTAGGTAAAGCAATAACACACCAGGGAATACAGGCATCACCTGTCTACCCAATTGAAACTATGATGTTCTAACATCTAGTTTTTCTTGGATGGCGGCAGGTCGATGGACCCTGACCTTGGAACCTATATGGCAGGTAAGTGGACCCTGACCTAGGGACCTAGACTACCTCATGGATTCGATGCCCTTTTGCAGTCTTGTGTTCCTATTTCAAACTCAACAATATGATTAGAAATTCTCAATTTTGTTAGAATTTTTGCAAACTCTCAAAATTTTACAAGCCCCAACTCTAAGTTGTCATAGTTATTTTTGTACTTCTCGCATATTTAACTTTTTATCCAAATGGTGGAATTAATCGTATGGCTCATTTATTGATGTGGCTTTTAAATTTAAGCACACACACTGATTTCCCAACTACCCTTTGGTCGGCGGGCTAGTGTCATACTAACTGTTAATTCACATTGATTGGATAACTCATTATTATATATAGTTTGTAGTCATGTTATCATTGGGTAATTTTTGGCTTGTGATAGATATTTTTCATTAGGTAATGACTTGATTCCATTTGATTGGAGTACTAATTATTACCTTTTATGTGCGAATCCTTGGATACCACCCTACTATGAAACTGGAACATGCTTATACTAGCGACATCACTTATTGATACTTATCATGATGATCCATTTTTTTTCTACACAGTACTAGGTGGGGAGTAAGTTCCACATGGTGGGCTTACTCCCCACCATGTGGTCTTACCCTCTAGGTTAGGGGTGGGCCACACACACACACACACTTTTTCTATAAACACGCATATTGGCTCCCACACCCCTGTCCTTGAACTTTTGAATTACTTGAAAGCTTCTTTTCTTATACAATTAACCTTTTAAAATTTCTTAGATTGTTTTAAATTTATTCAACCATACACACACGATCGCGCACTTATCATATGCACACAAACCCCCTTTTCCGCACAACTCACTTATTAACTATAGAAACCCCCCCCCCCCCCCCTACTTATACACACACTTTTATTCGTCCTACCAATGCTTTCTTACATACATCGTTGTATTATTATGTGCCTCTAATAAAACCCCCCTTCATTTAAAATATGTGATTTTTGTTAATATACTACTCTTTCTTATTATATTAGCATCCTAATAGAGCTATTTGTGAGGAAACCTTCGGTTTTGGCAAGAGAAACCCTTTGAATACTTGGGACTTTCGCTTTAGTTATGGCCTTTGTCCTTAACTAATGTAGGCATTTCTTCCCCCCCCCCCCCCCCCGGTCGACCTTTTTTTCGTTTCCTATACTAGATCATTATACCCCCATTCACTGGCACTTACTACCCTTTTTCTTCTTATCGCTTCACACTAAACTACTTCCACATAAAATTATCACTCGAACTTATCATGATCTAATCTTAGTGGTCACTACTATTGCCCACCACCCCACTCTCCTCTACTATCCCTTATTATAACCATAGACTATGTGGGTGCCCATAACGGTTGCCCTCCTTGCTTTAAATGAGCCACCTTCAACTCCTTCGCTCCTCCTTCATTCTTGCCTTAATCTTCTCGGTCCTCATCTCCTTGCAAAGGTTGTCTTGCAACTTCAACTCCTTCACTCCTCCTTCATTCTCGACTTGATCTTCTCTATCCTCATCTCCTTGCTTTAAATGAGCCACCTTTTACTCCTTTGCTCCTCCTTTATTCTCGACTTCATCTTCTCTATCCTCATCTCCATGCAGAGGTTGTCTTGCAATTGTCTAAGCTATTGGGATGATATCCTATGGTAATCCCTCGTAACTGCTGCTCCTTATGACTACCGCCTTCTACAACTCTGTCTAAGCTTGTTGTGTCTTCCTCTAATGCTCAGGTATGCTGGATGGGTCATTATGTTCCGTCCTCCTTGTAATTTGGTTCTTCACACAACCTTGCTTCCCTCCTATGCTTCGTATACAAGATCCCGAATGGTCTTTCCACTCTCACAAGTCATTTTATACGACCATCTCTTGGATTCACTGTCTGTAATTATTAATGTTTCGTGCATATCGCCCTCATGGGAAAATCCTATCGTCAACTCATATTGGAAAGCTCTCTTTCAACTAGCGTCTTCTCTCTGACTGTATTTCTCCTGGCTAACCTTACATTCGGACATCTTAACTAGATTATTGAACTAGCTCTCGCGCAGCTTTTTCGTTTGTTTCTTCTCTTGGCTTCCCATCGGTCCCTTTGTAGACAAATATTTATTCTTTCATGCTGGGGGGCTTTGCATACGCTTTCTTTTTCATTACCGCAATAGTCTGCTTATTCGTCACTACAAACTAGGCTTATTGGGTCCAACTACATTGCTGTCTCAGAGCTATGGCTCTCGGTCCTCACTACGCTTATTAGCTTAGTCTCCACCACCTTCGGGTTCTACTTAGCTTTTACAAAACTCTTGGGTCGTGGGAGTTTTCCATAGATTTCCAGACGTTAGGTGACTTTACTTTACGCAGCTTCATTGCAAGCTTTGGGATCACGGTCCTCAACTTGTTTGCCTAAGACTCTCTCTGGCATTGGGCTTCATGATCCTTCGTCCATGCTCCACATACACTTCAACTCGGCTAGCTTTGCTTGTCGCTCACTTGGTGCTTCGTGGTCCATTGTGCACGTTGGCTTTGGCTTGTCTTGCTCTTCTATTTTTGCTTTTACTTCTTGAGGGGTTTGTTTAGTTATTCACTCTACATACTTTTGTTTCTTTTTACTTCTTTAGGGGTACTTATGGAGTTATTTATATTTCTAGTTACACACACAGTGTTTATTTCATTGCTACTTATTTTAAGTAAGTTGTCACTACTTCTCTTGTCAATAAGGTTTTATTAATTGGAAGCTAGGTAGTCATAGATTTATTTCATTTTCTTGCTTTTTTACACGTTACACACCTACCCGCTACCCCTTTTCAAGATTTCCTTCTCTCTCACACACACACGTACACTTATTTGTACTTAAATATATTTTCTTGTATTTACATTTAATTTCAATGACCTATTTGTGTCTACTAATTAGTGATTTATTTTAATTACCTTGGGCTCTAACCATCGCATGACTTTGCTTATGGCCGTGCATGGATTACACCCCTTTGGACAAATGCTTAATCGTTATTCATAGTAAAGGTGTAAATGAGGACCCCTCTACACGTATAGAAGAATAGTTCTATCTCTTTAACCTCCTGTAATTGCCAGTCAAGGTCATAGGTTCTATCCCTTCTTTAGTTAGTAATGTCTTTTTAATAAAGGGTCATTAAATTCCCTTTTGGTTATTTTTTGTAACTTCCTTGTCTCTTTAACAGTTCTTTTTTAACTAGCAAATTTCGTATTGTCTAATTGCTTTCAAGTGTATTTTAATATCTCTAAATTACTGTTCATGGGAGAGGGCTATCCCTCATCTTGATTTCATTGGCCCTAGGCTCCCTTTAGGGTTGTGAATGAAAGGAAAATTTTTGCTCTAACTAAGCTTTTAATTTTCACTAAGCACATTAACCTTGTAATTGAGGTATGTATTTAAAGTTGTGACACTGATTGTACATATAATATGGTATTTGCAAAAATTTGATATTTATGAATCTAGGTGGATGTCTTTGTTCCTAGGTAAAGCAATAACATGCAAGGGAATACAGGAATCACCTGTCTACCCAATTGAAACTATGATGTTCTAACACCTAGTTTTTCTTGGATGGCGGTAGTTCGATGGACCCTGACCTTGGAACCTAGGTGGCAGGTAAGTGGACTCGGACCTAGGGACCTAGACTACCTCATGGATTCGATGCCCTTTTCTAGTCTTGTGTTCCTATTTCAAACTCAATAATATGATTAGAAATTCTCAATTTTGTTAGAATTTTTGCAAACTCTCAAAATTTTGCAAGCCCCAACTCTAAGTTGTCGTAATTATTTTTGTACTTCTCGCATATTTAACTTTTTATCCAAATGGTGGAATTAATCGTATGGCTCATTTATTAATGCAGCTTTTAAATCTAAGCACACACACTAATTTCTTAACTACCATTTGGTCGGCGGGTTAGTGTCATACAGTTAATTCACATTGATTGGATAACTCGTTATTATGTATAGTTTGTAGTCATGTTATCATTGGGTAATTTTTGGCTTGTGATAAATATTTTTCAATAAGTAATGTCTTGATTCCATTTGATTGGAGTACTAATTGTTACCTTTTATGTGCAAATCCTTGGATACCCTCCTACTATGGAACTGGAACATGCTTATACTAGCGACATCACTTCTTGACACTTATCATGATGATCCATTTTTTCTCTACACAGTACTAGCTGGGGAGTAAGTTCCACATGGTGGGCTTACTCCCCACCATGTCTTACCCTCTGGGTTGGGGGTGGGCCACACACACACACACACAGTTTCTATAAACATGCATATTGGCTCCCTCACCCCTGCCGTTGAACTTTTGAATTACTTGAAAGCTTCTTTTCTTATACAATTAACCTTTGAAATTTTCTTAGACTGTTTTAAATTTATTCAACCACACACACACGATCGCGCACTTATCATATGCACACAAACCCCCTTTTCCTCACAACCCACTTATTAACTATAGAACCCCCCCCCCCCACTTATACACACACTTTTATTCGTCCTACTAATGCTTTCTTACATACATCGTTGTATTATTATGTACCTCTAATAAAAACCCCTTTCATTCAAAATATGTCATTTTGGTTAATATACTACTCTTTCTTACTATATTAGCATCCTAATAGAGCTATTTTGAGGAAACCTTCGGTTTTGGGAGGAGAAACCCTTTAAATAGTTGGGACTTTTGCATTAGTTATGGCCTTTATTCTTAACTAATGTAGGCGTTTCTCCCCCCCCCCCCCGACCTTTTTTCGCTTTCTATAGTAGATCATTAGGCCCCCGTTCACTGGCACTTACTACCCTTTTTCTTCTTATTGCTTCACACTAAACTACTTCCACATAATTATTATCACCCGAACTTATCATGATCTAATCTTAGTGGTCACTACTATTGCCCACCACCCACTCTCATCCACTATCCCTTATTATAACCATAGACTAAGTGGGTGCCCATAACAGTTGCCATCCTTGCTTTAAATGAGCCACCTTCAACTCCTTTGCTTCTCCTTACTTCTTGGCTTGATCTTCTCGATCCTCATCTCCTTGCAATGGATGTCTTGCAACTTCAACTCCTTCGCTCCTCCTTCATTCTCGGCTTGATGATCTCTATCCTCATCGCCTTGCTTTAAAGGAGCCACCTTCAACTCCTTCGCTTCTCCTTCATTCTCGGCTTCATCTTCTATATCTTGATCTTCTCTATCCTCATCTCCCTGCAAAGGTTGTCTTGCAATTGTCTAAGCTATTGGGATGATATCCTATTGTAATCCCTCATATTTGCTGTTCCTTATGACTACCGCCTTCTACAACTCTGTCTAAGCTTGTTGTGTCTTCCTCTACCACTCAGGTATGTTGGATGGGTCATTTTGTTCCGTCCTCCTTGTAAATTGGTCCTACACACAACCTTCCTTCCCTCCTATGCTCCGTATACGAGATCTCGAATGGTCTTTCCACTCTCACAAGTCATTTTATACGATCATCTCTTGGATTCGTTGTCTGTAATTATTCATGTTTCGTGCATATCGCCCTCATGGGAAAATTCTATCGTTAACTCATATTGGAAAGCTCTCTTTCAACTAGCGGCTTATCTCTGACTGTATTTCTCCTGGCTAACCTGACATTCTGACATCTTAACTAGATTATTGCACTAGCTCTCGCGCGGCTTTTTTGTTTGTTTCTTCTCTTGGCTTCCCATCGGTCCCTTTGTAGACAAATATTTATTCTTCCACGTTGGGGGCTTTGCATACGCTGCCTTTTTCATTACCACGATAGTCTGCTTATTCATCATTGCAAACTAGGCTTATTGGGTCCAACTACATTGCTGTCTTAGAGCTATGGCTCTCGGTCCTCACTATGCTTATTAGCTTAGTCTCCACCACCTTTGGGTTCTACTTAGCTTTTACAAAACTCTTGGGTCGTGGGAGTTTTCCATAGATTTCCCGACGTTAGGTGACTTTACTTTACGCAGTTTCATCGCAAGCTTTGGGATCACGGTCCTCAACTTGTTTGCCCAAGTCTCTCTCTGGCATTGGGCTTCAAGATCCTCCGTCCATGCTTCACACACACTTCAACTCGGCTAGCTTTACTTGTCACTCAGTTGGTGCTTCTTGGTTCATTGTGCACGTTGGCTTTGGCTTGTCTTGCTCTTCTATTTTTGTTTTTACTTCTCGAGGGGTTTGTTTAGTTATTTACTCTACATACTTTTGTTTCTTTTTACTTGTTTAGGGATACTTATGGAGTTATTTATATTTCTCGTTACACACACACTTATTTAATTGCTACTTATTTTAAGTAAGTTGTCACTACTTCTCTTGTCAATAAGGATTTATTAATTGGAAGCTAGGTAGTCATAGATTTATATCATTTTCTTGATTTTTTACATCTTACACACCTACCCGCTACCCCTTTTCAAGATTTCCTTCTCTCTCACACACACACGTACACTTATATGTACTTAAATATATTTTCTTATATTTACATTTAATTTTAATGACCTATTTGTGTGTATTAAGTAGTGATTTATTTTCATTACCTTGGGCTCTAACCATCACATGACTTTGCTTATGGCCATGTGTGGATTACACCCCTTTGGACAAATGCTTAATTGTTATTCATAGTAAAGGTGTAAATGAGGACCCCTCTACACGTATAGAAGAATAGTTCTATCTCTTTAACCTCCTGTAATTGCCAGTCAAGGTCGTAGTTGCTATCCCTTCTTTAGTTAGTAATGCCTTTTTCATAAAGGGTCATTAAATTCCCTTTTGGTTATTTTTTGTAACTTCCTTGTCTCTTTAACAGTTCTTTTTTAACTAGCGAATTTCGTATGGTCTAATTGCTTTCAAGTGTACTATTATATCTCTTAATTACCATTCATGGGAGAGGGCTACCCCTCATCTTGATTTCATTGGCCCCTAGGCTCCCTTTAGGGTTGTGAATTGAAGGGAAAATTTTGCTCTAGTTAAACTTATAATTTTCCCTAAGCACATGACCCTTGTAATTGATGTATGTATTTAAAGTTGTGACACTGATTGTACATATAATATGGTATTTGCAAAAAGTTCATATTTATGAATCTAGGCGGATGTCTTTGTTCCTAGGTGAAGCAATAACATGCCACGGAATACAGGCATCACCTGTCTACCCAATGAAAACTATGATGTTCTAACACCTAGTTTTTCTTGGATGGCGGCAGGTCGATGGACCCTGACCTTCGAACCTAGGTGGCAGGTAAGTGGACCCTGACCTAGGGACCTATACTACCTCATGGATTTGATGCCCTTTTCCAGTCTTGTGTTCCTATTTCAAACTCAACAATATGATTAGAAATTCTCAATTTTGTTCGAATTTTTGCAAACTCTCAAAATTTTACAAGCCCCAACCCTAAGTTGTCGTAATTATTTTTGTACTTCTCGCATATTTAACTTTTTATCCAAATGGTGGAATTAATCATATGGCTCATTTATTGATGCGGCTTTTAAATCTAAGCACACACACTGATTTCCCAACTAGCCTTTGGTCGACGGGCTAGTGCCATACAATTAATTCACATTGATTGGATAACTTGTTATTATGTATAGTTTGTAGTCATGTTATCATTGGGTAATTTTTGGCTTGTGATAAATATTTTTCAATAAGTAATGTCTTGTTCCATTTGATTGGAGTACTAATTATTACCTTTTATGTGCAAATCCTTGGATACCCTCCTACTATGGAGCTAGAACACGCTTATACTAGCGACATCACTTCTTGACACTTATCATGATGATCCATTTTTTCTCTACACAGTACTAGGTGGGGAATAAGTTCCACATGGTGGGCTTACTCTCCACCATGTGGTCTTACCCTCTGGGTTGGGGGTGGGCCACACACACACACACACTTTTTCTATAAACACACATATTGGCTCCCTCACCCCTGCCCTTGAACTTTTGAATTACTTGAAAGCTTCTTTTGTTATACAATTAACCTTTTAAAATTTCTTAGACTGTTTTAAATTTATTCAAACAGACACACGATCGTGCACTTATCATATGCACACAAACCCCCTTTTCCTCACAACCCACTTATTAACTATAGAAAACCCCCCCCCTTACTTATACACACACTTTTATTCGTCCTACTAATGCTTTCTTACATACATCGTTGTATTATAATGTGCCTCTAATAAAACCCCCTTTCATTCAAAATATGTGATTTTTGTTAGTATATTACTCTTTCTTACTATATTAGCATCCTAATAGAGCTATTTGTGAGGAAACCTTCGGTTTTGGGAGGAGAAACCCTTTAAATAGTTGGGACTTTCATTTTAGTTATGGCCTTTATCCTTAACTAATGTAGGCGTTTCTTCCCCCCCCCCCCGACCTTTTTTTTGCTTCCTATACTAGATCATTAGACCCCCGTTCACTGGCACTTACTACCCTTTTTCTTCTTATTGCTTCACACTAAACTACTTCCACATAAAATTATCACCCGGACTTATCATGATCTAATCTTAGTGGTCACTACTATGGCCCACCGCCCCCCTCTCCTCCACTATCCCTTATTATAACCATAGACTACGTGGGTGCCCATAACGGTTGCCCTCCTTGCTTTAATGAGCCACCTTCAACTCCTTCGCTCCTCCTTCATTCTTGGCTTGATCTTCTCGAGCCCCATCTCCCTGCAATGGTTGTCTTGTAACTTCAACTCCTTCGCTTCTCCTTCAGTCTCGGCCTGATGATCTCTATCCTCATCTCCTTGCTTGAAAGGAGCCACCTTCAACTCCTTCGCTTCTCCTTCATTCTCAGCTTCATCTTCTCTATCTTGATCTTCTCTATCCTCATCTCCCTGCAGAGGTTGTCTTGCAATTGTTTAAGCTATTGGGATGATATCCTATTGTGGTCTTACCCTCTGAGTTGGGGGTGGGCCACACACACACACACACTTTTTCTATAAACACACATATTGGCTCCCTCACCCCTGCCCTTGAACTTTTGAATTACTTGAAAGCTTCTTTTGTTATACAATTAACCTTTTAAAATTTCTTAGACTGTTTTAAATTTATTCAAACACACACATGATCGCGCACTTATCATATGCACACAAACCCCCTTTTCCTCACAACCCACTTATTAACTATAGAAAACCCCCCCCCCTACTTATACACACACTTTTATTCGTCCTACTAATGCTTTCTTACATACATCGTTGTATTATTATGTGCCTCTAATAAAACCCCCTTTCATTCAAAATATGTGATTTTTGTTAATATACTACTCTTTCTTACTATACTAGCATCCTAATAGAGCTATTTGTGAGGAAACCTTCTTGGATGGCGGCAGGTTGATGGACCCTGACCTTGGAACCTAGGTGGCAGGTAAGTGGACTCGGACCTAGGGACCTAGACTACCTCATGGATTCGATGCCCTTTTCTAGTCTTGTGTTCCTATTTCAAACTCAATAATATGATTAGAAATTCTCAATTTTGTTAGAATTTTTGCAAACTCTCAAAATTTTGCAAGCGCCAACTCTAAGTTGTCGTAATTATTTTTGTACTTCTCGCATATTTAACTTTTTATCCAAATGGTGGAATTAATCGTATGGCTCATTTATTGATGCGGCTTTTAAATCTAAGCACACACACTAATTTCCCAACTACCCTTTGGTCGGCGGGCTAGTGTCATACAGTTAATTCACATTGATTGGATAACTCGTTATTATGTATAGTTTGTAGTCATGTTATCATTGGGTAATTTTTGGCTTGTGATAAATATTTTTCAATAAGTAATGTCTTGATTCCATTTGATTGGAGTACTAATTATTACCTTTTATGTGCAAATCCTTGGATACCCTCCTACTATGGAACTGGAACATGCTTATACTAGCGACATCACTTCTTGACACTTATCATGATGATCCATTTTTTCTCTACACAGTACTAGGTGGGGAGTAAGTTCCACATGGTGGGCTTACTCCCCACCATGTCTTACCCTCTGGGTTGGGGGTGGGCCACACACACACACACACTTTCTCTATAAACACGCATATTGGCTCCCTCACCCCTGCCGTTGAACTTTTGAATTACTTGAAAGCTTCTTTTCTTATACAATTAACCTTTGAAATTTTCTTAGACTGTTTTAAATTTATTCAACCACACACACACGATCGCGCACTTATCATATGCACACAAACCCCCTTTTCCTCACAACCCACTTATTAACTATAGAAACCCCCCCCCCCCACTTATACACACACTTTTATTCGTCCTACTAATGCTTTCTTATATACATCGTTGTATTATTATGTGCCTCTAATAAAGACCCCTTTCATTCAAAATATGTGATTTTTGTTAATATACTACTCTTTCTTACTATATTAGCATCCTAATAGAGCTATTTCTAGGAAACCTTCGGTTTTGGGAGGAGAAACCCTTTAAATAGTTGGGACTTTTGCTTTAGTTATGGCCTTTATCCTTAACTAATGTAGGCGTTTCTCCCCCCCCCCGGGACCTTTTTTTCGCTTTCTATACTAGATCATTAGGCCCCCGTTCACTGGCACTTACTACCCTTTTTCTTCTTATTGCTTCACACTAAACTACTTCCACATAAAATTATCACCCGAACTTATCATGATCTAATCTTAGTGGTCACTACTATTGCGCACCGCCCACTCTCATCCACTATCCCTTATTATAACCATAGACTAAGTGGGTGCCCATAACAGTTGCCATCCTTGCTTTAAATGAGCCACCTTCAACTCCTTCACTTCTCCTTAATTCTTGGCTTGATCTTCTCGATCCTCATCTCCTTGCAATGGATGTCTTGCAACTTCAACTCCTTCGCTCCTCCTTCATTCTCGGCTTGATGATCTCTATCCTCATCGCCTTGCTTTAAAGGAGCCACCTTCAACTCCTTCGCTTCTCCTTCATTCTCGGCTTCATCTTCTCTATCTTGATCTTCTCTATCCTCATCTCCTTGCAAAGGTTGTCTTGCAATTGTCTAAGCTATTGGGATGATATCCTATTGTAATCCCTCATAATTGCTGCTCCTTATGACTACCGCCTTCTACAACTCTGTCTAAGCTTGTTGTGTCTTCCTCTACCACTCAGGTATGCTAGATGGGTCATTTTGTTCCGTCCTCCTTATAAATTGGTCCTACACACAACCTTCCTTCCCTCCTATGCTCCGTATCCGAGATCTTGAATGGTCTTTCCACTCTCACAAGTCATTTTATACGACCATCTCTTGGATTCGTTGTCTGTAATTATTCATGTTGCATGCATATCGCCCTAATGGGAAAATTCTATCGTTAACTCATATTGGAAAGCTCTCTTTCAACTAGCGGCTTATCTCTGACTGTATTTCTCCTGGCTAACTTGACATTCGGACATCTTAACTAGATTATTGCACTAGCTCTCGCGCGGCTTTTTCGTTTGTTTCTTCTCTTGGCTTCCCATCGGTCCCTTTGTAGACAAATATTTATTCTTCCACGTTGGGGGCTTTGCATACGCTTCCTTTTACATTACCGCAACAGTCTGCTTATTCGTCAATACAAACTAGGCTTATTGGGTCCAACTACATTGGTGTCTCGGAGCTATGGCTCTCGGTCCTCACTATGCTTATTAGCTTAGTCTCCATCACCTTCGGCTTCTACTTAGCTTTTACAAAACTCTTGGGTCGTGGGAGTTTTCCATAGATTTCCCAACGTTAGGTGACTTTACTTTACGCAGTTTCATTGCAAGCTTTGGGATCACGGTCCTCAACTTGTTTGCCCAAGTCTCTCTCTGGCATTGGGCTTCAAGATCCTCCATCCATGCTTCACACACACTTCAACTCGGCTAGCTTTTCTTGTCCCTCACTTGGTGCTTCTTGGTTCATTGTGCACGTTGGCTTTGGCTTGTCTTGCTCTTCTATTTGTGTTTTTACTTCTCGAGGGGTTTGTTTAGTTATTTACTCTACATACTTTTGTTTCTTTTTACTTGTTTAGGGATACTTATGGAGTTATTTATATTTCTCGTTACACACACACTTATTTAATTGCTACTTATTTTAAGTAAGTTATCACTACTTCTCTTGTCAATAAGGTTTTATTAATTGGAAGCTAGGTAGTCATAGATTTATTTCATTTTCTTGCTTTTTTACACGTTACACACCTACCCGCTACCCCTTTTCAAGATTTCCTTCTCTCTTATATGTACTTAAATATATTTTCTTAGATTTACATTTAATTTCAATGACCTATTTGTGTCTATTAATTAGTGATTTATTTTCATCTTGAGCTCTAACCATCACATGACTTTGCTTATGGCCATGCGTGGATTACACCCCTTTGGACAAATGCTTAATTGTTATTCATAGTAAAGGTGTAAATGAGGACCCCTCTACACGTATAGAAGAATAGTTCTATCTCTTTAACCTCCTGTAATTGCCAGTCAAGGTCGTAGTTGCTATCCCTTCTTTAGTTAGTAATGTCTTTTTCATAAAGCGTCATTTAATTCCCTTTTGGTTATTTTTTGTAACTTCCTTGTCTCTTTAACAGTTCTTTTTTAACTAGTGAATTTCGTATGGTCTAATTGCTTTCAAGTGTACTTTAATATCTCTTAATTACCATTCATGGGAGAGGGCTACCCCTCATCTTGATTTCGTTGGCCCTAGGCTCCCTTTAGGGTTGTGAATTAATGGGAAAATTTTGCTCTAGTTAAACTTATAATTTTCCCTAAGCACATGAACCTTGTAATTGAGGTATGTATTTAAAGTTGTGACACTGATTGTACATATAATATGGTATTTGCAAAAAGTTCATATTTATGAATCTAGGCGGATGTCTTTGTTCCTAGGTAAAGCAATAACATGCCACGGAATACAGGGATCACTTGTCTACCCAATTGAAACTATGATGTTCTAACACCTAGTTTTTCTTGGATGGCGGCAGGTCGATGGACCCTGACCTTGGAACCTAGGTGGTAGGTAAGTGGACCCTGACCTAGGGACCTAGACTACCTCATGGATTTGATGCCCTTTTCCAGTCTTATGTTCCTATTTCAAACTCAACAATATGATTAGAAATTCTCAATTTTGTTAGAATTTTTGCAAACTCTCAAAATTTTACAAGCCCCAACTCTAAGTTGTTGTAATTATTTTTGTACTTCTCGCATATTTAACTTTTTATCCAAATGGTGGAATTAATCATATGGCTCATTTATTGATGCGGCTTTTAAATCTAAGCACACACACTGATTTCCCAACTAGCCTTTGGTCGACGGGCTAGTGCCATACAATTGATTCACATTGATTGGATAACTCGTTATTATTTATAGTTTGTAGTCATGTTATCATTGGGTAATTTTTGGCTTGTGATAAATATTTTTCAATAAGTAATGTCTTGATTCGGAGTACTAATTATTACCTTTTATGTGCAAATCCTTGGATACCCTCCTACTATGGAACTGGAACACGCTTATACTAGCGACATCACTTCTTGACACTTATCATGATGATCCATTTTTTCTTTACACAGTACTAGGTGGGGAGTAAGTTCCACATGATGGGCTTACTCCCCACCATGTCTTACCCTCTGGGTTGGGGGTGGGCCACACACACACACACACACTTTTTCTATAAACACGCATATTGGCTCCCTCACCCCTGCCCTTGAACTTTTCAATTACTTGAAAGCTTCACTTCTTATACAATCAACCTTTGAAATTTTCTTAGACTGTTTTAAATTTATTCAACCACACACACACAATCGCGCACTTATCATATGCACACAAACCCCCTTTTCCTCACAACCCACTTATTAACTATAGAAACCCCCCCCCCCCCACTTATACACACACTTTTATTCGTCCTACTAATGCTTTCTTACATACATCGTTGTATTATTATGTGCCTTTAATAAAAACCCCTTTCATTCAAAATATGTGATTTTTGTTAATATACTACTCTTTCTTACTATATTAGCATCCTAATAAAGCTACTTTGAGGAAACCTTCGGTTTTGGGAGGAGAAACCCTTTAAATAGTTGGGACTTTTGCTTTAGTTATGGCCTTTATCCTTAACTAATGTAGGCGTTTCTCTCCCCCCCCCGGACCTTTTTTTCGCTTTCTATACTAGATCATTAGACCCCCGTCCACTGGCACTTACTACCCTTTTTCTTCTTATTGCTTCACACTAAACTACTTCCACATAAAATTATCACCCGGACTTATCATGATCTAATCTTAGTGGTCACTACTATTGCCCACCGCCCCACTCTCCTCCACTATCCCTTATTATAACCATAGACTACGTGGGTGCCCATAACGGTTGCCCTCCTTGCTTAAATGAGCCACCTTCAACTCCTTAGCTGCTCCTTCATTCTTGGCTTGATTTTCTCGATCCTCATCTCCCTGCAATGGTTGTCTTGCAACTTCAACTCCTTCACTCCTCCTTCATTCTCGGCTTGATGATCTCTATCATCATCTCCTTGCTCTAAAGGAGCCACCTTCAACTCCTTCACTTCTCCTTCATTCTCGGCTTCATCTTCTCTATCTTGATCTTCTCTATCCTCATCTCCCTGCAGAGGTTATCTTGCAATTGTTGAAGCTATTGGGATGATATCCTATTGTAATCCCTCATAACTGCTGCTCCTTATGACTACCGCCTTCTACAACTCTGTCTAAGCTTGTTGTGTCTTCCTCTACCGCTCAGGTATGCTGGATGGGTCATTTTGTTCAGTCCTCCTTGTAACTTGGTCCTTCCTACACACAACCTTGCTTCCCTGCTATGCTTCGTATACGAGATCCCGAATGGTCTTTCCACTCTCACAACTCATTTTATACGATCATCTCTTGGATTCGCTGTCTGTAATTATTCATGTTTCGTGCATATCGCCCTCATGGGAAAATTCTATCGTCAACTCATAATGGAAAGCCCTCTTTTAACTAGCGGCTTCTCTCTAACTGTATTTCTCTTGGCTAACCTGACATTCGGACATCTTAACTAGATTATTGCACTAGCTCTCGTGCGGCTTTTCCGTTTGTTTCTTCTCTTGGCTTCCCATCGGTCCCTTTGTAGACAAATATTTATTCTTTCACGTTGGGTGGCTTTGCATACGCTTCCTTTTTCATTACCGCAACAGTCTGCTTATTCGTCATTACAAACTAGGCTTATTGGGTCCAACTACATTGGTGTCTCGGAGCTATGGCTCTCGGTCCTCACTGCACTTATTAGCTTAGTCTCCATCACCTTCAGGTTCTACTTAGCTTTTACAAAACTCTTGGGTCGTGGGAGTTTTCCATAGATTTCCAGACGTTAGGTGACTTTACTTTACGCAGCTTCATCGCAAGCTTTGGGATGACGGTCCTCAACTTGTTTGCCCAAGCTCTCTCTGGCATTGGGCTTCATGATCCTTCGTCCATGCTTCACATACACTTCAACTCGGCTAGCTTTGCTTGTCGCTCACTTGGTGCTTCTTGGTCCATTGTGCACGTTGGCTTTGGCTTGTCTTGCTCTTCTATTTGTGTTTTTACTTCTCGAGGGGATTGTTTAGTTATTTACTCTACATACTTTTGTTTCTTTTTACTTCTTTAGGGGTACTTATGGAGTTTTTTATATTTCTGGTTACACACACACTTATTTAATTGCTACTTATTTTAAGTAAGTTGTCACTACTTCTCTTGTCAATAAGGTTTTATTAATTGGAAGCTAGGTAGTCATAGATTTATTTCATTTTCCTGCTTTTTTACACCTTACACACCTACCCGCTACCCCTTTTCAAGATTTCCTTCTCTCTCACACACACACGTATACTTCTATCTCATTATTCATACAAGATCCCGAATGGTCTTTCCACTCTCACAACTCATTTTATACGATCATCTCTTGGATTCGCTGTCTGTAATTATTCATGTTTCGTGCATATCGCCCTCATGGGAAAATTCTATCGTCAACTCATATTGGAAAGCTCTCTTTCAACTAGCGGCTTATCTCTGACTGTATTTCTCCTGGCTAACCTGACATTCGGACATCTTAACTAGATTATTGCACTAGCTCTCGCACGGCTTTTTCGTTTGTTTCTTCTCTTGGCTTCCCATCGGTCCCTTTGTAGACAAATATTTATTCTTCCACGTTGGGGGCTTTGCATACGCTATCTTTTTCATTACCACGATAGTCTGCTTATTCATCATTGCAAACTAGGCTTATTGGGTCCAACTACATTGCTGTCTTAGAGCTATGGCTCTCGGTCCTCACTATACTTATTAGCTTAGTCTCCACCACCTTTGGTTCTACTTAGCTTTTACAAAACTCTTGAGTCGTGGGAGTTTTCCATAGATTTCCCGACGTTAGGTGACTTTATCTTATGCAGTTTCATCGCAAGCTTTGGGATCACGGTCCTCAACTTGTTTGCCCAAGTCTCTCTCTGGCATTGGGCTTCAAGATCCTCCGTCCATGCTTCACACACACTTCAACTCGGCTAGCTTTACTTGTCACTCACTTGGTGCTTCTTGGTTCATTGTGCACGTTGGCTTTGGCTTGTCTTGCTCTTCTATTTTTGTTTTTACTTCTCGAGGGGTTTGTTTAGTTATTTACTCTACATACTTTTGTTTCTTTTTACTTGTTTAGGGAAACTTATGGAGTTATTTATATTTCTCGTTACACACACACTTATTTAATTGCTACTTATTTTAAGTAAGTTGTCACTACTTCTCTTGTCAATAAGGTTTTATTAATTGGAAGCTAGGTAGTCATAGATTTATTTCATTTTCTTGCTTTTTTACACCTTACACACCTACCCGCTACCCCTTTTCAAGATTTCCTTCTCTCTCACACACACACGTACACTTATATGTACTTAAATATATTTTCTTATATTTACATTTAATTTTAATGACCTATTTGTGTCTATTAATTAGTGATTTATTTTCATTACCTTGGGCTCTAACCATCACATAACTTTGCTTATGGCCATGCATGGATTACACCCCTTTGGACAAATGCTTAATCGTTATTCATAGTAAAGGTGTAAATGAGGACCCCTCTACACGTATAGAAGAATAGTTCTATCTCTTTAACCTCCTGTAATTGCCAGTCAAGGTCATAGTTGCTATCCCTTCTTTAGTTAGTAATGTCTTTTTCATAAAGGGTCATTGAATTCCCTTTTGGTTATTTTTTGTAACTTCCTTGTCTCTTTAACAGTTCTTTTTTAACTAGCGAATTTCGTATGGTCTAATTGCTTTCAAGTGTACTTTAATATCTCTTAATTACCGTTCATGGGAGAGGGCTACCCCTCATCTTGATTTCATTGGCCCCTAGGCTCCCTTTAGGGTTGTGAATTGAAGGGAAAATTTTGCTCTAGTTAAACTTATAATTTTCCCTAAGCTCATGAACCTTGTAATTGATGTATGTATTTAAAGTTGTGACACTGATTGTACATATAATATGGTATTTGCAAAAAGTTCATATTTATGAATCTAGGCGGATGTCTTTGTTCCTAGGTAAAGCAATAACATGCCACGGAATACAGGCATCACCTGTCTACCCAATTAAAACTATGATGTTCTAACACCTAGTTTTTCTTGGATGGCGGCAGGTCGATGGACCCTGACCTTGGAACCTAGGTGGCAGGTAAGCGGACCCTGACCTAGGGACCTATACTACCTCATGGATTTGATGCCCTTTTCCAGTCTCGTGTTCCTATTTCAAACTCAACAATATGATTAGAAATTCTCAATTTTATTCGAATTTTTGCAAACTCTCAAAATTTTACAAGCCCCAACTCTAAGTTGTCGTAATTATTTTTGTACTTCTCTTATATTTAACTTTTTATCCAAATGGTGGAATTAATCATATGGCTCATTTATTGATGCGGCTTTTAAATCTAAGCACACACACTGATTTCCCAACTAGCCTTTGGTCGACGGGCTAGTGCCATACAATTAATTCACATTGATTGGATAACTTGTTATTATGTATAGTTTGTAGTCATGTTATCATTGGGTAATTTTTGGCTTGTGATAAATATTTTTCAATAAGTAATGTCTTGATTCCATTTGATTGGAGTACTAATTATTACCTTTTATGTGCAAATCCTTGGATACCCTCCTACTATGGAGCTGGAACACGCTTATACTAGCGACATCACTTCTTGACACTTATCATGATGATCCATTTTTTCTCTACAAAGTACTAGGTGGGGAATAAGTTCCACATGGTGGGCTTACTCCCCACCATGTGGTCTTACCCTCTGAGTTGGGGGTGGGCCACACACACACACACACTTTTTCTATAAACACACATATTGGCTCCCTCACCCCTGCCCTTGAACTTTTGAATTACTTGAAAGCTTCTTTTGTTATACAATTAACCTTTTAAAATTTCTTAGACTGTTTTAAATTTATTCAAACACACACATGATCGCGCACTTATCATATGCACACAAACCCCCTTTTCCTCACAACCCACTTATTAACTATAGAAAACCCCCCCCCCTACTTATACACACACTTTTATTCGTCCTACTAATGCTTTCTTACATACATCGTTGTATTATTATGTGCCTCTAATAAAACCCCCTTTCATTCAAAATATGTGATTTTTGTTAATATACTACTCTTTCTTACTATACTAGCATCCTAATAGAGCTATTTGTGAGGAAACCTTCCACATAAAATTATCACCCGGACTTATCATGATCTAATCTTAGTGGTCACTACTATTGCCCACCGCCCCCCTCTCCTCCACTATCCCTTATTATAACCATAGACTACGTGGGTGCCCATAACGGTTGCCCTCCTTGCTTAAATGAGCCACCTTCAACTCCTTCGCTCCTCCTTCATTCTTGGCTTGATCTTCTCGATCCCCATCTCCCTGCAATGGTTGTCTTGTAACTTCAACTCCTTCGCTCCTCCTTCAGTCTCGGCCTGATGATCTCTATCCTCATCTCCTTGCTTTAAAGGAGCCACCTTCAACTCCTTCGCTTCTTCTTCATTCTCAGCTTCATCTTCTCTATCTTGATCTTCTCTATCCTCATCTCCCTGCAGAGGTTGTCTTGCAATTGTTTAAGCTATTGGGATGATATCCTATTGTCATCCCTCATAGCTGCTGCTCCTTATGACTGTACCGCCTTCTACAACTCTTTCTAACCTTGTTGTGTCTTCCTCTACCACTCAGGTGTGCTAGATTGGTCATTTTGTTCCGTCCTCCTTGTAATTTGGTCTTACACACAACCTTGCTTCCCTCCTATGCTCCGTATACGAGGTCCCAAATGGTCTTGCCACTCTCACAAGTCATTTTATACGACCATCTCTTGGATTTGCTGTCTGTAATTATTCATGTTTCGTGCATATCACCCTCATGGGAAAATCCTATGGTAAACTCATATTGGAAAGCTCTCTTTCAACTAGTAGCTTCTCTTTGACTATATTTCTCCTGGCTAACCTGACATTCGGACATTTTAACTAGATTATTCCACTAGCTCTCGTGCGGCTTTTTCGTTTGTTTCTTCTCTTGGCTTCCCATTGGTCCCTTTGTAGACAAATATTTATTCTTCCATGTTGGGGGGCTTTGCATACGCTTCCTTTTACATTACCGCAACAGTCTGCTTATTCGTCAATACAAACTAGGCTTATTGGGTCCAACTACATTGGTGTCTCGGAGCTATGGCTCTCGGTCCTCACTATGCTTATTAGCTTAGTCTCCATCACCTTCGGGTTCTACTTAGCTTTTACAAAACTCTTGGGTCGTGGGAGTTTTCCATAGATTTCCCAACGTTAGATGACTTTACTTTATGCAGCTTCATCGCAAGCTTTGGGATCACGGTCCTCAACTTGTTTGCCGAAGACTCTCTCTAGCATTGGGCTTCACGATCCTCTGTCCATGCTTCACACACACTTCAACTTGGCTAGCTTTGCTTGTCGCTCACTTGGTGCTTCTTGGTCCATTGTGCACGTTGGCTTTGGCTTGTCTTGCTCTTCTATTTTTGTTTTTACTTCTCGAGGGGTTTGTTTAGTTATTTACTCTACATACTTTTGTTTCTTTTTACTTGTTTAGGGGTACTTATGGAGTTATTTATATTTCTCGTTACACACACACTTATTTAATTGCTACTTATTTTAAGTAAGTTGTCACTACTTCTCTTGTCAATAAGGATTTATTAATTGGAAGCTAGGTAGTCATAGATTTATTTCATTTTCTTGATTTTTTACATCTTACACACCTACCCGCTACCCCTTTTCAAGATTTCCTTCTCTCTCACACACACACGTACACTTATATGTACTTAAATATATTTTCTTATATTTACATTTAATTTTAATGACCTATTTGTGTGTATTAAGTAGTGATTTATTTTCATTACCTTGGGCTCTAACCATCACATGACTTTGCTTATGGCCATGTGTGGATTACACCCCTTTGGACAAATGCTTAATTGTTATTCATAGTAAAGGTGTAAATGAGGACCCCTCTACACGTATAGAAGAATAGTTCTATCTCTTTAACCTCCTGTAATTGCCAGTCAAGGTCGTAGTTGCTATCCCTTCTTTAGTTAGTAATGTCTTTTTCATAAAGGGTCATTAAATTCCCTTTTGGTTATTTTTTGTAACTTCCTTGTCTCTTTAACAGTTCTTTTTTAACTAGCGAATTTCGTATGGTCTAATTGCTTTCAAGTGTAGTATTATATCTCTTAATTACCGTTCATGGGAGAGGTCTACCCCTCATCTTGATTTCATTGGCCCCTAGGCTCCCTTTAGGGTTGTGAATTGAAGGGAAAATTTTGCTCTAGTTAAACTTATAATTTTCCCTAAGCACATGAACCTTGTAATTGATGTATGTATTTAAAGTTGTGACACTGATTGTACATATAATATGGTATTTGCAAAAAGTTCATATTTATGAATCTAGGCGGATGTCTTTGTTCCTAGGTAAAGCAATAACATGCCACGGAATACAGGCATCACCTGTCTACCCAATTAAAACTATGATGTTCTAACACCTAGTTTTTCTTGGATGGCGGCAGGTCGATGGACCCTGACCTTGGAACCTAGGTGGCAGGTAAGTGGACCCTGACCTAGGGACCTATACTACCTCATGGATTTGATGCCCTTTTCCAGTCTTGTGTTCCTATTTCAAACTCAACAATATGATTAGAAATTCTCAATTTTGTTCGAATTTTTGCAAACTCTCAAAATTTTACAAGCCCCAACCCTAAGTTGTCGTAATTATTTTTGTACTTCTCGCATATTTAACTTTTTATCCAAATGGTGGAATTAATCATATGGCTCATTTATTGATGCGGCTTTTAAATCTAAGCACACACACTGATTTCCCAACTAGCCTTTGGTCGACGGGCTAGTGCCATACAATTAATTCACATTGATTGGATAACTTGTTATTATGTATAGTTTGTAGTCATGTTATCATTGGGTAATTTTTGGCTTGTGATAAATATTTTTCAATAAGTAATGTCTTGTTCCATTTGATTGGAGTACTAATTATTACCTTTTATGTGCAAATCCTTGGATACCCTCCTACTATGGAGCTAGAACACGCTTATACTAGCGACATCACTTCTTGACACTTATCATGATGATCCATTTTTTCTCTACACAGTACTAGGTGGGGAATAAGTTCCACATGGTGGGCTTACTCTCCACCATGTGGTCTTACCCTCTGGGTTGGGGGTGGGCCACACACACACACACACTTTTTCTATAAACACACATATTGGCTCCCTCACCCCTGCCCTTGAACTTTTGAATTACTTGAAAGCTTCTTTTGTTATACAATTAACCTTTTAAAATTTCTTAGACTGTTTTAAATTTATTCAAACACACACACGATCGTGCACTTATCATATGCACACAAACCCCCTTTTCCTCACAACCCACTTATTAACTATAGAAAACCCCCCCCCTTTACTTATACACACGCTTTTATTCGTCCTACTAATGCTTTCTTACATACATTGTTGTATTATTATGTGCCTCTAATAAAACCCCCTTTCATTCAAAATATGTGATTTTTGTTAGTATATTACTCTTTCTTACTATATTAGCATCCTAATAGAGCTATTTGTGAGGAAACCTTCGGTTTTGGGAGGAGAAACCCTTTAAATAGTTGGGACTTTCATTTTAGTTATGGCCTTTATCCTTAACTAATGTAGGCGTTTCTTCCCCCCCCCCCCGACCTTTTTTTTGCTTCCTATACTAGATCATTAGACCCCCGTTCACTGGCACTTACTACCCTTTTTCTTCTTATTGCTTCACACTAAACTACTTCCACATAAAATTATCACCCGGACTTATCATGATCTAATCTTAGTGGTCACTACTATTGCCCACCGCCCCCCTCTCCTCCACTATCCCTTATTATAACCATAGACTACGTGGGTGCCCATAACGGTTGCCCTCCTTGCTTTAATGAGCCACCTTCAACTCCTTCGCTCCTCCTTCATTCTTGGCTTGATCTTCTCGAGCCCCATCTCCCTGCAATGGTTGTCTTGTAACTTCAACTCCTTCGCTTCTCCTTCAGTCTCGGCCTGATGATCTCTATCCTCATCTCCTTGCTTGAAAGGAGCCACCTTCAACTCCTTCGCTTCTCCTTCATTCTCAGCTTCATCTTCTCTATCTTGATCTTCTCTATCCTCATCTCCCTGCAGAGGTTGTCTTGCAATTGTTTAAGCTATTGGGATGATATCCTATTGTTATCCCTCATAACTGCTTCTCCTTATGACTGTACCGCCTTCTACAACTCTTTCTAACCTTCTTGTGTCTTCCTCTACCGCTCAGGTATGCTGGATTGGTCATTTTGTTCCGTCCTCCTTGTAATTTGGTCTTACACACAACCTTGCTTCCCTCCTATGCTCCGTATACGAGGTCCCAAATGGTCTTTCCACTCTCACAAGTTATTTTATACGACCATCTCTTGGATTTGCTGTCTGTAATTATTCATGTTTCGTGCATATCACCCATATGGGAAAATCCTATGGTCAACTCATATTGGAAAGCTCTCTTTCAACTAGCAGCTTCTCTCTAACTATATTTCTCCTGGCTAACCTGACATTCGGACATCTTAACTAGATTATTACACTAGCTCTCGTGCGGCTTTTTCGTTTGTTTCTTCTCTTGGCTTCCCATTGGTCCCTTTGTAGACAAATATTTATTCTTCCACGTTGGGGGGCTTTGCATACGCTTCCTTTTACATTACCGCAACAGTCTGCTTATTCGTCAATACAAACTAGGCTTATTGGGTCCAACTACATTGGTGTCTCGGAGCTATGGCTCTCGGTCCTCACTATGCTTATTAGCTTAGTCTCCATCACCTTCGGGTTCTACTTAGCTTTTACAAAACTCTTGGGTCGTGGGAGTTTTCCATAGATTTCCCAACGTTAGATGACTTTACTTTACGCAGCTTCATCGCAAGCTTTGGGATCACGGTCCTCAACTTGTTTGCCGAAGACTCTCTCTAGCATTGGGCTTCACGATCCTCTGTCCATGCTTCACACACACTTCAACTTGGCTAGCTTTGCTTGTCGCTCACTTGGTGCTTCTTGGTCCATTGTGCACGTTGGCTTTTGCTTGTCTTGCTCTTCTATTTTTGTTTTTACTTCTCGAGGGGTTTGTTTAGTTATTTACTCTACATACTTTTGTTTCTTTTTACTTGATTAGGGGTACTTATGGAGTTAATTATATTTCTGGTCACACACATACTTATTTAATTGCTTATTTTACATAAGTTGTCACTACTTCTCTTGTCAATAAGGTTTTATTAATTGGAAGCTAGGTAGTCATAGATTTATTTCATTTTCTTGCTTTTTTACACGTTACACACCTACCCGCTACCCTTTTCAAGATTTCCTTCTCTCTCACACACACACGTACACTTATATGTACTTATATATATTTTCTTGTATTTACATTTAATTTTAATGACCTATTTGTGTCTATCAATTAGTGATTTATTTTAATTACCTTGGGCTCTAAGCATCACATGACTTTGCTTATGGCCATGCGTGGATTACACCCCTTTGGACAAATGCTTAATCGTTATTCATAGTAGGTGTAAATGAGGACCCCTCTACACGTATAGAAGAATAGTTCTATCTCTTTAACCTCCTGTAATTGCCAGTCAAGGTCGTAGTTGCTATCCCTTCTTTAGTTAGTAATGTCTTTTTCATAAAGGGTCATTAAATTCCCTTTTGGTTATTTTCTGTAACTTCCTTGTCTCTTTAACAATTCTTTTTTAACTAGCGACTTTCGTATTGTCTAATTGCTTTCAAGTGTACTTTAATATCTCTTAATTACCGTTCATGGGAGAGGGCTACCCCTCATCTTGATTTCATTGGCCCCTAGGCTCCCTTTAGGGTTGTGAATTGAAGGGAAAATTTTGCTCTAACTAAACTTATAATTTTCCCTAAGCACATGAACCTTGTAATTGATGTATGTATTTAAAGTTGTGGGCTCCCACACCCCTGTCCTTGAACTTTTGAATTACTTGAAAGCTTCTTTTCTTATACAATTAACCTTTTAAAATTTCTTAGACTATTTTAAATTTATTCAACCATACACACACGATCGCGCACTTATCATATGCACACAAACCCCCTTTTCCTCACAACTCACTTATTAACTATAGAAACCCCCCCCCCCCCCCTACTTATACACACACTTTTATTCGTCCTACTAATGCTTTCTTACATACATCGTTGTATTATTATGTGCCTCTAATAAAACCCCCCTTCATTTAAAATATGTGATTTTTGTTAATATACTACTCTTTCTTATTATATTAGCATACTAATAGAGCTATTTGTGAGGAAACCTTCGGTTTTGGCAAGAGAAACCCTTTAAATACTTGGGACTTTCGCTTTAGTTATGGCCCTTGTCCTTAACTAATGTAGGCATTTCTTCCCCCCCCCTCGTTCGACCTTTTTTTCGCTTCCTATACTAGATCATTATTCCCCCGTTCACTGGCACTTACTACCCTTTTTCTTCTTATCGCTTCACACTAAACTATTTCCACATAAAATTATCACGCGAACTTATCATGATCTAATCTTAGTGGTCACTACTATTGCCCACCGCCCCACTCTCCTCTACTATCCCTTATTATAACCATAGACTATGTGGGTGCCCATAACGGTTGCCCTCCTTGGTTTAAATGAGCCACCTTCAACTCCTTCGCTCCTCCTTCATTCTTGCCTTAATCTTCTCGATCCTCATCTCCCTGCAAAGGTTGTCTTGCAACTTCAACTCCTTCACTCCTCCTTCATTCTCGACTTGATCTTCTCTATCCTCATCTCCTTGCTCTAAATGAGCCACCTTTTACTCCTTCGCTCCTCCTTTATTCTCGGCTTCATCTTCTCTATCCTCATCTCCCTACAGAGGTTGTCTTGCAATTGTCTAAGCTATTGGGATGATATCCTATGGTAATCCCTCATAACTGCTGCTCCTTATGACTACCGCCTTCTACAACTCTGTCTAAGCTTGTTGTGTCTTCCTCTAATGCTCAGGTATGCTGGATGGGTCATTATGTTCCGTCCTCCTTGTAACTTGGTTCTACACACAACCTTGCTTCACTCCTATGCTTCGTATACAAGATCCCGAATGGTCTTTCCACTCTCACAAGTCATTTTATATGACCATCTCTTGGATTCACTGTCTGTAATTATTCATGTTTCGTGCATATCGCCCTCATGGGAAAATTCTATCGTCAACTCATATTGGAAAGCTCTCTTTCAACTAGCGGCTTCTCTCTGACTGTATTTCTCCTGGCTAAACTTACATTCAGACATCTTAACTAGATTATTGCACTAGCTCTCGCGTAGCTTTTTCGTTTGTTTCTTCTCTTGGCTTCCCATCGGTCCCTTTGTAGACAAATATTTATTCTTCCACGTTGGGGGGCTTTGCATACGCTTTCTTTTTCATTACCGCAACAGTCTGCTTATTCGTCACTACAAACTAGGCTTATTGGGTCCAACTACATTGCTGTCTCAGAGCTATGGCTCTCGGTCCTCACTACGATTATTAGCTTAGTCTCCACCACCTTCGGGTTCTACTTAGCTTTTACAAAACTCTTGGGTCGTGGGAGTTTTCCATAGATTTCCAGACGTTAGGTGACTTTACTTTACGCAGTTTCATTGCAAGCTTTGGGATCACGGTCCTCAACTTGTTTGCCCAAGTCTCTCTCTGGCATTGGGCTTCAAGATCCTCTGTCCATGCTTCACACACACTTCAACTCGGCTAGCTTTTCTTGTCACTCAGTTGGTGCTTCTTGGTTCATTGTGCACGTTGGCTTTGGCTTGTCTTTCTCTTCTATTTTTGTTTTTACTTCTTGAGGGGTTTGTTTAGTTATTTACTCTACATACTTTTGTTTCTTTTTACTTGTTTAGGGATACTTATGGAGTTATTTATATTTCTCGTTACACACACACTTATTTAATTGCTACTTATTTTAAGTAAGTTGTCACTACTTCTCTTGTCAATAAGGTTTTATTAATTGGAAGCTAGGTAGTCATAGATTTATTTCATTTTCTTGCTTTTTTACACGTTACACACCTACCCGCTACCCCTTTTCAAGATTTCCTTCTCTCTCACACACACACGTACACTTATATGTACTTAAATATATTTTCTTGTATTTACATTTAATTTCAATGACCTATTTGTGTCTACTATTTAGTGATTTATTTGAATTACCTTGGGCTCTAACCATCGCATGACTTTGCTTATGGCCATGCATGGATTACACCCCTTTGGACAAATGCTTAATCGTTATTCATAGTAAAGGTGTAAATGAGGACCCCTCTACACGTATAGAAGAATAGTTCTATCTCTTTAACCTTCTGTAATTGCCAGTCAAGGTCATAGGTTCTATCCCTTCTTTAGTTAGTAATGTCTTTTACATAAAGGTTCATTAAATTCCCTTTTGGTTATTTTTTGTAACTTCCTTGTCTCTTTAACAGTTCTTTTCTGACTAGCAAATTTCGTATTGTCTAATTGCTTTCAAGTGTATTTTAATCTCTCTTAATTACTGTTCAAGGGAGAGGGCTATCCCTCATCTTGATTTCATTGGCCCTAGGCTCCCTTTAGGGTTGTGAATGAAAGGAAAATTTTTGCTCTAACTAAACTTTTAATTTTCACTAAGCACATTAACCTTGTAATTGAGGTATGTATTTAAAGTTGTGACACTGATTGTACATATAATATGGTATTTGCAAAAAGTTCATATTTATGAATCTAGGTGGATGTCTTTGTTCCTAGGTAAAGCAATAACATGCCAGGGAATACAGGCATCACCTGTCTACCCAATTGAAACTATGATGTTCTAACACCTAGTTTTTCTTGGATGGCGGCAGGTTGATGGACCCTGACCTTGGAACCTAGGTGGCAGGTAAGTGGACTCGGACCTAGGGACCTAGACTACCTCATGGATTCGATGCCCTTTTCTAGTCTTGTGTTCCTATTTCAAACTCAATAATATGATTAGAAATTCTCAATTTTGTTAGAATTTTTGCAAACTCTCAAAATTTTGCAAGCGCCAACTCTAAGTTGTCGTAATTATTTTTGTACTTCTCGCATATTTAACTTTTTATCCAAATGGTGGAATTAATCGTATGGCTCATTTATTGATGCAGCTTTTAAATCTAAGCACACACACTAATTTCCCAACTACCCTTTGGTCGGCGGGCTAGTGTCATACAGTTAATTCACATTGATTGGATAACTCGTTATTATGTATAGTTTGTAGTCATGTTATCATTGGGTAATTTTTGGCTTGTGATAAATATTTTTCAATAAGTAATGTCTTGATTCCATTTGATTGGAGTACTAATTATTACCTTTTATGTGCAAATCCTTGGATACCCTCCTACTATGGAACTGGAACATGCTTATACTAGCGACATCACTTCTTGACACTTATCATGATGATCCATTTTTTCTCTACACAGTACTAGGTGGGGAGTAAGTTCCACATGGTGGGCTTACTCCCCACCATGTCTTACCCTCTGGGTTGGGGGTGGGCCACACACACACACACACTTTCTCTATAAACACGCATATTGGCTCCCTCACCCCTGCCCTTGAACTTTTGAATTACTTGAAAGCTTCTTTTCTTATACAATTAACCTTTGAAATTTTCTTAGACTGTTTTAAATTTATTCAACCACACACACACGATCGCGCACTTATCATATGCACACAAACCCCCTTTTCCTCACAACCCACTTATTAACTATAGAAACCCCCCCCCCCCCACTTATACACACACTTTTATTCGTCCTACTAATGCTTTCTTATATACATCGTTGTATTATTATGTGCCTCTAATAAAGACCCCTTTCATTCAAAATATGTGATTTTTGTTAATATACTACTCTTTCTTACTATATTAGCATCCTAATAGAGCTATTTCTAGGAAACCTTCGGTTTTGGGAGGAGAAACCCTTTAAATAGTTGGGACTTTTGCTTTAGTTATGGCCTTTATCCTTAACTAATGTAGGCGTTTCTCCCCCCCCCCGGGACCTTTTTTTCGCTTTCTATACTAGATCATTAGGCCCCCGTTCACTGGCACTTACTACCCTTTTTCTTCTTATTGCTTCACACTAAACTACTTCCACATAAAATTATCACCCGAACTTATCATGATCTAATCTTAGTGGTCACTACTATTGCGCACCGCCCACTCTCATCCACTATCCCTTATTATAACCATAGACTAAGTGGGTGCCCATAACAGTTGCCATCCTTGCTTTAAATGAGCCACCTTCAACTCCTTCACTTCTCCTTAATTCTTGGCTTGATCTTCTCGATCCTCATCTCCTTGCAATGGATGTCTTGCAACTTCAACTCCTTCGCTCCTCCTTCATTCTCGGCTTGATGATCTCTATCCTCATCGCCTTGCTTTAAAGGAGCCACCTTCAACTCCTTCGCTTCTCCTTCATTCTCGGCTTCATCTTCTCTATCTTGATCTTCTCTATCCTCATCTCCTTGCAAAGGTTGTCTTGCAATTGTCTAAGCTATTGGGATGATATCCTATTGTAATCCCTCATAATTGCTGCTCCTTATGACTACCGCCTTCTACAACTCTGTCTAAGCTTGTTGTGTCTTCCTCTACCACTCAGGTATGCTAGATGGGTCATTTTGTTCCGTCCTCCTTGTAAATTGGTCCTACACACAACCTTCCTTCCCTCCTATGCTCCGTATACGAGATCTTGAATGGTCTTTCCACTCTCACAAGTCATTTTATACGACCATCTCTTGGATTCGTTGTCTGTAATTATTCATGTTGCATGCATATAACCCTAATGGGAAAATTCTATCGTTAACTCATATTGGAAAGCTCTCTTTCAACTAGCGGCTTATCTCTGACTGTATTTCTCCTGGCTAACTTGACATTCGGACATCTTAACTAGATTATTGCACTAGCTCTCGCGCGGCTTTTTCGTTTGTTTCTTCTCTTGGCTTCCCATCGGTCCCTTTGTAGACAAATATTTATTCTTCCACGTTGGGGGCTTTGCATACGCTTCCTTTTACATTACCGCAACAGTCTGCTTATTCGTCAATACAAACTAGGCTTATTGGGTCCAACTACATTGGTGTCTCGGAGCTATGGCTCTCGGTCCTCACTATGCTTATTAGCTTAGTCTCCATCACCTTCGGCTTCTACTTAGCTTTTACAAAACTCTTGGGTCGTGGGAGTTTTCCATAGATTTCCCAACGTTAGGTGACTTTACTTTACGCAGTTTCATTGCAAGCTTTGGGATCACGGTCCTCAACTTGTTTGCCCAAGTCTCTCTCTGGCATTGGGCTTCAAGATCCTCCATCCATGCTTCACACACACTTCAACTCGGCTAGCTTTTCTTGTCCCTCACTTGGTGCTTCTTGGTTCATTGTGCACGTTGGCTTTGGCTTGTCTTGCTCTTCTATTTTTGTTTTTACTTCTCGAGGGGTTTGTTTAGTTATTTACTCTACATACTTTTGTTTCTTTTTACTTGTTTAGGGATACTTATGGAGTTATTTATATTTCTGGTTACACACACACTTATTTAATTGCTACTTATTTTAAGTAAGTTGTCACTACTTCTCTTGTCAATAAGGTTTTATTAATTGGAAGCTAGGTAGTCATAGATTTATTTCATTTTCTTGCTTTTTTACAGGTTACACACCTACCCGCTACCCCTTTTCAAGATTTCCTTCTCTCTCACACACACACGTACACTTATATGTACTTAAATATATTTTCTTGTATTTACATTTAATTTCAATGACCTATTTGTGTCTATTAATTAGTGATTTATTTTCATTACCTTGGGCTCTAACCATCACATGGCTTTGCTTATGGCCATGCGTGGATTACACCCCTTTGGACAAATGCTTAATTGTTATTCATAGTAAAGGTGTAAATGAGGACCCCTCTACACGTATAGAAGAATAGTTCTATCTCTTTAACCTCCTGTAATTGCCAGTCAAGGTCGTAGTTGCTATCCCTTCTTTAGTTAGTAATGTCTTTTTCATAAAGCGTCATTCAATTCCCTTTTGGTTATTTTTTGTAACTTCCTTGTCTCTTTAACAGTTCTTTTTTAACTAGTGAATTTCGTATGGTCTAATTGCTTTCAAGTGTACTTTAATATCTCTTAATTACCATTCATGGGAGAGGACTACCCCTCATCTTGATTTCGTTGGCCCTAGGCTCCCTTTAGGGTTGTGAATTAATGGGAAAATTTTGCTCTAGTTAAACTTATAATTTTCCCTAAGCACATGAACCTTGTAATTGAGGTATGTATTTAAAGTTGTGACACTGATTGTACATATAATATGGTATTTGCAAAAAGTTCATATTTATGAATCTAGGCGGATGTCTTTGTTCCTAGGTAAAGCAATAACATGCCACGGAATACAGGGATCACTTGTCTACCCAATTGAAACTATGATGTTCTAACACCTAGTTTTTCTTGGATGGCGGCAGGTCGATGGACCCTGACCTTGGAACCTAGGTGGCAGGTAAGTGGACCCTGACCTAGGGACCTAGACTACCTCATGGATTTGATGCCCTTTTCCAGTCTTATGTTCCTATTTCAAACTCAACAATATGATTAGAAATTCTCAATTTTGTTCGAATTTTTGCAAACTCTCAAAATTTTACAAGCCCCAACTCTAAGTTGTTGTAATTATTTTTGTACTTCTCGCATATTTAACTTTTTATCCAAATGGTGGAATTAATCATATGGCTCATTTATTGATGCGGCTTTTAAATCTAAGCACACACACTGATTTCCCAACTAGCCTTTGGTCGACGGGCTAGTGCCATACAATTAATTCACATTGATTGGATAACTCGTTATTATTTATAGTTTGTAGTCATGTTATCATTGGGTAATTTTTGGCTTGTGATAAATATTTTTCAATAAGTAATGTCTTGATTCGGAGTACTAATTATTACCTTTTATGTGCAAATCCTTGGATACCCTCCTATTATGGAACTGGAACACGCTTATACTAGCGACATCACTTCTTGACACTTATCATGATGATCCATTTTTTCTTTACACAGTACTAGGTGGGGAGTAAGTTCCACATGATGGGCTTACTCCCCACCATGTCTTACCCTCTGGGTTGGGGGTGGGCCACACACACACACACACTTTTTCTATAAACACGCATATTGGCTCCCTCACCCCCGCCCTTGAACTTTTCAATTACTTGAAAGCTTCACTTCTTATACAATCAACCTTTGAAATTTTCTTAGACTGTTTTAAATTTATTCAACCACACACACACAATCGCGCACTTATCATATGCACACAAACCCCCTTTTCCTCACAACCCACTTATTAACTATAGAAACCCCCCCCCCCCCCCCACTTATACACACACTTTTATTCGTCCTACTAATGCTTTCTTACATACATCGTTGTATTATTATGTGCCTTTAATAAAAACCCCTTTCATTCAAAATATGTGATTTTTGTTAATATACTACTCTTTCTTACTATATTAGCATCCTAATAAAGCTACTTTGAGGAAACCTTCGGTTTTGGGAGGAGAAACCCTTTAAATAGTTGGGACTTTTGCTTTTGTTATGGCCTTTATCCTTAACTAATGTAGGCGTTTCTCTCCCCCCCCCCGGACCTTTTTTTCGCTTTCTATACTAGATCATTAGACCCCCGTCCACTGGCACTTACTACCCTTTTTCTTCTTATTGCTTCACACTAAACTACTTCCACATAAAATTATCACCCGGACTTATCATGATCTAATCTTAGTGGTCACTACTATTGCCCACCGCCCCACTCTCCTCCACTATCCCTTATTATAACCATAGACTACGTGGGTGCCCATAACGGTTGCCCTCCTTGCTTAAATGAGCCACCTTCAACTCCTTAGCTGCTCCTTCATTCTTGGCTTGATTTTCTCGATCCTCATCTCCCTGCAATGGTTGTCTTGCAACTTCAACTCCTTCACTCCTCCTTCATTCTCGGCTTGATGATCTCTATCGTCATCTCCTTGCTTTAAAGGAGCCACCTTCAACTCCTTCACTTCTCCTTCATTCTCGGCTTCATCTTCTCTATCTTGATCTTCTCTATCCTCATCTCCATGCAGAGGTTGTCTTGCAATTGTTGAAGCTATTGGGATGATATCCTATTGTAATCCCTCATAACTGCTGCTCCTTATGACTACTGCCTTCTACAACTCTGTCTAAGCTTGTTGTAACTTCCTCTACCGCTCAGGTATGCTGGATGGGTCATTTTGTTCAGTCCTCCTTGTAACTTGGTCCTACACACAACCTTGCTTCCCTGCTATGCTTCGTATACGAGATCCCGAATGGTCTTTCCACTCTCACAACTCATTTTATACGATCATCTCTTGGATTCGCTGTCTGTAATTATTCATGTTTCGTGCATATCGCCCTCATGGGAAAATTCTATCGTCAACTCATAATGGAAAGCCCTCTTTCAACTAGCGGCTTCTCTCTAACTGTATTTCTCCTGGCTAACCTGACATTCGGACATCTTAACTAGATTATTGCACTAGCTCTCGTGCGGCTTTTTCGTTTGTTCCTTCTCTTGGCTTCCCATCGGTCCCTTTGTAGACAAATATTTATTCTTTCACGTTGGGTGGCTTTGCATACGCTTCCTTTTTCATTACCGCAACAGTCTGCTTATTCGTATTACAAACTAGGCTTATTGGGTCCAACTACATTGGTGTCTCGGAGCTATGGCTCTCGGTCCTCACTGCACTTATTAGCTTAGTCTCCATCACCTTCAGGTTCTACTTAGCTTTTACAAAACTCTTGGGTCGTGGGAGTTTTCCATAGATTTCCCAACGTTAGGTGACTTTACTTTACGCAGCTTCATCGCAAGCTTTGGGATGACGGTCCTCAACTTGGTTGCCCAAGCTCTCTCTGGCATTGGGCTTCATGATCCTTCGTCCATGCTTCACATACACTTCAACTCGGCTAGCTTTGCTTGTCGCTCACTTGGTGCTTCTTGGTCCATTGTGCACGTTGGCTTTGGCTTGTCTTGCTCTTCTATTTGTGTTTTTACTTCTCGAGGGGATTGTTTAGTTATTTACTCTACATACTTTTGTTTCTTTTTACTTCTTTAGGGGTACTTATGGAGTTTTTTATATTTCTGGTTACACACACACTTATTTAATTGCTACTTATTTTAAGTAAGTTGTCACTACTTCTCTTGTCAATAAGGTTTTATTAATTGGAAGCTAGGTAGTCATAGATTTATTTCATTTTCCTGCTTTTTTACACCTTACACACCTACCCGCTACCCCTTTTCAAGATTTCCTTCTCTCTCACACACACACGTATACTTCTATCTCATTATTCATACAAGATCCCGAATGGTCTTTCCACTCTCACAACTCATTTTATACGATCATCTCTTGGATTCGCTGTCTGTAATTATTCATGTTTCGTGCATATCGCCCTCATGGGAAAATTCTATCGTCAACTCATATTGGAAAGCTCTCTTTCAACTAGCGGCTTATCTCTGACTGTATTTCTCCTGGCTAACCTGACATTCGGATATCTTAACTAGATTATTGCACTAGCTCTCGCACGGCTTTTTCATTTGTTTCTTCTCTTGGCTTCCCATCGGTCCCTTTGTAGACAAATATTTATTCTTCCACGTTGGGGGCTTTGCATACGCTATCTTTTTCATTACCACGATAGTCTGCTTATTCATCATTGCAAACTAGGCTTATTGGGTCCAACTACATTGCTGTCTTAGAGCTATGGCTCTCGGTCCTCACTATACTTATTAGCTTAGTCTCCAGCACCTTTGGTTCTACTTAGCTTTCACAAAACTCTTGGGTCGTGGGAGTTTTCCATAGATTTCCCGACGTTAGGTGACTTTATCTTATGTAGTTTCATCGCAAGCTTTGGGATCACGGTCCTCAACTTGTTTGCCCAAGTCTCTCTCTGGCATTGGGCTTCAAGATCCTCCGTCCATGCTTCACACACACTTCAACTCGGCTAGCTTTACTTGTCACTCACTTGGTGCTTCTTGGTTCATTGTGCACGTTGGCTTTGGCTTGTCTTGCTCTTCTATTTTTGTTTTTACTTCTCGAGGGGTTTGTTTAGTTATTTACTCTACATACTTTTGTTTCTTTTTACTTGTTTAGGGAAACTTATGGAGTTATTTATATTTCTCGTTACACACACACTTATTTAATTGCTACTTATTTTAAGTAAGTTGTCACTACTTCTCTTGTCAATAAGGTTTTATTAATTGGAAGCTAGGTAGTCATAGATTTATTTCATTTTCTTGCTTTTTTACACCTTACACACCTACCCGCTACCCCTTTTCAAGATTTCCTTCTCTCTCACACACACACGTACACTTATATGTACTTAAATATATTTTCTTATATTTACATTTAATTTTAATGACCTATTTGTGTCTATTAATTAGTGATTTATTTTCATTACCTTGGGCTCTAACCATCACATAACTTTGCTTATGGCCATGCATGGATTACACCCCTTTGGACAAATGCTTAATTGTTATTCATAGTAAAGGTGTAAATGAGGACCCCTCTACACGTATAGAAGAATAGTTCTATCTCTTTAACCTCCTGTAATTGCCAGTCAAGGTCATAGTTGCTATCCCTTCTTTAGTTAGTAATGTCTTTTTCATAAAGGGTCATTGAATTCCCTTTTGGTTATTTTTTGTAACTTCCTTGTCTCTTTAACAGTTCTTTTTTAACTAGCGAATTTCGTATGGTCTAATTGCTTTCAAGTGTACTTTAATATCTCTTAATTACCGTTCATGGGAGAGGGCTACCCCTCATCTTGATTTCATTGGCCCCTAGGCTCCCTTTAGGGTTGTGAATTGAAGGGAAAATTTTGCTCTAGTTAAACTTATAATTTTCCCTAAGCTCATGAACCTTGTAATTGATGTATGTATTTAAAGTTGTGACACTGATTGTACATATAATATGGTATTTGCAAAAAGTTCATATTTATGAATCTAGGCGGATGTCTTTGTTCCTAGGTAAAGCAATAACATGCCACGGAATACAGGCATCACCTGTCTACCCAATTAAAACTATGATGTTCTAACACCTAGTTTTTCTTGGATGGCGGCAAGTCGATGGACCCTGACCTTGGAACCTAGGTGGCAGGTAAGCGGACCCTGACCTAGGGACCTATACTACCTCATGGATTTGATGCCCTTTTCCAGTCTCGTGTTCCTATTTCAAACTCAACAATATGATTAGAAATTCTCAATTTTATTCGAATTTTTGCAAACTCTCAAAATTTTACAAGCCCCAACTCTAAGTTGTCGTAATTATTTTTGTACTTCTCTTATATTTAACTTTTTATCCAAATGGTGGAATTAATCATATGGCTCATTTATTGATGCGGCTTTTAAATCTCAGCACACACACTGATTTCCCAACTAGCCTTTGGTCGACGGGCTAGTGCCATACAATTAATTCACATTGATTGGATAACTTGTTATTATGTATAGTTTGTAGTCATGTTATCATTGGGTAATTTTTGGCTTGTGATAAATATTTTTCAATAAGTAATGTCTTGATTCCATTTGATTGGAGTACTAATTATTACCTTTTATGTGCAATCCTTGGATACCCTCCTACTATGGAGCTGGAACATGCTTATACTAGCGACATCACTTCTTGACACTTATCATGATGATCCATTTTTTCTCCACACAGTACTAGGTGGGGAATAAGTTCCACATGGTGGGCTTACTCCCCACCATGTGGTCTTACCCTCTGGGTTGGGGGTGGGCCACACACACACACACACTTTTTCTATAAACACACATATTGGCTCCCTCACCCCTGCCCTTGAACTTCTGAATTACTTGAAAGCTTCTTTTGTTATACAATTAACCTTTTAAAATTTCTTAGACTGTTTTAAATTTATTCAAACACACACATGATCGTGCACTTATCATATGCACACAAACCCCCTTTTCCTCACAACCCACTTATTAACTATAGAAAACCCCCCCCCCTACTTATACACACACTTTTATTCGTCCTACTAATGCTTTCTTACATACATCGTTGTATTATTATGTGCCTCTAATAAAACCCCCTTTCATTCAAAATATGTGATTTTTGTTAATATACTACTCTTTCTTACTATACTAGCATCCTAATAGAGCTATTTGTGAGGAAACCTTCGGTTTTGGGAAGAGAAACCCTTTAAATAGTTGGGACTTTCATTTTAGTTATGGCCTTTATCCTTAACTAATGTAGGCGTTTCTTCCCCCCCCCCCCGACCTTTTTTTTGCTTCCTATACTAGATCATTAGACCCCCGTTCACTGGCACTTACTACCCTTTTTCTTCTTATTGCTTCACACTAAACTACTTCCACATAAAATTATCAGCCGGACTTATCATGATCTAATCTTAGTGGTCGCTACTATTGCCCACCGCCCCCCTGTCCTCCACTATCCCTTATTATAACCATAGACTACGTGGGTGCCCATAACGGTTGCCCTCCTTGCTTAAATGAGCCACCTTCAACTCCTTCGCTCCTCCTTCATTCTTGGCTTGATCTTCTCGATCCCCATCTCCCTGCAATGGTTGTCTTGTAACTTCAACTCCTTCGCTCCTCCTTCAGTCTCGGCCTGATGATCTCTATCCTCATCTCCTTGCTTTAAAGGAGCCACCTTCAACTCCTTCGCTTCTTCTTCATTCTCAGCTTCATCTTCTCTATCTTGATCTTCTCTATCCTCATCTCCCTGCAGAGGTTGTCTTGCAATTGTTTAAGCTATTGGGATGATATCCTATTGTCATCCCTCATAACTGCTGCTCCTTATGACTGTACCGCCTTCTACAACTCTTTCTAACCTTGTTGTGTCTTCCTCTACCACTCAGGTGTGCTAGATTGGTCATTTTGTTCCGTCCTCCTTGTAATTTGGTCTTACACACAACCTTGCTTCCCTCCTATGCTCCGTATACGAGGTCCCAAATGGTCTTGCCACTCTCACAAGTCATTTTATACGACCATCTCTTGGATTTGCTGTCTGTAATTATTCATGTTTCGTGCATATCACCCTCATGGGAAAATCCTATGGTCAACTCATATTGGAAAGCTCTCTTTCCACTAGTAGCTTCTCTCTGACTATATTTCTCCTGGCTAACCTGACATTCGGACATTTTAACTAGATTATTCCACTAGCTCTCGTGCGGCTTTTTCGTTTGTTTCTTCTCTTGGCTTCCCATTGGTCCCTTTGTAGACAAATATTTATTCTTCCACGTTGGGGGGCTTTGCATACGCTTCCTTTTACATTACCGCAACAGTCTGCTTATTCGTCAATACAAACTAGGCTTATTGGGTCCAACTACATTGGTGTCTCGGAGCTATGGCTCTCGGTCCTCACTATGCTTATTAGCTTAGTCTCCATCACCTTCGGCTTCTACTTAGCTTTTACAAAACTCTTGGGTTGTGGGAGTTTTCCATAGATTTCCCAACGTTAGATGACTTTACTTTATGCAGCTTCATCGCAAGCTTTGGGATCACGGTCCTCAACTTGTTTGCCGAAGACTCTCTCTAGCATTGGGCTTCACGATCCTCTGTCCATGCTTCACACACACTTCAACTTGGCTAGCTTTGCTTGTCGCTCACTTGGTGCTTCTTGGTCCATTGTGCACGTTGGCTTTGGCTTGTCTTGCTCTTCTATTTTTGTTTTTACTTCTCGAGGGGTTTGTTTAGTTATTTACTCTACATACTTTTGTTTCTTTTTACTTGTTTAGGGGTACTTATGGAGTTATTTATATTTCTCGTTACACACACACTTATTTAATTGCTACTTATTTTAAGTAAGTTGTCACTACTTCTCTTGTCAATAAGGATTTATTAATTGGAAGCTAGGTAGTCATAGATTTATTTCATTTTCTTGATTTTTTACATCTTACACACCTACCCGCTACCCCTTTTCAAGATTTCCTTCTCTCTCACACACACATGACACTTATATGTACTTAAATATATTTTCTTATATTTACATTTAATTTTAATGACCTATTTGTGTGTATTAAGTAGTGATTTATTTTCATTACCTTGGGCTCTAACCATCACATGACTTTGCTTATGGCCATGTGTGGATTACACCCCTTTGGACAAATGCTTAATTGTTATTCATAGTAAAGGTGTAAATGAGGACCCCTCTACACGTATAGAAGAATAGTTCTATCTCTTTAACCTCCTGTAATTGCCAGTCAAGGTCGTAGTTGCTATCCCTTCTTTAGTTAGTAATGTCTTTTTCATAAAGGGTCATTAAATTCCCTTTTGGTTATTTTTTGTAACTTCCTTGTCTCTTTAACAGTTCTTTTTTAACTAGCGAATTTCGTATGGTCTAATTGCTTTCAAGTGTACTATTATATCTCTTAATTACCGTTCATGGGAGAGGGCTACCCCTCATCTTGATTTCATTGGCCCCTAGGCTCCCTTTAGGGTTGTGAATTGAAGGGAAAATTTTGCTCTAGTTAAACTTATAATTTTCCCTAAGCACATGAACCTTGTAATTGATGTATGTATTTAAAGTTGTGACACTGATTGTACATATAATATGGTATTTGCAAAAAGTTCATATTTATGAATCTAGGCAGATGTCGTTGTTCCTAGGTAAAGCAATAACATGCCACGGAATACAGGCATCACCTGTCTACCCAATTAAAACTATGATGTTCTAACACCTAGTTTTTCTTGGATGGCGGCAGGTCGATGGACCCTGACCTTGGAACCTAGTTGGCAGGTAAGTGGACCCTGACCTAGGGACCTATACTACCTCATGGATTTGATGCCCTTTTCCAGTCTTGTGTTCCTATTTCAAACTCAACAATATGATTAGAAATTCTCAATTTTGTTCGAATTTTTGCAAACTCTCAAAATTTTACAAGCCCCAACCCTAAGTTGTCGTAATTATTTTTGTACTTCTCGCATATTTAACTTTTTATCCAAATGGTGGAATTAATCATATGGCTCATTTATTGATGCGGCTTTTAAATCTAAGCACACACACTGATTTCCCAACTAGCCTTTGGTCGACGGGCTAGTGCCATACAATTAATTCACATTGATTGGATAACTTGTTATTATGTATAGTTTGTAGTCATGTTATCATTGGGTAATTTTTGGCTTGTGATAAATATTTTTCAATAAGTAATGTCTTGTTCCATTTGATTGGAGTACTAATTATTACCTTTTATGTGCAAATCCTTGGATACCCTCCTACTATGGAGCTAGAACACGCTTATACTAGCGACATCACTTCTTGACACTTATCATGATGATCCATTTTTTCTCTACACAGTATTAGGTGGGGAATAAGTTCCACATGGTGGGCTTACTCTCCACCATGTGGTCTTACCCTCTGGGTTGGGGGTGGGCGACACACACACACACACTTTTTCTATAAACACACATATTGGCTCCCTCACCCCTGCCTTTGAACTTTTGAATTACTTGAAAGCTTATTTTGTTATACAATTAACCTTTTAAAATTTCTTAGACTGTTTTAAATTTATTCAAACACACACACGATCGTGCACTTATCATATGCACACAAACCCCCTTTTCCTCACAACCCACTTATTAACTATAGAAACCCCCCCCCCCCTACTTATACACACACTTTTATTCGTCCTACTAATGCTTTCTTACATACATCGTTGTATTATTATGTGCCTCTTATAAAACCCCCTTTCATTCAAAATATGTGATTTTTGTTAGTTAGTCACCCCTTGGAGCCGCAAGGTAGCTGGTACGTTTATTACGTATTCCTCTGGTTTTGCGTCGCAATAATCACGACACAATAATAGCTCATGCTACCTCGTGTTTGAGCCTTGCGGACTGATCTGCCTTCGAGTATTTGCAACGAGAGTTCACTCGGCTTACAGTTCCCAGCGCATGTGCTTTTTTGGGAATTTATCAATTTCACTGTAAATTCTGCGATCACCATGCAAAGTATATTACTCTTTCTTACTATATTAGCATCCTAATAGAGCTATTTGTGAGGAAACCTTCGGTTTTGGGAGGAGAAACCCTTTAAATAGTTGGGACTTTCATTTTAGTTATGGCCTTTATCCTTAACTAATGTAGGCATTTCTTCCCCCCCCCCCCGACCTTTTTTTTGCTTCCTATACTAGATCATTAGACCCCCGTTCACTGACACTTACTACCCTTTTTCTTCTTATTGCTTCACACTAAACTACTTCCACATAAAATTATCACCCGGACTTATCATGATCTAATCTTAGTGGTCACTACTATTGCCCACCGCCCCCCTCTCCTCCACTATCCCTTATTATAACCATAGACTACGTGGGTGCCCATAACGGTTGCCCTCCTTGCTTTAATGAGCCACCTTCAACTCCTTCGCTCCTCCTTCATTCTTGGCTTGATCTTCTCGAGCCCCATCTCCCTGCAATGGTTGTCTTGTAACTTCAACTCCTTCGCTTCTCCTTCAGTCTCGGCCTGATGATCTCTATCCTCATCTCCTTGCTTGAAAGGAGCCACCTTCAACTCCTTCGCTTCTCCTTCATTCTCAGCTTCATCTTCTCTATCTTGATCTTCTCTATCCTCATCTCCCTGCAGAGGTTGTCTTGCAATTGTTTAAGCTATTGGGATGATATCCTATTGTTATCCCTCATAACTGCTTCTCCTTATGACTGTACCGCCTTCTACAACTCTTTCTAACCTTCTTGTGTCTTCCTCTACCGCTCAGGTATGCTGGATTGGTCATTTTGTTCCGTCCTCCTTGTAATTTGGTCTTACACACAACCTTGCTTCCCTCCTATGCTCCGTATACGAGGTCTCAAATGGTCTTTCCACTCTCACAAGTTATTTTATACGACCATCTCTTGGATTTGCTGTCTGTAATTATTCATGTTTCGTGCATATCACCCATATGGGAAAATCCTATGGTCAACTCATATTGGAAAGCTCTCTTTCAACTAGCAGCTTCTCTCTGACTATATTTCTCCTGGCTAACCTGACATTCGGACATTTTAACTAGATTATTACACTAGCTCTCGTGCGGCTTTTTCGTTTGTTTCTTCTCTTGGCTTCCCATTGGTCCCTTTGTAGACAAATATTTATTCTTCCACGTTGGGGGGCTTTGCATACGCTTCCTTTTACATTACCGCAACAGTTTGCTTATTCGTCAATACAAACTAGGCTTATTGGGTCCAACTACATTGGTGTCTCGGAGCTATGGCTCTCGGTCCTCACTATGCTTATTAGCTTAGTCTCCATCACCTTCGGGTTCTACTTAGCTTTTACAAAACTCTTGGGTCGTGGGAGTTTTCCATAGATTTCCCAACGTTAGATGACTTTACTTTACGCAGCTTCATCGCAAGCTTTGGGATCACGGTCCTCAACTTGTTTGCCAAAGACTCTCTCTAGCATTGGGCTTCACGATCCTCTGTCCATGCTTCACACACACTTCAACTTGGCTAGCTTTGCTTGTCGCTCACTTGGTGCTTCTTGGTCCATTGTGCACGTTGGCTTTGGCTTGTCTTGCTCTTCTATTTTTGTTTTTACTTCTCGAGGGGTTTGTTTAGTTATTTACTCTACATACTTTTGTTTCTTTTTACTTGTTTAGGGGTACTTATGGAGTTAATTATATTTCTGGTCACACACATACTTATTTAATTGCTTATTTTACATAAGTTGTCACTACTTCTCTTGTCAATAAGGTTTTATTAATTGGAAGCTAGGTAGTCATAGATTTATTTCATTTTCTTGCTTTTTTACACGTTACACACCTACCCGCTACCCCTTTTCAAGATTTCCTTCTCTCTCACACACACACGTACACTTATATGTACTTATATATATTTTCTTGTATTTACATTTAATTTTAATGACCTATTTGTGTCTATCAATTAGTGATTTATTTTAATTACCTTGGGCTCTAAGCATCACATGACTTTGCTTATGGCCATGCGTGGATTACACCCCTTTGGACAAATGCTTAATCGTTATTCATAGTAGGTGTAAATGAGGACCCCTCTACACGTATAGAAGAATAGTTCTATCTCTTTAACCTCCTGTAATTGCCAGTCAAGGTCGTAGTTGCTATCCCTTCTTTAGTTAGTAATGTCTTTTTCATAAAGGGTCATTAAATTCCCTTTTGGTTATTTTCTGTAACTTCCTTGTCTCTTTAACAATTCTTTTTTAACTAGCGACTTTCGTATTGTCTAATTGCTTTCAAGTGTACTTTAATATCTCTTAATTACCGTTCATGGGAGAGGGCTACCCCTCATCTTGATTTCATTGGCCCTCTAGGCTCCCATTAGGGTTGTGAATTGAAGGGAAAATTTTGCTCTAACTAAACTTATAATTTTCCCTAAGCACATGAACCTTGTAATTGATGTATGTATTTAAAGTTGTGACACTGATTGTACATATAATATGGTATTTGCAAAAAGTTCATATTTATGAATCTAGGCGGATGTCTTTGTTCCTAGGTAAAGCAATAACACACCAGGGAATACAGGCATCACCTGTCTACCCAATTGAAACTATGATGTTCTAACACCTAGTTTTTCTTGGATGGCGACAGGTTGATGGACCCTGACCTTGGAACCTATATGGCAGGTAAGTGGACCCTGACCTAGGGACCTAGACTACCTCATGGATTCGATGCCCTTTTGCAGTCTTGTGTTCCTATTTCAAACTCAACAATATGATTAGAAATTCTCAATTTTGTTAGAATTTTTGCAAACTCTCAAAATTTTACAAGCCCCAACTCTAAGTTGTCATAGTTATTTTTGTACTTCTCGCATATTTAACTTTTTATCCAAATGGTGGAATTAATCGTATGGCTCATTTATTGATGTGGCTTTTAGATTTAAGCACACACATTGATTTCCCAACTACCCTTTGGTCGGCGGGCTAGTGTCATACTAACTGTTAATTCACATTGATTGGATAACTCATTATTATATATAGTTTGTAGTCATGTTATCATTGGGTAATTTTTGATTGGAGTACTAATTATTACCTTCTATGTGCGAATCCTTGGATACCACCCTACTATGAAACTGGAACACGCTTATACTAGCAACATCACTTATTGACACTTATCATGATGATCCATTTTTTTTCTACACAGTACTAGGTGGGGAGTAAGTTCCACATGGTGGGCTTACTCCCCACGATTTGGTCTTACCCTCTAGGTTAGGGTGGGCCACACATACACACACACTTTTTCTATAAACACGCATATTGGCTCCCACACCCCTGTCCTTGAACTTTTGAATTCCTTGAACTTCTCTCTCACACACACACGTACACTTATATGTACTTATATATATTTTCTTGTATTTACATTTAATTTTAATGACCTATTTGTGTCTATCAATTAGTGATTTATTTTAATTACCTTGGGCTCTAAGCATCACATGACTTTGCTTATGGCCATGCGTGGATTACACCCCTTTGGACAAATGCTTAATCGTTATTCATAGTAGGTGTAAATGAGGACCCCTCTACACGTATAGAAGAATAGTTCTATCTCTTTAACCTCCTGTAATTGCCAGTCAAGGTCGTAGTTGCTATCCCTTCTTTAGTTAGTAATGTCTTTTTCATAAAGGGTCATTAAATTCCCTTTTGGTTATTTTCTGTAACTTCCTTGTCTCTTTAACAATTCTTTTTTAACTAGCGACTTTCGTATTGTCTAATTGCTTTCAAGTGTACTTTAATATCTCTTAATTACCGTTCATGGGAGAGGGCTACCCCTCATCTTGATTTCATTGGCCCCTAGGCTCCCTTTAGGGTTGTGAATTGAAGGGAAAAATTTGCTCTAACTAAACTTATAATTTTCCCTAAGCACATGAACCTTGTAATTGATGTATGTATTTAAAGTTGTGGGCTCCCACACCCCTGTCCTTGAACTTTTGAATTACTTGAAAGTTTCGCTTTCTATACTAGATCATTAGGCCCCCGTTCACTGGCACTTACTACCCTTTTTCTTCTTATTGCTTCACACTAAACTACTTCCACATAAAATTATCACCCGAACTTATCATGATCTAATCTTAGTGGTCACTACTATTGCGCACCGCCCACTCTCATCCACTATCCCTTATTATAACCATAGACTAAGTGGGTGCCCATAACAGTTGCCATCCTTGCTTTAAATGAGCCACCTTCAACTGCTTCACTTCTCCTTAATTCTTGGCTTGATTTTCTCGATCCTCATCTCCTTGCAATGGATGTCTTGCAACTTCAACTCCTTCGCTCCTCCTTCATTCTCGGCTTGATGATCTCTATCCTCATCGCCTTGCTTTAAAGGAGCCACCTTCAACTCCTTCGCTTCTCCTTCATTCTCGGCTTCATCTTCTCTATCTTGATCTTCTCTATCCTCATCTCCTTGCAAAGGTTGTCTTGCAATTGTCTAAGCTATTGGGATGATATCCTATTGTAATCCCTCATAATTGCTGCTCCTTATGACTACCGCCTTCTACAACTCTGTCTAAGCTTGTTGTGTCTTCCTCTACCACTCAGGTATGCTAGATGGGTCATTTTGTTCCGTCCTCCTTGTAAATTGGTCCTACACACAACCTTCCTTCCCTCCTATGCTCCGTATACGAGATCTTGAATGGTCTTTCCACTCTCACAAGTCATTTTATACGACCATCTCTTGGATTCGTTGTCTGTAATTATTCATGTTGCATGCATATAACCCTAATGGGAAAATTCTATCGTTAACTCATATTGGAAAGCTCTCTTTCAACTAGCGGCTTATCTCTGACTGTATTTCTCCTGGCTAACTTGACATTCGGACATCTTAACTAGATTATTGCACTAGCTCTCGCGCGGCTTTTTCGTTTGTTTCTTCTCTTGGCTTCCCATCGGTCCCTTTGTAGACAAATATTTATTCTTCCACGTTGGGGGCTTTGCATACGCTTCCTTTTACATTACCGCAACAGTCTGCTTATTCGTCAATACAAACTAGGCTTATTGGGTCCAACTACATTGGTGTCTCGGAGCTATGGCTCTCGGTCCTCACTATGCTTATTAGCTTAGTCTCCATCACCTTCGGCTTCTACTTAGCTTTTACAAAACTCTTGGGTCGTGGGAGTTTTCCATAGATTTCCCAACGTTAGGTGACTTTACTTTACGCAGTTTCATTGCAAGCTTTGGGATCACGGTCCTCAACTTGTTTGCCCAAGTCTCTCTCTGGCATTGGGCTTCAAGATCCTCCATCCATGCTTCACACACACTTCAACTCGGCTAGCTTTTCTTGTCCCTCACTTGGTGCTTCTTGGTTCATTGTGCACGTTGGCTTTGGCTTGTCTTGCTCTTCTATTTTTGTTTTTACTTCTCGAGGGGTTTGTTTAGTTATTTACTCTACATACTTTTGTTTCTTTTTACTTGTTTAGGGATACTTATGGAGTTATTTATATTTCTGGTTACACACACACTTATTTAATTGCTACTTATTTTAAGTAAGTTGTCACTACTTCTCTTGTCAATAAGGTTTTATTAATTGGAAGCTAGGTAGTCATAGATTTATTTCATTTTCTTGCTTTTTTACAGGTTACACACCTACCCGCTACCCCTTTTCAAGATTTCCTTCTCTCTCACACACACACGTACACTTATATGTACTTAAATATATTTTCTTGTGTTTACATTTAATTTCAATGACCTATTTGTGTCTACTAATTAGTGATTTATTTTAATTACCTTGGGCTCTAACCATTGCATGACTTTGCTTATGGCCATGCATGGATTACACCCCTTTGGACAAATGCTTAATCGTTATTCATAGTAAAGGTGTAAATGAGGACCCCTCTACACGTATAGAAGAATAGTTCTATCTCTTTAACCTCCTATAATTGCCAGTCAAGGTCGTAGTTGCTATCCCTTCTTTAGTTAGTAATGTCTTTTTCATAAAGCGTCATTCAATTCCCTTTTGGTTATTTTTTGTAACTTCCTTGTCTCTTTAACAGTTCTTTTTTAACTAGTGAATTTCGTATGGTCTAATTGCTTTCAAGTGTACTTTAATATCTCTTAATTACCATTCATGGGAGAGGGCTACCCCTCATCTTGATTTCGTTGGCCCTAGGCTCCCTTTAGGGTTGTGAATTAATGGGAAAATTTTGCTCTAGTTAAACTTATAATTTTCCCTAAGCACATGAACCTTGTAATTGAGGTATGTATTTAAAGTTGTGACACTGATTGTACATATAATATGGTATTTGCAAAAAGTTCATATTTATGAATCTAGGCGGATGTCTTTGTTCCTAGGTAAAGCAATAACATGCCACGGAATACAGGGATCACTTGTCTACCCAATTGAAACTATGATGTTCTAACACCTAGTTTTTCTTGGATGGCGGCAGGTGGATGGACCCTGACCTTGGAACCTAGGTGGCAGGTAAGTGGACCCTGACCTAGGGACCTAGACTACCTGATGGATTTGATGCCCTTTTTCAGTCTCTGTAATTATTCATGTTTCGTGCATATCACCCTCATGGGAAAATCCTATGGTCAACTCATATTGGAAAGCTCTCTTTCAACTAGTAGCTTCTCTCTGACTATATTTCTCCTGGCTAACCTGACATTCGGACATTTTAACTAGATTATTCCACTAGCTCTCGTGCGGCTTTTTCGTTTGTTTCTTCTCTTGGCTTCCCATTGGTCCCTTTGTAGACAAATATTTATTCTTCCACGTTGGGGGGCTTTGCATACGCTTCCTTTTACATTACCGCAACAGTCTGCTTATTCGTCAATACAAACTAGGCTTATTGGGTCCAACTACATTGGTGTCTCGGAGCTATGGCTCTCGGTCCTCACTATGCTTATTAGCTTAGTCTCCATCACCTTCGGGTTCTACTTAGCTTTTACAAAACTCTTGGGTCGTGGGAGTTTTCCATAGATTTCCCAACGTTAGATGACTTTACTTTATGCAGCTTCATCGCAAGCTTTGGGATCACGGTCCTCAACTTGTTTGCCGAAGACTCTCTCTAGCATTGGGCTTCACGATCCTCTGTCCATGCTTCACACACACTTCAACTTAGCTAGCTTTGCTTGTCGGTCACTTGGTGCTTCTTGGTCCATTGTGCACGTTGGCTTTGGCTTGTCTTACTCTTCTATTTTTGTTTTTACTTCTCGAGGGGTTTGTTTAGTTATTTACTCTACATACTTTTGTTTCTTTTTACTTGTTTAGGGGTACTTATGGAGTTAATTATATTTCTGGTTACACACACACTTATTTAATTGCTACTTATTTTACATAAGTTGTCACTACTTCTCTTGTCAATAAGGTTTTATTAATTGGAAGCTAGGTAGTCATAGATTTATTTCATTTTCTTGCTTTTTTACACGTTACACACCTACCCGCTACCCCTTTTCAAGATTTCCTTCTCTCTCACACACACACGTACACTTATATGTACTTATATATATTTTCTTGTATATACATTTAATTTTAATGACCTATTTGTGTCTATCAATTAGTGATTTATTTTAATTACCTTGGGCTCTAAGCATCATATGACTTTGCTTATGGCCATGCATGGATTACACCCCTTTGGACAAATGCTTAATTGTTATTCATAGTAAAGGTGTAAATGAGGACCCCTCTACACGTATAGAAGAATAGTTCTATCTCTTTAACCTCCTGTAATTGCCAGTCAAGGTCGTAGTTGCTATCCCTTCTTTAGTTTTAGTAATGTCTTTTTCATAAAGGGTCATTAAATTCCCTTTTGGTTATTTTCTGTAACTTCCTTGTCTCTTTAATAATTCTTTTTTAACTAGCGACTTTCGTATTGTCTAATTGCTTTCAAGTGTACTTTAATATCTCTTAATTACCGTTCATGGGAGAGGGCTACCCCTCATCTTGATTTCATTGGCCCGTAGGCTCCCTTTAGGGTTGTGAATTGAAGGGAAAATTTTGCTCTAACTAAACTTATAATTTTCCCTAAGCACATGAACCTTGTAATTGATGTATGTATTTAAAGTTGTGACACTGATTGTACATATAATATGGTATTTGCAAAAAGTTCATATTTATGAATCTAGGCGGATGTCTTTGTTCCTAGGTAAAGCAATAACACACCAGGGAATACATGCATCACCTGTCTACCCAATTGAAACTATGATGTTCTAACACCTAGTTTTTCTTGTATGGCAGGAGGTCGATGGACCCTGACCTTGGAACCTATATGGCAGGTAAGTGGACCCTGACCTAGGGACCTAGACTACCTCATGGATTCGATGCCCTTTTCCAGTCTTGTGTTCCTATTTTAAACTCAACAATATGATTAGAAATTCTCAATTTTGTTAGAATTTTTGCAAACTCTCAAAATTTTACAAGCCCCAACTCTAAGTTGTCATAGTTATTTTTGTACTTCTCGCATATTTAACTTTTTATCCAAATGGTAGATTTAATCGTATGGCTCATTTATTGATGTGGCTTTAAAATTTAAGCACACACACTGATTTCCCAACTACCCTTTGGTCGGCGGGCTAGTGTCATACAAACTGTTAATTCACATTGATTGGATAAGTTGTTATTATGTATAGTTTGTAGTCATGTTATCATTGGGTAATTTTTGGCTTGTGATAAATATCTTTCATTAGGTAATGACTTGATTCCATTTGATTGGAGTACTAATTATTACCTTTTATGTGCGAGTCCTTGGATACCACCCTACTATGAAACTGGAACACGCTTATACTAGCAACATCACTTATTGACACTTATCATGATGATCCATTTTTTTTCTACACAGTACTAGGTGGGGAGTAAGTTCCACATGGTGGGCTTACTCCCCACCATGTGGTCTTACCCTCTAGGTTAGGGGTGTAGGTTTGGGGTGGGCCACACACACACACACACTTTCTCTATAAACACGCATATTGGCTCCCACACCCCTGTCCTTGAACTTTTGAATTACTTGAAAGCTTCTTTTCTTATACAATTAACCTTTTAAAATTTCTTAGACTGTTTTAAATTTATTCAACCATACACACACGATCGTGCACTTATCATATGCACACAAACCCCCTTTTCCTCACAACTCACTTATTAACTATAGAAACCCGCCCCCCTTACTTATACACACACTTTTATTCGTCCTACTAATGCTTTCTTACATACATCGTTGTATTATTATGTGCCTCTAATAAAACCCCCCTTCATTTAAAATATGTGATTTTTGTTAATATACTACTCTTTCTTATTATATTAGCATCCTAATAGAGCTATTTGTGAGGAAACCTTCGGTTTTGGCAAGAGAAACCCTTTAAATACTTGGGACTTTCGCTTTAATTATGGCCTTTGTCCTTAACTAATGTAGGCATTTCTTCCCCCCCCCCCCCCGTTCGACCTTTTTTTCGCTTCCTATACTAGATCATTATACCCCCGTTCACTGGCACTTACTACCCTTTTTCTTCTTATCGCTTCACACCAAACTATTTCCACACAAAATTATCACGCGAACTTATCATGATCTAATCTTAGTGGTCGCTACTATTGCCCACCGCCCCACTCTCCTCTACTATCCCTTATTATAACCATAGACTATGTGGGTGCCCATAACGGTTGCCCTCCTTGGTTTAAATGAGCCACCTTCAACTCCTTCGCTTCTCCTTCATTCTTGCCTTAATCTTCTCGATCCTCATCTCCCTGCAAAGGTTGTCTTGCAACTTCAACTCCTTCACTCCTCCTTCATTCTCGACTTGATCTTCTCTATCCTCATCTCCTTGCTTTAAATGAGCCACCTTTTACTCCTTCGCTCCTCCTTTATTCTCGGCTTCATCTTCTCTATCCTCATCTCCCTACCGAGGTTGTCTTGCAATTGTCTAAGCTATTGGGATGATATCCTATGGTAATCCCTCATAACTGCTGCTCCTTATGACTACCGCCTTCTACAACTCTGTCTAAGCTTGTTGTGTCTTCCTCTAATGCTCAGGTATGCTGGATGGGTCATTATGTTCCGTCCTCCTTGTAACTTGGTTCTACACACAACCTTGCTTCACTCCTATGCTTCGTATACAAGATCCCGAATGGTCTTTCCACTCTCACAAGTCATTTTATATGACCATCTCTTGGATTCACTGTCTGTAATTATTCATGTTTCGTGCATATCGCCCTCATGGGAAAATTCTATCGTCAACTCATATTGGAAAGCTCTTTTTCAACTAGCGGCTTCTCTCTGACTGTATTTCTCCTGGCTAACCTTACATTCAGACATCTTAACTAGATTATTGCACTAGCTCTCGCACAGCTTTTTCGTTTGTTTCTTCTCTTGGCTTCCCATCGGTCCCTTTGTAGACAAATATTTATTCTTCCACGTTGGGGGGCTTTGCATACGCTTTCTTTTTCATTACCACAACAGTCTGCTTATTCGTCACTACAAACTAGGCTTATTGGGTCCAACTACATTGCTGTCTCAGAGCTATGGCTCTCGGTCCTCACTACGCTTATTAGCTTAGTCTCCACCACCTTCGGGTTCTACTTAGCTTTTACAAAACTCTTGGGTCGTGGGAGTTTTCCATAGATTTCCAGACGTTAGGTGACTTTACTTTATGCAGTTTCATCGCAAGCTTTGGGATCACGGTCCTCAACTTGTTTGCCCAAGTCTCTCTCTGGCATTGGGCTTCAAGATCCTCTGTCCATGCTTCACACACACTTCAACTCGGCTAGCTTTTCTTGTCACTCAGTTGGTGCTTCTTGGTTCATTGTGCACGTTGGCTTTGGCTTGTCTTTCTCTTCTATTTTTGTTTTTACTTCTCGAGGGGTTTGTTTAGTTATTTACTCTACATACTTTTGTTTCTTTTTACTTGTTTAGGGATACTTATGGAGTTATTTATATTTCTCATTACACACACACTTATTTAATTGCTACTTATTTTAAGTAAGTTGTCACTACTTCTCTTGTCAATAAGGTTTTATTAATTGGAAGCTAGGTAGTCATAGATTTATTTCATTTTCTTGCTTTTTTACACGTTACACACCTACCCGCTACCCCTTTTCAAGATTTCCTTCTCTCTCACACACACACGTACACTTATATGTACTTAAATATATTTTCTTGTGTTTACATTTAATTTCAATGACCTATTTGTGTCTACTAATTAGTGATTTATTTTAATTACCTTGGGCTCTAACCATTGCATGACTTTGCTTATGGCCATGCATGGATTACACCCCTTTGGACAAATGCTTAATCGTTATTCATAGTAAAGGTGTAAATGAGGACCCCTCTACACGTATAGAATAATAGTTCTATCTCTTTAACCTCCTGTAATTGCTAGTCAAGGCAATAGGTTCTATCCCTTCTTTAGTTAGTAATGTCTTTTTCATAAAGGTTCATTAAATTCCCTTTTGGTTATTTTTTGTAACTTCCTTGTCTCTTTAATAGTTCTTTTCTGACTAGCAAATTTCGTATTGTCTAATTGCTTTCAAGTGTATTTTAATATCTCTTAATTACTGTTCATGGGAGAGGGCTATCCCTCATCTTGATTTCATTGGCCCTAGGCTCCCTTTAGGGTTGTGAATGAAAGAAAAATTTTTGCTCTAACTAAACTTTTAATTTTTACTAAGCACATTAACCTTGTAATTGAGGTATGTATTTAAAGTTGTGACACTGATTGTACATATAATATGGTATTTGCAAAAAATTGATATTTATGAATCTAGGTGGATGTCTTTGTTCCTAGGTAAAGCAATAACATGCCAGGGAATACAGGCATCACCTGTCTACCCAATTGAAACTATGATGTTCTAACACCTAGTTTTTCTTGGATGGCGGCAGGTTGATGGACCCTGACCTTGGAACCTAGGTGGCAGGTAAGTGGACTCGGACCTAGGGACCTAGACTACCTCATGGATTCGATGCCCTTTTCTAGTCTTGTGTTCCTATTTCAAACTCAATAATATGATTAGAAATTCTCAATTTTGTTAGAATTTTTGCAAACTCTCAAAATTTTGCAAGCCCCAACTCTAAGTTGTCGTAATTATTTTCGTACTTCTCGCATATTTAACTTTTTATCCAAATGGTGGAATTAATCGTATGGCTCATTTATTGATGCGGCTTTTAAATCTAAGCACACACACTAATTTCTCAACTACCCTTTGGTCGGCGGGCTAGTGTCATACAGTTAATTCACATTGATTGGATAACTCGTTATTATGTATAGTTTGTAGTCATGTTATCATTGGGTAATTTTTGGCTTGTGATAAATATTTTTCAATAAGTAATGTCTTGATTCCATTTGATTGGAGTACTAATTATTACCTTTTATATGCAAATCCTTGGATAGCCTCCTACTATGGAACTGGAACATGCTTATACTAGCAACATCACTTCTTGATACTTATCATGATGATCCATTTTTTCTCTACACAGTACTAGGTGGGGAGTAAGTTCCACATGGTGGGCTCACTCCCCACCATGTCTTACCCTCTGGGTTGGGGTTGGGCCACACACACACACACACTTTCTCTATAAACACGCATATTGGCTCCCTCACCCCTGCCCTTGAACTTTTGAATTACTTGAAAGCTTCTTTTCTTATACAATTAACCTTTGAAATTTTCTTAGACTGTTTTAAATTTATTCAACCACACACACATGATCGTGCACTTATCATATGCACACCAACCCCCTTTTCCTCACAACCCACTTATTAACTATAGAAACCCCCCCACCCCCCACTTATACACACACTTTTATTCGTCCTACTAATGCTTTCCTATATACATCGTTGTATTATTATGTGCCTCTAATAAAAACCCCTTTCATTGAAAATATGTGATTTTTGTTAATATACTACTCTTTCTTATTATATTAGCATCCTAATAGAGCTATTTTGAGGAAACCTTCGGTTTTGGGAAGAGAAACCCTTTAAATAGTTGGGACTTTTGCTTTAGTTATGGCCTTTATCCTTAACTAATGTAGGCGTTTCTCCCCCCCCCCCCCCGGACCTTTTTTTCGCTTTCTATACTAGATCATTAGGCCCCCGTTCACTAGCACTTACTACCCTTTTTCTTCTTATTGCTTCACACTAAACTACTTCCACATAAAATTATCACCCGAACTTATCATGATCTAATCTTAGTGGTCACTACTATTGCCCATCGCCCACTCTCATCCACTATCCCTTATTATAACCATAGACTAAGTGGGTGCCCATAACAGTTGCCATCCTTGCTTTAAATGAGCCACCTTCAACTCCTTCACTTCTCCTTAATTCTTGGCTTGATCTTCTCGATCCTCATCTCCTTGCAATGGATGTCTTGCAACTTCAACTCCTTCGCTCCTCCTTCATTCTCGGCTTGATGATCTCTATCCTCATCACCTTGCTTTGAAGGAGCCACCTTCAACTCCTTCGCTTCTCCTTCATTCTCGGCTTCATCTTCTCTATCTTGATCTTCTCTATCCTCATCTCCCTGCAAAGGTTGTCTTGCAATTGTCTAAGCTATTGGGATGATATCCTATTGTAATCCCTCATAATTGCTGCTCCTTACGACTACCGCCTTCTACAACTCTGTCTAAGCTTGTTGTGTCTTCCTCTACCACTCAGGTATGCTGGATGGGTCGTTTTGTTCCGTCCTCCTTGTAAATTGGTCCTACACACAACCTTCCTTCCCTCCTATGCTCCGTATACGAGATCTCGAATGGTCTTTCCACTCTCACAAGTCATTTTATACGACCATCTCTTGGATTCGTTGTCTGTAATTATTCATGTTGCATGCATATCGCCCTAATGGGAAAATTCTATCGTTAACTCATATTGGAAAGCTCTCTTTCAACTAGCGGCTTATCTCTGACTGTATTTCTCCTGGCTAACCTGACATTTGAACATCTTAACTAGATTATTGCACTAGCTCTCGCGCGGCTTTTTCGTTTGTTTCTTCTCTTGGCTTCCCATTGGCGGTCCCTTTGTAGACAAATATTTATTCTTCCACGTTGGGGGCTTTGCATACGCTGCCTTTTTCATTACCACGATAGTCTGCTTATTCATCATTGCAAACTAGGCTTATTGGGTCCAACTACATTGCTGTCTCAGAGCTATGGCTCTCGGTCCTCACTACGCTTATTAGCTTAGTCTCCATCACCTTCGGGTTCTACTTAGCTTTTACAAAACTCTTGGGTCGTGGGAGTTTTCCATAGATTTCCCGACATTAGGTGACTTTACTTTACGCAGTTTCATCGCAAGCTTTGGGATCACGGTCCTCAACTTGTTTGCCCAAGTCTCTCTCCGGCATTGGGCTTCAAGATCCTCCGTCCATGCTTCACACACACTTCAACTCGGCTAGCTTTTCTTGTCCCTCACTTGGTGCTTCTTGGTTCATTGTGCACGTTGGCTTTGGCTTGTCTTGCTCTTCTATTTTTGTTTTTACTTCTCGAGGGGTTTGTTTAGTTATTTACTCTACATACTTTTGTTTCTTTTTACTTGTTTAGGGGTACTTATGGAGTTAATTATATTTCTGGTTACACACACACTTATTTAATTGCTACTTATTTTACATAAGTTGTCACTACTTCTCTTGTCAATAAGGTTTTATTAATTGGAAGCTAGGTAGTCATAGATTTATTTCATTTTCTTGCTTTTTTACACGTTACACACCTACCCGCTACCCCTTTTCAAGATTTCCTTCTCTCTCACACACACACGTACACTTATATGTACTTATATATATTTTCTTGTATTTACATTTAATTTTAATGACCTATTTGTGTCTATCAATTAGTGATTTATTTTAATTACCTTGGGCTCTAAGCATCACATGACTTTGCTTATGGCCATGCGTGGATTACACCCCTTTGGACAAATGCTTAATCGTTATTCATAGTAAAGGTGTAAATGAGGACCCCTCTACACGTATAGAAGAATAGTTCTATCTCTTTAACCTCTTGTAATTGCCAGTCAAGGTCGTAGTTGCTATCCCTTCTTTAGTTAGTAATGTCTTTTTCATAAAGGGTCATTAAATTCCCTTTTGGTTATTTTCTGTACCTTCCTTGTCTCTTTAACAATTCTTTTTTAACTAGCGACTTTCGTATTGTCTAATTGCTTTCAAGTGTACTTTAATATCTCTTAATTACCGTTCATGGGAGAGGGCTACCCCTCATCTTGATTTCATTGGCCCCTAGGCTTCCTTTAGGGTTGTGAATTGAAGGGAAAATTTTGCTCTAACTAAACTTATAATTTTCCCTAAGCACATGAACCTTGTAATTGATGTATGTATTTAAAGTTGTGACACTGATTGTACATATAATATGGTATTTGCAAAAAGTTCATATTTATGAATCTAGGCAGATGTCTTTGTTCCTAGGTAAAGCAATAACACACCAGGGAATACAAGCATCACCTGTCTACCCAATTGAAACTATGATGTTGTAACACCTAGTTTTTCCTGGATGGCGGCAGGTCGATAGACCCTGACCTTGGAACCTATATGGCAGGTAAGTGGACCCTGACCTAGGGACCTAGACTACCTCATGGATTCGATGCCCTTTTGCAGTCTTGTGTTCCTATTTCAAACTCAACAATATGATTAGAAATTCTCAATTTTGTTAGAATTTTTGCAAACTCTCAAAATTTTACAAGCCCCAACTCTAAGTTGTCATAGTTATTTTTGTACTTCTCGCATATTTAACTTTTTATCCAAATGGTGGAATTAATCATATGGCTCATTTATTGATGTGGCTTTTAAATTTAAGCACACACACTGATTTCCCAACTACCCTTTGGTCGGCGGGCTAGTGTCATACTAACTGTTAATTCACATTGATTGGATATATAGTTTGTAGTCATGTTATCATTGGGTAATTTTTGGCTTGTGATAAATATTTTGCATTAGGTAATGACTTGATTCCATTTGATTGGAGTACTAATTATTACCTTTTATGTGCGAATCCTTGGATACCACCCTACTATGAAACTGGAACACGCTTATACTAGCAACATCACTTATTGACACTTATCATGATGATCCATTTTTTTTCTACACAGTACTAGGTGGGGAGTAAGTTCCACATGGTGGGCTTACTCCCCACCATGTGGTCTTACCCTCTAGGTTAGGGGTGGGCCACACACACACACACACTTTTTCTATAAACACGCATATTGGCTCCCACACCCCTGTCCTTGAACTTTTGAATTACTTTTGTTTAGTTATTTACTCTACATACTTTTGTTTCTTTTTACTTGTTTAGGGATACTTATGGAGTTATTTATATTTCTCGTTACACACACACTTATTTAATTGCTACTTATTTTAAGTAAGTTGTCACTACTTCTCTTGTCAATAAGGTTTTATTAATTGGAAGCTAGGTAGTCATAGATTTATTTCATTTTCTTGCTTTTTTACATGTTACACACCTACCCGCTACCCCTTTTTAATATTTCCTTCTCTCTCACACACACACGTACACTTATATGTACTTAAATATATTTTCTTATATTTACATTTAATTTTAATGACCTATGTGTCTATTAATTAGTGATTTATTTTCATTACCTTGGGCTTTGACCATCACATGACTTTGCTTATGGCCATGCGTGGATTACACCCCTTTGGACAAATGCTTAATTGTTATTCATAGTAAAGGTGTAAATGAGGACCCCTCTACACGTATAGAAGAATAGTTCTATCTCTTTAACCTCCTGTAATTGCCAGTCAAGGTTGTAGTTGCTATCCCTTCTTTAGTTAGTAATGTCTTTTTCATAAAGCGTCATTAAATTTTGTAGTCATGTTATCATTCGGTAATTTTTGGCTTGTGATAAATATTTTTCAATAAGTAATGTCTTGATTCCATTTGATTGGAGTACTAATTATTACCTTTTATGTGCAAATCCTTGGATACCCTCCTACTATGGAACTGGAACACGCTTATACTAGCGACATCACTTCTTGACACTTATCATGATGATCCATTTTTTCTCTACACAGTACTAGGTGGGGAGTAAGTTGCACATGATGGGCTTACTCCCCACCATGTCTTACCCTCTGGGCTGGGGATGGGCCACACACACACACACACATTTTCTATAAACACGCATATTGGCTCCCTCACCCCTGCCCTTGAACTTTTCAATTATTTGAAAGCTTCTCTTCTTATACAATCAACCTTTGAAATTTTCTTAGACTGTTTTAAATTTATTCAACCACACACACACGATCGCGCACTTATCATATGCACACAAACCCCATTTTCCTCACAACCCACTTATTAACTATAGAAAACCCCCCCCCCTACTTATACACACACTTTTATTCGTCCTACTAATGCTTTCTTACATACATTGTTGTATTATTATGTGCCTCTAATAAAAACCCCTTTCATTCAAAATATGTGATTTTTGTTAATATACTACTCTTTCTTACTATATTAGCATCCTAATAGAGCTACTTTGAGGAAACCTTCGGTTTTGGGAGGAGAAACCCTTTAAATAGTTGGGACTTTTGCTTTAGTTATGGCCTTTATCCTTCACTAATGTAGGCATTTCTTCCCCCCCCCCCCCCCCCCCGACCTTTTTTTCGCTTTCTATACTAGATCATTAGACCCCCGTCCACTGGCACTTACTACCCTTTTCCTTCTTATTGCTTCACACTAAACTACTTCCACATAAAATTATCACCCGGACTTATCATGATCTAATCTTAGTGGTCACTACTATTGCCCACCGCCCCACTCTCCTCCACTATCCCTTATTATAACCATAGACTACGTGGGTGCCCATAACGGTTGCCCTCCTTGCTTAAATGAGCCACCTTCAACTCCTTCGCTGCTCCTTCATTGTTGGCTTGATTTTCTCGATCCTCATCTCCCTGCAATGGTTGTCTTGCAACTTCAACTCCTTCGCTCCTCCTTCATTCTCGGCTTGATGATCTCTATCGTCATCTCCTTGCTTTAAAGGAGCCACCTTCAACTCCTTCACTTCTCCTTCATTCTTGGCTTCATCTTCTCTATCTTGATCTTCTCTATCCTCATCTCCCTGCAGAGGTTGTCTTGCAATTGTTGAAGCTATTGGGATGATATCCTATTGTAATCCCTCATAACTGCTGCTCCTTATGACTACCGCCTTCTACAACTCTGTCTAAGCTTGTTGTGTCTTCCTCTACCGCTCAAGTATGCTGGATGGGTCATTTTGTTCAGTCCTCCTTGTAACTTGGTCCTACACACAACCTTGCTTCCCTGCTATGCTTCGTATACGAGATCCCGAATGGTCTTTCCACTCTCACAACTCATTTTATACGATCATCTCTTGGATTCGCTGTCTGTAATTATTCATGTTTCGTGCATATCGCCCTCATGGGAAAATTCTATCGTCAACTCATATTGGAAAGCCCTCTTTCAATTAGCGGCTTCTCTCTGACTGTATTTCTCCTGGCTAACCTGACATTCGGACATCTTAACTAGATTATTGCACTAGCTCTCGTGCGGCTTTTTCGTTTGTTTCTTCTCTTGGCTTCCCATCGGTCCCTTTGTAGACAAATATTTATTCTTCCACGTTGGGTGGCTTTGCATACGCTTCCTTTTTCATTACCGCAACAGTCTGCTTATTCGTCATTACAAACTAGGCTTATTGGGTCCAACTACATTGGTGTCTGGGAGCTATGGCTCTCCGTCCTCACTGCACTTATTAGCTTAGATTCCATCACCTTCGGGTTCTACTTAGCTTTTACAAAACTCTTGGGTCGTGGGAGTTTTCCATAGATTTCCAGACGTTAGGTGACTTTACTTTACGCAGCTTCATCGCAAGCTTTGGGATGACGGTCCTCAACTTGTTTGCCCAAGCTCTCTCTGGCATTGGGCTTCATGATCCTTCGTCCATGCTTCACATACACTTCAACTCGGCTAGCTTTGCTTGTCGCTCACTTGGTGCTTCTTGGTCCATTGTGCACGTTGGCTTTGGCTTGTCTTGCTCTTCTATTTGTGTTTTTACTTCTCGAGGGGATTGTTTAGTTATTTACTCTACATACTTTTGTTTCTTTTTACTTCTTTAGGGGTACTTATGGAGTTATTTATATTTCTGGTTACACACACACTTATTTAATTGCTACTTATTTTAAGTAAGTTGTCACTACTTCTCTTGTCAATAAGGTTTTATTAATTGGAAGCTAGGTAGTCATAGATTTATTTCATTTTCTTGCTTTTTTACACCTTACACACCTACCCGCTACCCCTTTTCAAGATTTCCTTCTCTCTCACACACACACGTACACTTCTATCTCGTTATTCATACGAGATCCCGAATGGTCTTTCCACTCTCACAACTCATTTTATACGATCATCTCTTGGATTCACTGTCTGTAATTATTCATGTTTCGTGCATATCGCCCTCATGGGAAAATTCTATCGTCAACTCATATTGGAAAGCTCTCTTTCAACTAGCGGCTTATCTCTGACTGTATTTCTCCTGGCTAACCTGACATTCGGACATCTTAACTAGATTATTGCACTAGCTCTCGCGCGGCTTTTTCGTTTGTTTCTTCTCTTGGCTTCCCATCGGTCCCTTTGTAGACAAATATTTATTCTTCCACGTTGGGGGCTTTGCATACGCTGCCTTTTTCATTACCACGATAGTCTGCTTATTCATCATTGCAAACTAGGCTTATTGGGTCCAACTACATTGCTGTCTTAGAGCTATGGCTCTCGGTCCTCACTATGCTTATTAGCTTAGTCTCCACCGGTGGACCTTTGGTTCTACTTAGCTTTTACAAAACTCTTGGGTCGTGGGAGTTTTCCATAGATTTCCCGACGTTAGGTGAGTTTACTTTACGCAGTTTCATCACAAGCTTTGGGATCACGGTCCTCAACTTGTTTGCCCAAGTCTCTCTCTGGCATTGGGCTTCAAGATCCTCCGTCCATTCTTCACACACACTTCAACTCGGCTAGCTTTACTTGTCACTCACTTGGTGCTTCTTGGTTCATTGTGCACGTTGGCTTTGGCTTGTCTTGCTCTTCTATTTTTGTTTTTACTTCTCGAGGGGTTTGTTTAGTTATTTACTCTACATACTTTTGTTTCTTTTTACTTGTTTAGGGAAACTTATGGAGTTATTTATATTTCTCGTTACACACACACTTATTTAATTGCTACTTATTTTAAGTAAGTTGTCACTACTTCTCTTGTCAATAAGGTTTTATTAATTGGAAGCTAGGTAGTCATAGATTTATTTCATTTTCTTGCTTTTTTACACCTTACACACCTACCCGCTACCCCTTTTCAAGATTTCCTTCTCTCTCACACACACACGTACACTTATATGTACTTAAATATATTTTCTTATATTTACATTTAATTTTAATGACCTATTTGTGTCTATTAGTTAGTGATTTATTTTCATTACCTTGGGCTCTAACCATCACATAACTTTGCTTATGGCCATGCATGGATTACACCCCTTTGGACAAATGCTTAATTGTTATTCATAGTAAAGGTGTAAATGAGGACCCCTCTACACGTATAGAAGAATAGTTCTATCTCTTTAACCTCCTGTAATTGCCAGTCAAGGTCATAGTTGCTATCCCTTCTTTAGTTAGTAATGTCTTTTTCATAAAGGGTCATTGAATTCCCTTTTGTTTATTTTTTGTAACTTCCTTGTCTCTTTAACAGTTCTTTTTTAACTAGCGAATTTCGTATGGTCTAATTGCTTTCAAGTGTACTTTAATATCTCTTAATTACCGTTCATGGGAGAGGGCTACCCCTCATCTTGATTTCATTGGCCCCTAGGCTCCCTTTAGGGTTGTGAATTGAAGGGAAAATTTTGCTCTAACTAAACTTATAATTTTCCCTAAGCTCATGAACCTTGTAATTGATGTATGTATTTAAAGTTGTGACACTGATTGTACATATAATATGGTATTTGCAAAAAGTTCATATTTATGAATCTAGGCGGATGTCTTTGTTCCTAGGTAAAGCAATAACATGCCACGGAATACAGGCATCACCTGTCTACCCAATTAAAACTATGATGTTCTAACACCTAGTTTTTCTTGGATGGCGGCAGGTCGATGGACCCTGATCTTGGAACCTAGGTGGCAAGTAAGCGGACCCTGACCTAGGGACCTATACTACCTCATGGATTTGATGCCCTTTTCCAGTCTCGTGTTCCTATTTCAAACTCAACAATATGATTAGAAATTCTCAATTTTATTCGAATTTTTGCAAACTCTCAAAATTTTACAAGCCCCAACTCTAAGTTGTCGTAATTATTTTTGTACTTCTCTTATATTTAACTTTTTATCCAAATGGTGGAATTAATCATATGGCTCATTTATTGATGCGGCTTTTAAATCTAAGCACACACACTGATTTCCCAACTAGCCTTTGGTCGACGGGCTAGTGCCATACAATTAATTCACATTGATTGGATAACTTGTTATTATGTATAGTTTGTAGTCATGTTATCATTGGGTAATTTTTGGCTTGTGATAAATATTTTTCAATAATGTCTTGATTCCATTTGATTGGAGTACTAATTATTAACTTTTAGGTGCAAATCCTTGGATACCCTCCTACTATGGAGCTGGAACACGCTTATACTAGCGACATCACTTCTTGACACTTATCATGATGATCCATTTTTTCTCTACACAGTACTAGGTGGGGAATAAGTTCCACATGGTGGGCTTACTCCCCACCATGTGGTCTTACCCTCTGGGTTGGGGGTGGGCCACACACACACACACACTTTTTCTATAAACACACATATTGGCTCCCTCACCCCTGCCCTTGAACTTTTGAATTACTTGAAAGCTTCTTTTGTTATACAATTAACCTTTTAAAATTTCTTAGACTGTTTTAAATTTATTCAAACACACACACGATCGTGCACTTATCATATGCACACAAACCCCCTTTTCCTCACAACCCACTTATTAACTATAGAAAACCCGCCCCCCCTACTTATACACACACTTTTATTCGTCCCACTAATGCTTTCTTACATACATCGTTGTATTATTATGTGCCTCTAATAAAACCCCCTTTCATTCAAAATATGTGATTTTTGTTAATATACTACTCTTTCTTACTATATTAGCATCCTAATAGAGCTATTTGTGAGGAAACCTTCGGTTTTGGGAGGAGAAACCCTTTAAATAGTTGGGACTTTCATTTTAGTTATGGCCTTTATCCTTAACTAATGTAGGCCTTTCTTCCCCCCCCCCCGACCTTTTTTTTGCTTCCTATACTAGATCATTAGACCCCCGTTCACTGGCACTTACTACCCTTTTTCTTCTTATTGCTTCACACTAAACTACTTCCACATAAAATTATCACCCGAACTTATCATGATCTAATCTTAGTGGTCACTACTATTGCCCACCGCCCCCCTCTCCTCCACTATCCCTTATTATAACCATAGACTACGTGGGTGCCCATAACGGTTGCCCTCCTTGCTTAAATGAGCCACCTTCAACTCCTTCGCTCCTCCTTCATTCTTGGCTTGATCTTCTTGATCCCCATCTCCCTACAATGGTTGTCTTGTAACTTCAACTCGTTCGCTCCTCCTTTAGTCTCGGCCTGATGATCTCTATCCTCATCTCCTTGCTTTAAAGGAGCCACCTTCAACTCCTTCGCTTCTCCTTCATTCTTAGCTTCGTCTTCTCTATCTTGATCTTCTCTATCCTCATCTCCCTGCAGAGGTTGTCTTGCAATTGTTTAAGCTATTGGGATGATATCCTATTGTCATCCCTCATAACTGCTGCTCCTTATGACTGTACCGCCTTCTACAACTCTTTCTAACCTTGTTGTGTCTTCCTCTACCGCTCAGGTATGCTGGATTGGTCATTTTGGTCCGTCCTCCTTGTAATTTGGTCTTACACACAACCTTGCTTCCCTCCTATGCTCCGTATACGAGGTCCCGAATGGTCTTTCCACTCTCACAAGTCATTTTATACGACCATCTCTTGGATTTGCTGTCTGTAATTATTCATGTTTCGTGCATATCACCCTCATGGGAAAATCCTATGGTCAACTCATATTGGAAAGCTCTCTTTCAACTAACAGCATCTCTCTGACTATATTTCTCCTGGCTAACCTGACATTCGGACATCTTAACTAGATTATTACACTAGCTCTCGTGTGGCTTTTTCGTTTGTTTCTTCTCTTGGCTTCCCATTGGTCCCTTTGTAGACAAATATTTATTCTTCCACGTTGGGGGGCTTTGCATACGCTTCCTTTTACATTACCGCAACAGTCTGCTTATTTGTCAATACAAACTAGGCTTATTGGGTCCAACTACATTGGTGTCTCGGAGCTATGGCTCTCGGTCCTCACTATGCTTATTAGCTTAGTCTCCATCACCTTCGGGTTCTACTTAGCTTTTACAAAACTCTTGGGTCATGGGAGTTTTCCATAGATTTCCCAACGTTAGATGACTTTACTTTACGCAGCTTCATCGCAAGCTTTGGGATCACGGTCCTCAACTTGTTTGCCCAAGACTCTCTCTAGCATTGGGCTTCACGATCCTCTGTCCATGCTTCACACACACTTCAACTTGGCTAGCTTTGCTTGTCGCTCACTTGGTGCTTCTTGGTCCATTGTGCACGTTGGCTTTGGCTTGTCTTGCTCTTCTATTTTTGTTTTTAGTTCTCGAGGGGTTTGTTTAGTTATTTACTCTACATACTTTTGTTTCTTTTTACTTGTTTAGGGGTACTTATGGAGTTAATTATATTTCTGGTTACACACACACTTATTTAATTGCTACTTATTTTACATAAGTTGTCACTACTTCTCTTGTCAATAAGGTTTTATTAATTGGAAGCTAGGTAGTCATAGATTTATTTCATTTTCTTGCTTTTTTACACGTTACACACCTACCCGCTACCCCTTTTCAAGATTTCTTCTCTCTCACACACACACATACACAAGTATATGTACTTATATATATTTTCTTGTATTTACATTTAATTTTAATGACCTATTTGTGTCTATCAATTAGTGATTTATTTTAATTACCTTGGGCTCTAAGCATCACATGACTTTGCTTATGGCCATGCGTGGATTAGACCCCTTTGGACAAATGCTTAATCGTTATTCATAGTAAAGGTGTAAATGAGGACCCCTCTACACGTATAGAAGAATAGTTCTATCTCTTTAACCTCCTGTAATTGCCAGTCAAGGTCGTAGTTGGTATCCCTTCTTTAGTTAGTAATGTCTTTTTCATAAAGGGTCATTAAATTCCCTTTTGGTTATTTTCTGTAACTTCCTTGTCTCTTTAACAATTCTTTTTTAACTAGTGACTTTCGTATTGTCTAATTCCTTTCAAGTGTACTTTAATATCTCTTAATTACCGTTCATGGGAGAGGGCTACCCCTCATCTTGATTTCATTGGCCCCTAGGCTCCCTTTAGGGTTGTGAATTGAAGGGAAAATTTTGCTCTAACTAAACTTATAATTTTCCCTAAGCACATGAACCTTGTAATTGATGTATGTATTTAAAGTTGTGACACTGATTGTACATATAATATGGTATTTGCAAAAAGTTCATATTTATGAATCTAGGCAGATGTCTTTGTTCCTAGGTAAAGCAATAACACACCAGGGAATACAGGCATCACCTATCTACCCAATTGAAACTATGATGTTCTAACACCTAGTTTTTCTTGGATGGCGGCAGGTCGATGGACCCTGACCTTGGAACCTATATGGCAGGTAAGTGGACCCTGACCTAGGGACCTAGACTACCTCATGGATTCGATGCCCTTTTGCAGTCTTGTGTTCCTATTTCAAACTCAACAATATGATTAGAAATTCTCAATTTTGTTCGAATTTTTGCAAACTCTCAAAATTTTACAAGCCCCAACTCTAAGTTGTTGTAGTTATTTTTGTACTTCTCGCATATTTAACTTTTTATCCAAATGGTGGCATTAATCGTTATTGATGCGGCTTTTAAATCTAAGCACACACACTGATTTCCCAACTAGCCTTTGGTCGACGGGCTAGTGCCATACAATTAATTCACATTGATTGGATAACTTGTTATTATGTATAGTTTGTAGTCATGTTATCATTGGGTAATTTTTGGCTTGTGATAAATATTTTTCAATAAGTAATGTCTTGTTCCATTTGATTAGAGTACTAATTATTACCTTTTATGTGCAAATCCTTGGATACCCTCCTACTATGGAGCTGGAACACGCTTATACTAGCGACATCACTTCTTGACACTTATCATGATGATCCATTTTTTCTCTACACAGTACTAGGTGGGGAATAAGTTCCACATGGTGTGCTTACTCCCCATAATGTGGTCTTACCCTCTGGGTTGGGGGTGGGCCACACACACACACACACTTTTTCTATAAACACACATATTGGCTCCCTCACCCCTGCCCTTGAACTTTTGAATTACTTGAAAGCTTCTTTTGTTATACAATTAACCTTTTAAAATTTCTTAGACTGTTTTAAATTTATTCAACCACACACACGATCGTGCACTTATCATATGCACACAAACCCCCTTTTCCTCACAACCCACTTATTAACTATAGAAAACCCCCCCCCTACTTATACACACACTTTTATTCGTCCTACTAATGCTTTCTTACATACATCGTTGTATTATTATGTGCCTCTAATAAAACCCCCTTTCATTCAAAATATGTGATTTTTGTTAGTATACTACTCTTTCTTACTATATTAGCATCCTAATAGAGCTATTTGTGAGGAAACCTTCGGTTTTGGGAGGAGAAACCCTTTAAATAGTTGGGACTTTCATTTTAGTTATGGCCTTTATCCTTAACTAATGTAGGCGTTTCTTCCCCCCCCCCCCCCCGACCTTTTTTTTGCTTCCTATACTAGATCATTAGACCCCCGTTCACTGGCACTTACTACCCTTTTTCTTCTTATTGCTTCACACTAAACTACTTCCACATAAAATTATTACCCGGACTTATCATGATCTAATCTTAGTGGTCACTACTATTGCCCACCGCCCCCCTCTCCTCCACTATCCCTTATTATAACCATAGACTACGTGGGTGCCCATAACGGTTGCCCTCCTTGCTTAAATGAGCCACCTTCAACTCCTTCGCTCCTCCTTCATTCTTGGCTTGATCTTCTCGATCCCCATCTCCCTGCAATGGTTGTCTTGTAACTTCAACTCCTTCGCTCCTCCTTCAGTCTCGGCCTGATGATCTCTATCCTCATCTCCTTGCTTTAAAGGAGGCACCTTCAACTCCTTTGCTTCTCCTTCATTCTCAGCTTCATCTTCTCTATCTTGATCTTCTCTATCCTCATCTCCCTGCAGAGGTTGTCTTGCAATTGTTTAAGCTATTGGGATGATATCCTATTGTCATCCCTCATAACTGCTGCTCCTTATGACTGTACCGCCTTCTACAACTCTTTCTAACCTTGTTGCGTCTTCCTCTACCGCTCAGGTATGCTGGATTGGTCATTTTGTTCCGTCCTCCTTGTAATTTGGTCTTACACACAACCTTGCTTCCCTCCTATGCTCCGTATACGAGGTCCCAAATGGTCTTTCCACTCTCACAAGTCATTTTATACGACCATCTCTTGGATTTGCTGTCTGTAATTATTCATGTTTCGTGCATATCACCCTCATGGGAAAATCCTATGGTCAACTCATATTGGAAAGCTCTCTTTCAACTAGCAGCTTCTCTCTGACTATATTTCTCTTGGCTAACCTGACATTCGGACATCTTAACTAGATTATTACACTAGCTCTCGTGTGGCTTTTTCGTTTGTTTCTTCTCTTGGCTTCCCATTGGTCCCTTTGTAGACAAATATTTATTCTTCCACGTTGGGGGGCTTTGCATACGCTTCCTTTTACATTACCGCAACAGTCTGCTTATTTGTCAATACAAACTAGGCTTATTGGGTCCAACTACATTGGTGTCTCGGAGCTATGGCTCTCGGTCCTCACTATGCTTATTAGATTAGTCTCCATCACCTTCGGGTTCTACTTAGCTTTTACAAAACTCTTGGGTCGTGGGAGTTTTCCATAGATTTCCCAACGTTAGATGACTTTACTTTACGCAGCTTCATCGCAAGCTTTGGGATCACGGTCCTCAACTTGTTTGCCCAAGACTCTCTCTAGCATTGGGCTTCACGATCCTCTGTCCATGCTTCACACACACTTCAACTTGGCTAGCTTTGCTTGTCGCTCACTTGGTGCTTCTTGGTCCATTGTGCACGTTGGCTTTGGCTTGTCTTGCTCTTCTATTTTTGTTTTTAGTTCTCGAGGGGTTTGTTTAGTTATTTACTCTACATACTTTTATTTCTTTTTACTTGTTTAGGGGTACTTATGGAGTTAATTATATTTCTGGTTACACACACACTTATTTAATTGCTACTTATTTTACATAAGTTGTCACTACTTCTCTTGTCAATAAGGTTTTATTAATTGGAAGCTAGGTAGTCATAGATTTATTTCATTTTCTTGCTTTTTTACACGTTACACACCTACCCGCTACCCCTTTTCAAGATTTCTTCTCTCTCACACACACACATACACTTATATGTACTTATATATATTTTCTCGTATTTACATTTAATTTTAATGACCTATTTGTGTCTATCAATTAGTGATTTATTTTAATTACCTTGGGCTCTAAGCATCACATGACTTTGCTTATGGCCATGCGTGGATTAGACTCCTTTGGACAAATGCTTAACCGTTATTCATAGTAAAGGTGTAAATGAGGACCCCTCTACACGTATAGAAGAATAGTTCTATCTCTTTAACCTCCTGTAATTGCCAGTCAAGGTCGTAGTTGCTATCCCTTCTTTAGTTAGTAATGTCTTTTTCATAAAGGGTCATTAAATTCCCTTTTGGTTATTTTCTGTAACTTCCTTGTCTCTTTAACAATTCTTTTTTAACTAGCGACTTTCGTATTGTCTAATTGCTTTCAAGTGTACTTTAATATCTCTTAATTACCGTTCATGGGAGAGGGCTACCCCTCATCTTGATTTCATTGGCCCCTAGGTTCCCTTTAGGGTTGTGAATTGAAGGGAAAATTTTGCTCTAACTAAACTTATAATTTTCCCTAAGCACATGAACCTTGTAATTGATGTATGTATTTAAAGTTGTGACACTGATTGTACATATAATATGGTATTTGCAAAAAGTTCATATTTATGAATCTAGGCGGATGTCTTTGTTCCTAGGTAAAGCAATAACACACCAGGGAATACAGGCATCACCTGTCTACCCAATTGAAACTATGATGTTCTAACACCTAGTTTTTCTTGGATGGCGGCAGGTCGATGGACCCTGACCTTGGAACCTATATGGCAGGTAAGTGGACCCTGACCTAGGGACCTAGACTACCTCATGGATTCGATGCCCTTTTGCAGTCTTGTGTTACTATTTCAAACTCAACAATATGATTAGAAATTCTCAATTTTGTTAGAATTTTTGCAAACTCTCAAAATTTTACAAGCCCCAACTCTAAGTTGTCATTGTTATTTTTGTACTTCTCGCATATTTAACTTTTTATCCAAATGGTGGCATTAATCGTATGACTCATTTATTGATGTGGCTTTTAAATTTAAGCACACACACTGATTTCCCAACTACCCTTTGATCGGCAGGCTAGTGTCATACTAACTGTTAATTCACATTGATTGGATAACTCATTATTATATATAGTTTGTAGTCATGTTATCATTGGGTAATTTTTGGCTTGTGATAAATATTTTTCATTAAGAAATGACTTGATTCGATTTGATTGGAGTACTAATTATTACCTTTTATGTGCGAATCCTTGGATACCACCCTACTATGAAACTGGAACACGCTTATACTAGCAACATCACCTATTGACACTTATCATGATGATGCATTTTTTTTCTGCATAGTACTAGGTGGGGAGTAAGTTCCACATGGTGGGCTTACTCCCCACCATGTGGTCTTACCCTCTAGGTTAGGGGTGGGCCACACACACACACACACTTTTTCTATAAACACGCATATTGGCTCCCACACCCCTGTCCTTGAACTTTTGAATTACTTGAAAGCTTCTTTTCTTATACAATTAACCTTTTAAAATTTCTTAGACTGTTTTAAATTTATTCAACCATACACACACGATCGCGCACTTATCATATGCACACAAACCCCCTTTTCCTCACAACTCACTTATTAACTATAGAAACCCCCCCCCCTTACTTATACACACACTTTTATTCGTCCTACTAATGCTTTCTTACATACATCGTTGTATTATTATGTGCCTCTAATAAAACCCCCCTTCATTTAAAATATGTGATTTTTGTTAATATACTACTCTTTCTTATTATATTAGCATCCTAATAGAGCTATTTCTGAGGAAACCTTCGGTTTTGGCAAGAGAAACCCTTTAAATACTTGGGACTTTTGCTTTAGTTATGGCCTTTGTCCTTAACTAATGTAGGCATTTCTTCCCCTCCCCCCGTTCGACCTTTTTTTCGCTTCCTATACTAGATCATTATACCCCCGTTCACTGGCACTTACTACCCTTTTTCTTCTTATCGCTTCACACTAAACTATTTCCACATAAAATTATCACGCGAACTTATCATGATCTAATCTTAGTGGTCACTAGTATTGCCCACCGCCCCACTCTCCTCTACTATCCCTTATTATAACCATAGTCTATGTGGGTGCCCATAACGGTTGCCCTCATTGGTTTAAATGAGCCACCTTCAACTCCTTCGCTCCTCCTTCATTCTTGCCTTAATCTTCTCGATCCTCATCTCCCTGCAAAGGTTGTCTTGCAACTTCAACTCCTTCACTCCTCTTTCATTCTCGACTTGATCTTCTCTATCCTCATCTCCTTGCTTTAAATGAGCCACCTTTTACTCCTTCGCTCCTCCTTTATTCTCGGCTTCATCTTCTCTATCCTCATCTCCCTGCAGAGGTTGTCTTGCAATTGTCTAAGCTATTGGGATGATATCCTATGGTAATCCCTCATAACTGCTGCTCCTTATGACTACCGCCTTCTACAACTCTGTCTAAGCTTGTTGTGTCTTCCTCTAATGCTCAGGTATGCTGGATGGGTCATTATGTTCCGTCCTCCTTGTAACTTGGTTCTACACACAACCTTGCTTCACTCCTATGCTTCGTATACAAGATCCCGAATGGTCTTTCCACTCTCACAAGTCATTTTATATGACCATCTCTTGGATTCACTATCTGTAATTATTCATGTTTCGTGCATATCGCCCTCATGGGAAAATTCTATCATCAACTCATATTGGAAAGCTCTCTTTCAACTAGCGGCTTCTCTCTGACTGTATTTCTCCTGGCTAACCTTACATTCAGACATCTTAACTAGATTATTGCACTAGCTCTCGCGCAGCTTTTTCGTTTGTTTCTTCTCTTGGCTTCCCATCGGTCCCTTTGTAGACAAATATTTATTATTCCACGTTGGGGGGCTTTGCATACGCTTTCTTTTTCATTACCGCAACAGTCTACTTATTTCGTCACTACAAACTAGGCTTATTGGGTCCAACTAGATTGGTGTCTCGGAGCTATGGCTCTCGGTCCTCACTGCACTTATTAGCTTAGTCTCCATCACCTTCGGGTTCTACTTAGCTTTTACAAAACTCTTGGGTGGTGGGAGTTTTCCGTAGATTTCCAGACGTTAGGTGACTTTACTTTACGCAGCTTCATTGCAAGCTTTGGGATCACGGTCCTCAACTTGTTTGCCCAAGACTCTCTCTGGCATTGGGCTTCACGATCCTTCGTCCATGCTCCACATACACTTCAACTCGGCTAGCTTTGCTTGTCGCTCACTTGGTGCTTCTTGGTCCATTGTGCACGTTGGCTTTGGCTTGTCTTGCTCTTCTATTTTTGCTTTTACTTCTTGAGGGGTTTGTTTAGTTATTTACTCAACATACTTTTGTTTCTTTTTACTTCTTTAGGGGTACTTATGGAGTTATTTATATTTCTAGTTACACACACAATGTTTATTTAATTGCTACTTATTTTAAGTAAGTTGTCACTACTTCTCTTGTCAATAAGGTTTTATTAATTGGAAGCTAGGTAGTCATAGATTTATTTCATTTTTACACCTTACACACCTACCCGCTACCCCTTTTCAAGATTTCCTTCTCTCTCACAATGACCTATTTGTGTCTACTAATTAGTGATTTATTTTAATTACCTTGGGCTCTAACCATCGCATGACTTTGCTTATGGCCATGCATGGATTACACCCCTTTGGACAAATGCTTAATCGTTATTCATAGTAAAGGTGTAAATGAGGACCCCTCTACACGTCCCCTCTACACGTATAGAAGAATAGTTCTATCTCTTTAACCTCCTGTAATTGCCAGTCAAGGTCATAGTTGCTATCCCTTCTTTAGTTAGTAATGTCTTTTTCATAAAGGGTCATTAAATTCCCTTTTGGTTATTTTCTGTAACTTCCTTGTCTCTTTAACAATTCTTTTCTGACTAGCAAATTTCTTATTGTCTAATTGCTTTCAAGTTTATTTTAATATCTCTTAATTACTGTTCATGGGAGAGGGCTATCCCTCATCTTGATTTCCTTGGCCCTAGGCTCCCTTTAGGGTTGTGAATGAAAGGAAAATTTTTGCTCTAACTAAACTTTTAATTTTCACTAAGCACATTAACCTTGTAATTGAGGTATGTATTTAAAGTTGTGACACTGATTGTACATATAATATCGTATTTGCAAAAAATTGATATTTATGAATCTAGGTGGATGTCTTTGTTCCTAGGTAAAGCAATAATATGCCAGGGAATACAGGCATCACCTGTCTACCCAATTGAAACTATGATGTTCTAACACCTAGTTTTTCTTGGATGGCGGCAGGTTGATGGACCCTGACCTTGGAACCTAGGTGGCAGGTAAGTGGACTCGGACCTAGGGACCTAAACTACCTCATGGATTCGATGCCCTTTTCTAGTCTTGTGTTCCTATTTCAAACTCAATAATATGATTAGAAATTCTCAATTTTGTTAGAATTTTTGCAAACTCTCAAAATTTTGCAAGCCCCAACTCTAAGTTGTCGTAATTATTTTTGTACTTCTCGCATATTTAACTTTTTATCCAAATGGTGGAATTAATCGTATGGCTCATTTATTGATGCGGCTTTTAAATCTAAGCACACACACTAATTTCCCAACTACCCTTTGGTCGGCGGGCTAGTGTCATACAGTTAATTCACATTGATTGGATGACTCGTTATTATGTATAGTTTGTAGTCATGTTATCATTGGGTAATTTTTGGCTTGTGATAAATATTTTTCAATAAGTAATGTCTTGATTCCATTTGATTGGAGTACTAATTATTACCTTTTATGTGCAAATCCTTGGATACCCTCCTACTATGGAACTGGAACATGCTTATACTAGCGACATCACTTCTTGACACTTATCATGATGATCCATTTTTTCTCTACACAGTACTAGGTGGGGAGTAAGTTCCACATGGTGGGCTTACTCCCCACCATGTCTTACCCTCTGGATTGGGGGTGGGCCACACACACACATACACTTTCTCTATAAACACGCATATTGGCTCCCTCACCCCTACCCTTGAACTTTTGAATTACTTGAAAGCTTCTTTTCTTATACAATTAACCTTTGAAATTTTCTTAGACTGTTTTAAATTTATTCAACCACACACACACGATCGCGCACTTATCATATGCACACAAACCCCCTTTTCCTCACAACCCACTTATTAACTATAGAAACCCCCCCCCCCCCCCACTTATACACACACTTTTATTCGTCCTACTAATGCTTTCTTATATACATCGTTGTATTATTATGTGCCTCTAATAAAAACCCCTTTCATTCAAAATATGTGATTTTTGTTAATATACTACTCTTTCTTACTATATTAGCATCCTAATAGAGCTATTTTGAGGAAACCTTCGGTTTTGGGAGGAGAAACCCTTTAAATAGTTGGGACTTTTGCTTTAGTTATGGCCTTTATCCTTAACTAATGTAGGCGTTTCTCCCCCCCCCCCCCCCCCGGACCTTTTTTTCGCTTTCTATACTAGATCATTAGGCCCCCGTTCACTGGCACTTACTACCCTTTTTCTTCTTATTGCTTCACACTAAACTACTTCCACATAAAATTATCACCCGAACTTATCATGATCTAATCTTAGTGGTCACTACTATTGCCCACCGCCCACTCTCATCCACTATCCCTTATTATAACCATAGACTAAGTGGGTGCCCATAACAGTTGCCATCCTTGCTTTAAATGAGCCACCTTCAACTCCTTCACTTCTCCTTAATTCTTGGCTTGATCTTCTCGATCCTCATCTCCTTGCAATGGATGTCTTGCAACTTCAACTCCTTCGCTCCTCCTTCATTCTCGGCTTGATGATCTCTATCGTCATCTCCTTGCTTTAAAGGAGCCACCTTCAACTCCTTCGCTTCTCCTTCATTCTCGGCTTCATCTTCTCTATCTTGATCTTCTCTATCCTCATCTCCCTGCAAAGGTTGTCTTGCAATTGTCTAAGCTATTGGGATGATATCCTATTGTAATCCCTCATAATCACTGCTCCTTATGACTACCGCCTTCTACAACTCTGTCTAAGCTTGTTGTGTCTTCCTCTACCACTCAGGTATGCTGGATGGGTCATTTTGTTCCGTCCTCCTTGTAAATTGGTCCTACACACAACCTTCCTTCCTTCCTATGCTCCGTATACGAGATCTCGAATGGTCTTTCCACTCTCACAAGTCATTTTATATGACCATCTCTTGGATTCGTTGTCTGTAATTATTCATGTTTCATGCATATCGCCCTAATGGGAAAATTCTATCGTTAACTTATATTGGAAAGCTCTCTTTCAACTAGCGGCTTATCTCTGACTGTATTTCTCCTGGCTAACCTGACATTTGGACATCTTAACTAGATTATTGCACTAGCTCTCGCGCGGCTTTTTCGTTTGTTTCTTCTCTTGGCTTCCCATCGGTCCCTTTGTAGACAAATATTTATTCTTCCACGTTGGGGGCTTTGCATACGCTGCCTTTTTCATTACCACGATAGTCTGCTTATTCATCATTGCAAACTAGGCTTATTGGGTCCAACTACATTGTTGTCTCAGAGCTATGACTCTCGGTCCTCACTACGCTTATTAGCTTAGTCTCCACCACCTTCGGGTTCTACTTAGTTTTTACAAAACTCTTGGGTCGTGGGAGTTTTCCATAGATTTCCCGACGTTAGGTGACTTTACTTTACGTAGTTTCATCGCATGCTTTGGGATCACGGTCCTCAACTTGTTTGCCCAAGTCTCTCTCTGGCATTGGGCTTCAAGATCCTCCGTCCATGCTTCACACACACTTCAACTCGGCTAGCTTTTCTTGTCCCTCACTTGGTGCTTCTTGGTTCATTGTGCACGTTGGCTTTGGCTTGTCTTGCTCTTCTATTTTTGTTTTTACTTCTCGAGGGGTTTGTTTAGTTATTTACTCTACATACTTTTGTTTCTTTTTACTTGTTTAGGGATACTTATGGAGTTATTTATATTTCTGGTTACACACACACTTATTTAATTGCTACTTATTTTAAGTAAGTTGTCACTACTTCTCTTGTCAATAAGGTTTTATTAATTGGAAGCTAGGTAGTCATAGATTTATTTCATTTTCTTGCTTTTTTACACGTTACACACCTACTTGCTACCTCTTTTCAAGATTTCCTTCTCTCTCACACACACACATACACTTATATGTACTTAAATATATTTTCTTATATTTACATTTAATTTTAATGACCTATTTGTGTCTATTAATTAGTGATTTATTTTCATTACCTTGGGCTGTAACCATCACATGACTTTGCTTATGGCCATGCGTGGATTACACCCCTTTGGACAAATGCTTAATTGTTATTCATAGTAAAGGTGTAAATGAGGACCCCTCTACACATATAGAAGAATAGTTCTATCTCTTTAACCTCCTGTAATTGCCAGTCAAGGTCGTAGTTGCTATCCCTTCTTTAGTTAGTAAAGTCTTTTTCATAAAGCGTCATTAAATTCCCTTTTGGTTATTTTTTGTAACTTCCTTGTCTCTTTAACAGTTCTTTTTCAACTAGTGAATTTCGTATGGTCTAATTGCTTTCAAGTGTACTTTAATATCTCTTAATTACCATTCATGGGAGAGGGCTACCCCTCATCTTGATTTCGTTGGCCCTAGGCTCCCTTTAGGGTTGTGAATTAAAGGGAAAATTTTGCTCTAGTTAAACTTATAATTTTCCCTAAGCACATGAACCTTGTAATTGAGGTATGTATTTAAAGTTGTGACACTGATTGTACATATAATATGGTATTTGCAAAAAGTTCATATTTATGAATCTAGGCGGATGTCTTTGTTCCTAGGTAAAGCAATAACATGCCACGGAATACAGGCATCACCTGTCTACCCAATTGAAACTATGATGTTCTAACACCTAGTTTTTCTTGGATGGCGGCAGGTCGATGGACCCTGACCTTGGAACCTATGTGGCAGGTAAGTGGACCCTGACCTAGGGACCTAGACTACCTCATGGATTTGATGCCCTTTTCTTGTCTTGTGTTCCTATTTCAAACTCAACAATATGATTAGAAATTCTCAATTTTGTTCGAATTTTTGCAAACTCTCAAAATTTTACAATCCCCAACTCTAAGTTGTTGTAATTATTTTTGTACTTCTCGCATATTAACTTTTTATCCAAATGGTGGAATTAATCATATGGCTCATTTGTTGATGTGGCTTTTAAATCTAAGCACACACACTGATTTCCGAACTAGCCTTTGGTCGACGGGCTAGGCTTCCTTTAGGGTTGTGAATTGAAGGGAAAATTTTGCTCTAACTAAACTTATAATTTTCCCTAAGCACATGAACCTTGTAATTGATGTATGTATTTAAAGTTGTGACACTGATTGTACATATAATATGGTATTTGCAAAAAGTTCATATTTATGAATCTAGGCAGATGTCTTTGTTCCTAGGTAAAGCAATAACACACCAGGGAATACAGGCATCACCTGTCTACCCAATTGAAACTATGATGTTCTAACACCTAGTTTTTCTTGGATGGCGGCAGGTCGATGGACCCTGACCTTGGAACCTATATGGCAGGTAAGTGGACCCTGACCTAGGGACCTAGACTACCTCATGGATTCGATGCCCTTTTGCAGTCTTGTGTTCCTATTTCAAACTCAACAATATGATTAGAAATTCTCAATTTTGTTAGAATTTTTGCAAACTCTCAAAATTTTACAAGCCCCAACTCTAAGTTGTCATAGTTATTTTTGTACTTCTCGCATATTTAACTTTTTATCCAAATGGTGGAATTAATCATATGGCTCATTTATTGATGTGGCTTTTAAATTTAAGCACACACACTGATTTCCCAACTACCCTTTGGTCGGCGGGCTAGTGTCATACTAACTGTTAATTCACATTGATTGGATATATAGTTTGTAGTCATGTTATCATTGGGTAATTTTTGGCTTGTGATAAATATTTTTCATTAGGTAATGACTTGATTCCATTTGATTGGAGTACTAATTATTACCTTTTATGTGCGAATCCTTGGATACCACCCTACTATGAAACTGGAACACGCTTATACTAGCAACATCACTTATTGACACTTATCATGATGATCCATTTTTTTTCTACACAGTACTAGGTGGGGAGTAAGTTCCACATGGTGGGCTTACTCCCCACCATGTGGTCTTACCCTCTAGGTTAGGGGTGGGCCACACACACACACACACTTTTTCTATAAACACGCATATTGGCTCCCACACCCCTGTCCTTGAACTTTTGAATTACTTTTGTTTAGTTATTTACTCTACATACTTTTGTTTCTTTTTACTTGTTTAGGGATACTTATGGAGTTATTTATATTTCTCGTTACACACACACTTATTTAATTGCTACTTATTTTAAGTAAGTTGTCACTACTTCTCTTGTCAATAAGGTTTTATTAATTAGAAGCTAGGTAGTCATAGATTTATTTCATTTTCTTGCTTTTTTACATGTTACACACCTACCCGCTACCCCTTTTTAATATTTCCTTCTCTCTCACACACACACGTACACTTATATGTACTTAAATATATTTTCTTATATTTACATTTAATTTTAATGACCTATTTGTGTCTATTAATTAGTGATTTATTTTCATTACCTTGGGCTCTAACCATCACATGACTTTGCTTATGGCCATGCGTGGATTACACCCCTTTGGACAAATGCTTAATTGTTATTCATAGTAAAGGTGTAAATGAGGACCCCTCTACACGTATAGAAGAATAGTTCTATCTCTTTAACCTCCTGTAATTGCCAGTCAAGGTTGTAGTTGCTATCCCTTCTTTAGTTAGTAATGTCTTTTTCATAAAGCGTCATTAAATTTTGTAGTCATGTTATCATTGGGTAATTTTTGGCTTGTGATAAATATTTTTCAATAAGTAATGTCTTGATTCCATTTGATTGGAGTACTAATTATTACCTTTTATGTGCAAATCCTTGGATACCCTCCTACTATGGAACTGGAACATGCTTATACTAGCGACATCACTTCTTGACACTTATCATGATGATCCATTTTTTCTTTACACAGTACTAGGTGGGGAGTAAGTTCCACATGGTGGGCTTACTCCCCACCATGTCTTACCCTCTGGGTTGGGGGTGGGCCACACACACACACACACTTTTTCTATAAACACGCATATTGGCTCCCTCACCCCTGCCCTTGAACTTTTCAATTACTTGAAAGCTTCTCTTCTTATACAATCAACCTTTGAAATTTTCTTAGACTGTTTTAAATTTATTCAACCACACACACACGATCGCGCACTTATCATATGCACACAAACCCCATTTTCCTCACAACCCACTTATTAACTATAGAAACCCCCCCCCCCACTTATACACACACTTTTATTCGTCCTACTAATGCTTTCTTACATACATCGTTGTATTATTATGTGCCTCTAATAAAAACCCCTTTCATTCAAAATATGTGATTTTTGTTAATATACTACTCTTTCTTAATATATTAGCATCCTAATAGAGCTACTTTGAGGAAACCTTCGGTTTTGGGAGGAGAAACCCTTTAAATAGTTGGGACTTTTGCTTTAGTTATGGCCTTTATCCTTAACTAATGTAGGCGTTTCTCCCCCCCCCCCCGACCTTTTTTTCGCTTTCTATACTAGATCATTAGACCCCCGTCCACTGGCACTTATTACCCTTTTCCTTCTTATTGCTTCACACTAAACTACTTCCACATAAAATTATCACCCGGACTTATCATGATCTAATCTTAGTGGTCACTACTATTGCCCACCGCCCCACTCTCCTCCACTATCCCTTATTATAACCATAGACTACGTGGGTGCCCATAACGGTTGCCCTCCTTGCTTAAATGAGCCACCTTCAACTCCTTCGCTGCTCCTTCATTCTTGGCTTGATTATCTCGATCCTCATCTCCCTGCAATGGTTGTCTTGCAACTTCAACTCCTTCGCTCCTCCTTCATTCTCGGCTTGATGATCTCTATCGTCATCTCCTTGCTTTAAAGGAGCCACCTTCAACTCCTTCACTTCTCCTTCATTCTCGGCTACATCTTCTCTATCTTGATCTTCTCTATCCTCATCTCCCTGCAGAGGTTGTCTTGCAATTGTTGAAGCTATTGGGATGATATCCTATTGTAATCCCTCATAACTGCTGCTCCTTATGACTACCGCCTTCTACAACTTTGTCTAAGCTTGTTGTGTCTTCCTCTACCGCTCAGGTATGCTGGATGGGTCATTTTGTTCAGTCCTCCTTGTAACTTGGTCCTACACACAACCTTGCTTCGCTGCTATGCTTCGTATACGAGATCCCGAATGGTCTTTCCACTCTCACAACTCATTTTATACGATCATCTCTTGGATTCGCTGTCTGTAATTATTCATGTTTCGTGCATATCGCCCTCATGGGAAAATTCTATCGTCAACTCATATTGGAAAGCCCTCTTTCAACTAGCGGCTTCTCTCTGACTGTATTTCTCCTGGCTAACCTGACATTCGGACATCTTAACTAGATTATTGCACTAGCTCTCGTGCGGCTTTTTCGTTTGTTTCTTCTCTTGGCTTCCCATCGGTCCCTTTGTAGACAAATATTTATTCTTCCACGTTGGGTGGCTTTGCATACGCTTCATTTTTCATTACCGCAACAGTCTGCTTATTCGTCATTACAAACTAGGCTTATTGGGTCCAGCTATATTGGTGTCTCGGAGCTATGGCTCTCGGTCCTCACTGCACTTATTAGCTTAGTCTCCATCACCTTTGGGTTCTACTTAGCTTTTACAAAACTCTTGGGTCGTGGGAGTTTTCCATAGATTTCCAGACGTTAGGTGACTTTACTTTACGCAGCTTCATCGCAAGCTTTGGGATGACGGTCCTCAACTTGTTTGCCCAAGCTCTCTCTGGCATTGGGCTTCATGATCCTTCATCCATGCTTCACATACACTTCAACTCGGCTAGCTTTGCTTGTCGCTCACTTGGTGCTTCTTGGTCCATTGTGCACGTTGGCTTTGGCTTGTCTTGCTCTTCTATTTGTGTTTTTACTTCTCGAGGGGATTGTTTAGTTATTTACTCTACATACTTTTGTTTCTTTTTACTTCTTTAGGGGTACTTATGGAGTTATTTATATTTCTGGTTACACACACACTTATTTAATTGCTACTTATTTTAAGTAAGTTGTCACTACTTCTCTTGTCAATAAGGTTTTATTAATTGGAAGCTAGGTAGTCATAGATTTATTTCATTTTCTTGCTTTTTTACACCTTACACACCTACCCGCTACCCCTTTTCAAGATTTCCTTCTCTCTCACACACACACACGTACACTTCTATCTCGTCATTCATACGAGATCCCGAATGGTCTTTCCACTCTCACAACTCATTTTATACGATCATCTCTTGGATTCGCTGTCTGTAATTATTCATGTTTCGTGCATATCGCCCTCATGGGAAAATTCTATCGTCAACTCATATTGGAAAGCTCTCTTTCAACTAGCGGCTTATCTCTAATTGTATTTCTCCTGGCTAACCTGACATTCGGACATCTTAACTAGATTATTGCACTAGCTCTCGCGCGGCTTTTTCGTTTGTTTCTTCTCTTGGCTTCCCATCGGTCCCTTTGTAGACAAATATTTATTCTTCCACGTTGGGGGCTTTGCATACGCTGCCTTTTTCATTATCACGATAGTCTGCTTATTCATCATTGCAAACTAGGCTTATTGGGTCCAACTACATTGCTGTCTTAGAGCTATGGCTCTCGGTCCTCACTATGCTTATTAGCTTAGTCTCCACCACCTTTGGGTTCTACTTAGCTTTTACAAAACTCTTGGGTCATGGGAGTTTTCCATAGATTTCCCGACGTTAGGTGACTTTACTTTACGCAGTTTCATCGCAAGCTTTGGGATCACGGTCCTCAACTTGTTTGCCCAAGTCTCTCTCTGGCATTGGGCTTCAAGATCCTCCGTCCATGCTTCACACACACTTCAACTCGGCTAGCTTTACTTGTCACTCACTTGGTGCTTCTTGGTTCATTGTGCACGTTGGCTTTGGCTTGTCTTGCTCTTCTATTTTTGTTTTTACTTCTCGAGGGGTTTGTTTAGTTATTTACTCTACATACTTTTGTTTCTTTTTACTTGTTTAGGGAAACTTATGGAGTTATTTATATTTCTCGTTACACACACACTTATTTAATTGCTACTTATTTTAAGTAAGTTGTCACTACTTCTCTTGTCAATAAGGTTTTATTAATTGGAAGCTAGGTAGTCATAGATTTATTTCATTTTCTTGCTTTTTTACACCTTACACACCTACCCGCTACCCCTTTTCAAGATTTCCTTCTCTCTCACACACACACGTACACTTATATGTACTTAAATATATTTTCTTATATTTACATTTAATTTCAATGACCTATTTGTGTCTATTAATTAGTGATTTATTTTCATTACCTTGGGCTCTAACCATCACATGACTTTGCTTATGGCCATGCATGGATTACACCCCTTTGGACAAATGCTTAATTGTTATTCATAGTAAAGGTGTAAATGAGGACCCCTCTACACGTATAGAAGAATAGTTCTATCTCTTTAACCTCCTGTAATTGCCAGTCAAGGTCATAGTTGCTATCCCTTCTTTAGTTAGTAATGTCTTTTTCATAAAGGGTCATTAAATTCCCTTTTGGTTATTTTTTGTAACTTCCTTGTCTCTTTAACAGTTCTTTTTTAACTAGCGAATTTCGTATGGTCTAATTGCTTTCAAGTGTACTTTAATATCTCTTAATTACCGTTCATGGGAGAGGGCTACCCCTTATCTTGATTTCATTGGCCCCTAGGCTCCCTTTAGGGATGTGAATTGAAGGGAAAATTTTGCTCTAGTTAAACTTATAATTTTCCCTAAGCACATGAACCTTGTAATTGATGTATGTATTTAAAGTTGTGACACTGATTGTACATATAATATGGTATTTGCAAAAAGTTCATATTTATGAATCTAGGCGGATGTCTTTGTTCCTAGGTAAAGCAATAACATGCCACGGAATACAGGCATCACCTGTCTACCCAATTAAAACTATGATGTTCTAACACCTAGTTTTTCTTGGATGGCGGCAGGTCGATGGACCCTGACCTTGGAACCTAGGTGGCAGGTAAGTGGACCCTGACCTAGGGACCTATACTACCTCATGGATTTGATGCCCTTTTCCAGTCTTGTGGTCCTATTTCAAACTCAACAATATGATTAGAAATTCTCAATTTTATTCGAATTTTTGCAAACTCTCAAAATTTTACAAGCCCCAACTCTAAGTTGTCGTAATTATTTTTGTACTTCTCGCATATTTAACTTTTTATCCAAATGGTGGAATTAATCATATGGCTCATTTATTGATGCGGCTTTTAAATCTAAGCACACACACTGATTTCCCAACTAGCCTTTGGTCGACGGGCTAGTGCCATACAATTAATTCACATTGATTGGATAACTTGTTATTATGTATAGTTTGTAGTCATGTTATCATTGGGTAATTTTTGGCTTGTGATAAATACTTTTCAATAAGTAATGTCTTGATTCCATTTGATTGGAGTACTAATTATTACCTTTTATGTGCAAATCCTTGGATACCCTCCTACTATGGAGCTAGAACACGCTTATACTAGCGACATCACTTCTTGACACTTATCATGATGATCCATTTTTTCTCTACACAGTACTAGGTGGGGAATAAGTTCCACATGGTGGGCTTACTCCCCACCATGTGGTCTTACCCTCTGGGTTGGGGGTGGGCCACACACACACACACACTTTTTCTATAAACACACATATTGGCTCCCTCACCCCTGCCCTTGAACTTTTGAATTGCTTGAAAGCTTCTTTTGTTATACAATTAACCTTTTAAAATTTCTTAGACTGTTTTAAATTTATTCAAACACACACACGATCGTGCACTTATCATATGCACACAAACCCCCTTTTCCTCACAACCCACTTATTAACTATAGAAACCCCCCCCCCCCCTACTTATACACACACTTTTATTCGTCCTACTAATGCTTTCTTACATACATCGTTGTATTATTATGTGCCTCTAATAAAACCCCCTTTCATTCAAAATATGTGATTTTTGTTAATATACTACTCTTTCTTACTATATTAGCATCCTAATAGAGCTATTTGTGAGGAAACCTTCGGTTTTGGGAGGAGAAACCCTTTAAATAGTTGGGACTTTCATTTTAGTTATGGCCTTTATCCTTAACTAATGTAGGCGTTTCTCCCCCCCCCCCCCCCGACCTTTTTTTTGCTTCCTATACTAGATCATTAGACCCCCCGTTCACTGGCACTTACTACCCTTTTTCTTCTTATTGCTTCACACTAAACTACTTCCACATAAAATTATCACCCGGACTTATCATGATCTAATCTTAGTGGTCACTACTATTGCCCACCGCCCCCCTCTCCTCCACTATCCCTTATTATAACCATAGACTACGTGGGTGCCCATAACGGTTGCCCTCCTTGCTTAAATGAGCCACCTTCAACTCCTTCGCTCCTCCTTCATTCTTGGCTTGATCTTCTCGATCCCCACTCATCTCCTTGCTTTAAAGGAGCCACCTTCAACTCCTTCGCTTCTCCTTCATTCTCAGCTTCATCTTCTCTATCTTGATCTTCTCTATCCTCATCTCCCTGCAGAGGTTGTCTTGCAATTGTTTAAGCTATTGGGATGATATCCTATTGTCATCCCTCATAACTGCTGCTCCTTATGACTGTACCGCCTTCTACAACTCTTTCTAACCTTGTTGTGTCTTCCTCTACCACTCAGGTGTGCTGGATTGGTCATTTTGTTCCGTCCTCCTTGTAATTTGGTCTTACACACAACCTTGCTTCCCTCCTATGCTCCGTATACGAGGTCCCAAATGGTCTTTCCACTCTCACAAGTCATTTTATACGACCATCTCTTGGATTTGCTGTCTGTAATTATTCATGTTTCGTGCATATCACCCTCATGGGAAAATCCTATGGTCAACTCATATTGGAAAGCCGAATCCATCGGGTAGTCTAGGTTCCGAGGTTAAGGTCCACTTGCTTGCCACCTAAGTTCCAAGGTCAGGGTCCACTTACCTGCCACAATCCAAGAAAAACTAGCTGTTAGAACATCATAGTTTCAATTGGGTAGACAGGTGATGCCTGTATTCCCTGGCGTGTTATTGCTTTATCTAGGAACAAAGACATCCGCCTAGATTCATAAATATCAATTTTTTGCAAATACCATATCATATGTACAATCAGTGTCACGACTTCAAATAAATTAAACTTTACATGCATCAATTACAAAGTTAATGTGCTTAGGAAACATTAAAAATTACCACCTACTTTAAGGCCTATGCACGGGTCTCCGATTGACATGATACTTTGAACAAGCCTCAATCTCATCCATTTTAAGGCCCATGCAAAGTATCATGTCCATCAAATATCAACTGCATGGCTAGGGACACATTTTTTCTTGTTTTTCAACTTGCCATGCACAAGGGCTAAAAAAGTTGCATTAGGGTGTCTGATTCGAATGTGCGAGTCTCTGATGGGAATGATAGTTTGAATAGGTCTAAATATCACCTCTTTAAGACTTTCATAATGAATTGTCACAATCCAATACTGTTTGCATGGTTAAGGACACATTTTTCCTTGTTTCTCACCATGCATCATGCACAAGGATCAAAAACACACATGGGGATGCCTCATTCAAACGTGCAAGTCTCTAATGGATTGCACATGCCTTAATATATCACTCATTTAAGGTGTGTGCAAAGTATCATTTCCATTGAATATCATTTGTATGGTCAAGGATGTATTTTTCCTTGTTTTCCACCACCCGTCTGATTTGTTGTTACCCAATTCCTCACAACGAACGAAAAGGGAAACTATTGATCATATACTTGCAAAAACTGAATCTACTCCATTTGATCTGGATGAATCTGCTAACTCATTCAAAAATAATTCTTGACTCTATTTCGGATCTAAGAGGACTACTGACAGCGGGGTTGAACTCATCTCCTCGTGAAACCGGAGATTCGTCTCTATCTTCATGTGGTAGCAATGGAAATTACTTGGAAAGAACATTTATAAACTCTAATCTATAAGGCTGATTGGTGATCTCGACCCTGTCTCAAAAATTCGAGAGTGGATCAAGTCGATTCAGAGAGATCCAGAGACCAAACTCGAGGAATGATTATATTGGGAATCAATTCTATCAAAATGATTCGAATACACATTGGTTATTTTTGGGAATCTGAAGAATCTGAGATGCTTTATTGGTCGAAGAGATTCTCGTTATGCAGTAGTGTAGCATCAAGATCTCCACAACAGGATTAACTGGAGAGAAGGTTCTGCACGAAAATACGAGGCTTGCAGATACATGTGTCTAAAAAGAATCTATTTTTCCATCTCATCTCATTAATTTCGATGAGTTACACAAGGGTAAAAATTCATGCATCAGGGTGTCATTCAAACGCGAGTTTTCCATGGACATGATACTTTGCATAGGCCTTAATTTCACCCACTTTGAGGCCCATGAAAAGTATCATGCCCATCAAATATCATTTGCATGGTCGAGGATGCATTTTTTCTTATTTTTTGCCTCTCATCATGCACAAGGGTCAAAAAACACCCATCGAGGGTGCCTCATTTGAATGCGCGGGTCTCCTATGGGCACAATACTTTGCCTCATTAATTTAAGGCTTGTGATGTCCATTGAATATCATTTGCATGGTCGACAATGCATATTTTCATGTACAAGAGTAAAAAAACATGAATCAAGGTACCTCATTGGAATGTGTGAGTCTCCGATACTTTTTAGGGACCTTGATCTCACTCACTCTAAGGCCCATGTAAAGTATCGTGCCAAAAGGATATCATTAGCCTGATGGGTAGCGTAATTTTTCTTGTTTTTTCATCACATGTCATGCATGAGGGTGAAAGTGCACACATCGATGTGTTTCATTCAAACGTGTGAGCCTTTGATGGGTACCATATTTTGGATGGACTTTAGTATCATCCACTTTAAGATTCATTCAAAGTACCATGTCTATCAAATACCATTTGCATGGTGGGGATGCATTTTTTCGTGTTTTCCAACACCCATCATGCATGAAGTTTAAAAAACATGCATTAATGTATCTCATTCGAATGTGTGTGTACCCGATGGACATAGTAATTTACACAAGCCTTATTCTCATCTATTTAACGGCTTGTGTCAAGTATCATACCCATCTCATATCATTTTCATAGTCGGGGATGCATTCTTCCTTGTTTTGCACCACTCGTCATGCATGAGGGACTAAAAGACACATCGGGGTGTCTCTTTTGAACATATGAGTCTGCAGTTAACACGACACTTTATACAAACCTTAGTATAATCCACCTCAAGGCCCATGCAAAGTATTGTGACCTTTGGATATCATTTTCTCGTCAGAAACACATTTCTCCTTGTGTTCTCATCACCCATCATGCATGAGGGTTAAAAAACACACATCAGGGTGCCTCATTCAAACTTTCAAGTATTGGATGGACATGATACTTTGCATGGGTCTCAAGAACATCCACTTTAGGACTTGTTCAAAGTATCATTCTTATAAATCTTATTTACAAGGTCGGGGATGCATTTTTTTCTTGTTTTCCATCACGTGTCATGCATGAGAAAAAAACAAGCATCAAGGTGTATTATTCAAACATGAGCCTCTGATGGGCACAATACTTTGCATTGGCCTAAGTCTCATCCACTTTAAGGCCCATGCAAAGTATCATGCCCATTGAATATCATTCACATGGTCGAGATAGTATGTTTCCTTGTTTTCCACCATCAATGCATGAGGGTTAAGGCATCGAGCTGTCTCATTCAAACATACGAGTTTCCAATGGATATTGTACTTTGCACAGTCCTTAATCACAATAAATTTAAGGTCCATGAAAACTATCATGCCCATCAGATAACATTTGCGCAATAAGGATACATTTTTTATTTTTTATCACCACCCATCATGCACGAGGATTTAAAAAAACTCATCAGCATGTCTCATTCGAACATGCCAGTCTTTGATGGGCATAGCACTTTGAACGGGCCTTAATCAAACCTACTTGAAGTCCTATGGAAAGTATCATGCCCATAAGATATTATTTTCATGGTCGACGATGCATTTTCTCTTGTTGGATCCACCACACGTCATGTGTGAGGGTCAAAAACACACATCGCCCATGGTCTTGCCATTGTCCAAAAAATGCCAAAACTCAAATGCTTACAAATTTGTTTAGAAGATATTCTCAAAAGACTCTAATCTAGTAATTGCTACCTATAGTCTAACACGATTGTGCACAGACAGTATAAACCTTTCAGGCAATCAATGATGCTCTCTCACGATTGATAAAACCTTGATTTAAGTGACTTATCCCAAAAGCGAAATGTTGTAGTAGTAAAGGAAAGGACTCACCTTTCTGACAACATGAAGCCCAAGACTCTAATAGCTTCTGCCACGCATATTATGAGATTGCAACCTACTGAATCTTATAATCAATTTTCCATAAAGTTTTCCTTAGCTTTATGAAAAGCTTTCATAAAGCCATAGATTTTCCTTTGAAAGGTTACACAAGCTATGTTCGTAGCTTTTTCTACTTCTCGATTCTCTCTACCTTGCACAATGAAAGTTTCTCCTTCTACAAAGAAAACAAACCCTATAGACACCACACAAATTTCTCAACGCAAAGAAAACACTACCACAAACAAATCAAAGGTGTCTCCGTACAACTACGATTCTTCCGACAAGGATCTTCTTTGATACCACTGAGTAGTACTATAAAGAGCTTCATCTCAAACTCACCACCCAACCATAGAGCAATCCACTCATCCCCAACCACCGAAGGTCATACAAAACACACATTGCTTTTGCAGTAGACCTCCCCAACTCATACCATGGAAGCCCCATCCACAGGGATATATTGACTTAGCTTGTCAAGTAATCAATAAAAATCTCTATCTAGGTACTGATCACTTAGCCTCCCATGCTAATATATAGCCACATTCCACAGCTATAACTCCATTCCCTTCAAGACCTTCAGCCAAATAAAAGAAATAGTTAGGATTACTCATCCTAATCTTCTAACTCCACCCAATAGGGTCTCCCTTCATCCATGGGTGAGCCTCAGTAGAGTTAGCTAGGGATATAACAATGAAACCATGAGATCAACAAAAGGATGTGCATTTTCTCTTGGACACTGAGCACTTAGGTGTTCTCTAACAAATAGTAACGATTTCATTATTCTTTTTCTTTTTTTAACGATTTCATTATACAAAAGAGAATTTTGAAGCTTTATGGGACAAAGCCTGCGATAATAAAACATAAAAATCATACACTAAAAAACAAAGCACATTGATGGAGTAGTATTTCCTTTTACGACGAAGTGCTACTTAGAGACACGATATTACAAGATTAGAGATAACACTGCATTCCCATTAAAGAATGATAATTCCCCGTAGACCATCGTTTTGAGAAAGGCTAAGTTTACGATATTGATCGTGAAAGAAGGCATTCAGGTTAAAAACCCAACATCATTCATGTACATATGTATATTGTTGGTATCATAAAGCTAAACCCAAAGGGAATTATATACACTAGTCATTTAACGTGTTACAGGAAAAATTTGTGGACGTGAATAATTGGTCAAGTAGTGTAACCCTTGATTATCAAATGTGGTGCCCTTCATGTCTCCTCTCTCCTACACTCACTCACACCTGCTCTCTCGTTCTTTTAAGAATGGTTTTCCTCTGAGTATCTTCAGATCTATTGGGTTGGCCCTTGATGGCCTTGGCACATGCTCGGCAAATTTACTGTTCCATGGGCTCTATATCATTGCACTCCTTGCCATTTGGAAGTTAACCCCCCCCCTTTTTGTTTCCTTCCTCGTCCTTCCACCCCACACCCTTCCCCTCTCTCTAATGGGAGTATTGAGTATTCCATTACATTTCATCCGCATATTTGCTTGGCATTATCCATAAAGCACATACTTGCGAAGCATTGAACTCAAGGCCATTGTTAGGGTCGAGAATCTATTTGATAATGATGGATACTGTTTGGAATTTGAGACTTGATAATCGCTCACTTTTATCCTCCATTGGTAGTATGTCTCTTATCTAAATTGGTATTAATATAGTGTATTATTCATACCCTGTATAATGAAATGGCAATCTTCATGCCACATGCCTTCCACTCCTGCTCCTGGCCGCATTTAGTATCTATTGATTCACGCTTGAAGTCTGAATGATAGCAGCTATAAGGAGGATCGGCACAGGCCATGCAAATCCTGGAGAAAGGAAGAAGGCCCTGAAACCATAGGCACCCACAATGGCCCATGTTTGCTGCCCACAAGTAGCAGAGTCAATAGAATTTCACTATACACATGATAATATTGCTGAGGAGTCCAAACAGACAAACCAAAATATTGTAATGCTTACTAAGGAGCTATGTGTGTTCTTGCACAAACCGTCAACAATGCATTACTCAATGCTTCAGAAATGTATGGTGTAACGTAACGACTCACCTGACCATGAAGCCAAGTAACTCCGAGGCAAGACACTAGCAGAACCTTCCTTATCCACCTGTTGCAGAGCTTGCAAGACAGATGATGCTTTTTGTCCAAGACCTGATGTTTAGGTATCCGCAAATCCTCTTGATTTTTCAATTCCCTGCCGTTATCATCAATAGCAATGGATCCCTTCTTAGGTGTCCCATTGACGTGGCTGCCCAAAGCTGCAGGTTTTGCAGTGTCCTGTTCCTTTTGCATAACTCTATTGATGATATTAGATGCATGAAGCTGGACTAATGATTTTTCAGCTGACAAAGCAACCACCAGCAGAAAAAGAGGAACTATCACCTGATAAACATAAGGAAGCACAACAACCATCACATCAGGTACTCCAAGACCCGACTGCAAACCTGAAGCCCCTTCTATTTCTACTGTCCAGCCCCAGATAGACATGTAGCCTGTCGGATAACCATCCGCAAGGCCTTGACCCCAGAACCATGGCAGAAACATCAAATACAAAACTAAGAAAAGCTGCAACCACCATACAGTGAGGTTTCCAAAGCTCAGTAAAACCCTAAAAACATCCTGAAGCACATCAAGTGTCGACATAGAGTTTCTCCTGAATAATAAAAATTCCAAATCCTTGTGGCTCCCTTTTCTCACCAGATAGAGGCAGTACAGCTTTGATATGATAAGTAAAATCAGGAGGCTGCAAAGGGCCAACCATAACAAAGGATGATAGAATGCATCCCATGTAATACCCATCACAAAGAACTCCATCCAGGTCCACTTTAGCGTAGCCATTTTACCATTGACAGAAAAGGGTCTCATTTCACTTACTGTCTGCTTACCTAAAGCATCCACTACAGCAATTTGTAATAAGTAACGTGTTGGAGACAGGTCCACAAATTCACTAATATTCCAAGCCGCAACAAAATATTGACCTCTATCACTTGCCTCTGAAGAGCACTGCATCTCGAGCTCCTTCATGGGAATGAGTGGCTCAACTACTGAATCATATATTCTTGCTTTTACTGAGATGATGGGTTGATGTGAGAAGACGAGTGCCTTCACTTTATCCTGAATAGGGGATAATGGCATCATCCTCTGCATCTTACGAGAATCAAGAGGATATGTTGCAAGCACAAAGGTCTGTAAATCCAAATTATTACCAGTAGATGCACTCAGATGCAGATCAAGATCCAGAAATGATGTATGCCCCTCGTCGATGGCAAGGATCCGCATTATTTGATTTTCCTTCCAGTCTCCCATTTCCCATTCCCAGAATTCTCCTGGTTCTCCTGAGGACCTATGAAGATGATGCTTAAAGAGGTTCCTCCCAAACTTACAGTGCAAATGCCCACACAGATAGGCAGAAATATTATGTTTCGCAAAAGTATTCTCCGGCCGATTGGCTTTCTCACTTCTTGCAATAAAAGAAGTTGGAAAATGGCCATACACTATCTTGGTGACTTTGTCTGATTGACTGCCATCCCACTGACTCAATTCACTGTCCAGCATCTCAAGGCTGCTATCTTTTGCATGTCCAAACAAATTAGAAGGCCCACGAAGCCCAATATCCATAGAGTCATCGATTCCCACAAATAAGTGCTTCCAGCTTCCATTCTACAAAACTTTCAATGAAAACAATAAGCTTACCAAAAGTTCTCTACTGAGAGAAACTTTTAAAGAAAGGAAAGTAAAGATACCATATTATATTATACGCAAAGACGAGGAACAATATTAAATATGATGCCTTGATCAACTCATACCTCAAGGTTGTTAGAAACATGGTGTGAATGAGTGAGAGAGAGAGAGAGAGAGAGAGAGAGAGAGAGAGAGAGAAGGAATGGTAGACAAATGTAGAATCCATGAAGACTTTCATTCATTCATCATCATTATCATTATCAAATAAGACAATTGAAGTACAAGCCTTTTATAGGCTACACACTCACACACTTGCACCAAGTGCATATGGGATAAGTCCCACACTGACATGTGGCACTCACACATAACTCACACAATGACTAGTACTATATTTGCTAGTACTACATGTTAGAATTTACCCAACAGAGGGTACACACAGCGGAAGACTTATAGTAATGCCCAGGAGCTCACACAGTGTGCCTGTGGGGTGTGGAATCACAAACTTCTTAACTTGTGTGCATAAAATAGATGTGCACACTCATCAATAGACAATGAACCAGCCAGATAGAGAAACCACCAAAATAATATATTTCTGTCCAAAACTATGGACACAATACAAAAGAGATAGATCCAGAGTCCCACCAATGGTGTGGTCCTCTGATCTTACCACAAGGTCCTTCTCCTATCTACCAGTTATCTCTAGACTCGAGCCCGCGTGCTCCACCTCGAGCGTCTGTAGACTTTCCGTCTAGATCCCTTCCACCTTGCTGTCTTTGCACCAGCCTAGGTAGGTCTGCAGCTCTTTAGCCCACTTGTCTCCTTCTGGATAGAGGCCCACACGTGGCTGACCTGCTGCTCCTTCTGCTCCCTGAACTGCTGCCCCAAGTGATAATCAAATGAGGGCTGGAGGCCCTCCTTTTATAGGCCCCAAGGGGGCTGACAAAAAACCAACCAGCCTGCAGCAAATTGGCCGACCAGTCTGTGGCTGGTCCAGCCCTATAAGGGCTCACAACCCGGGGCCTTTTGGGCCCACACTTCTAGGGCCTTGGCCTTCTTATCAAGGCAAGGGCCCAGCCTATGTAAAGGCAGGTCCCTGCCTCATGGCAGCCTCTTTTGCTACTCCACCAGGCCTCATACAGCCCCGTATAGCTTTGTACCCTGCTCTGTACACATGCTGATGTCAGTGCCACCTGTCCTAGGTCTGCACAGCCTTGTACCCTGCTCCGTACACTTGCTGATGTCAGCACCACCTGTGCGCCTCTATCCGGGGCCTGTTCCAGCACGTACAAACAGCCCTTGAAGCGCCTCTGACAGGTTGCTGTGCTGCCCACATGACAGCTCATGTGCTGCCCATGTGGCAGCCCCTTATGGCTGTCCTTTCCCTGTGAGGTGCTGCCCATGTGGCAGCCCCCTCCCTTACCTTTTCTTTTGGGCACATACCCTAGGTCTCCCTCCCCCATGCTCTCCTCATATGGGGGCTTATAGATGGGGAGGTGACCTTTCCAACACATCACATCAACACACTCTTTGGCTATGATATCTCCAACAAAGGTCACCAAAACTCTAATCAATGGACAAATAATAAAAATTGATCTGCAGACCCAGTTTCTATGCAATAACATGATGGAAGAGCTACATTTCTAACAGTGCCTTGACTCACACTTGCTACTTCTTGTACTTCTCTTTGGATCTTATTGCTTTTTTCTTGGGTCAAAGAAAAGAAGCGTCTAGTAGAAAAATCTTGAAAAGCTGACACAGATCAGCAATCCATGGGACGCTTAACCAATCAGAAAAGACAGCTGGCTTCACAGGATCCAAGCTCAATGTCTAGAGAATCTCAGAAAATAGGTGACAACCACCAAGGTGGAGGCTATACAATGAGCCGATTCCTCAATAATCTAAAAAGTGCCCGCAGGCCATTCCTTGCCGAAGTGCTCCCCCATTTGGGCAGTCTTCCTAGACCCTCCGTACCTTGCTTCCAAGTGGCTCACAAGATATAGATGATATCATGCCATATGTTGATGAGGCTGACAGGCTGCGTCCACTGTCCCCCATCGCTAAACTGGAACATATGCCCACATATTCCAAGCAGTGATGCTGGCAACCATCTTCCAAAGTCCATTCTCTGGACAGAACTCAGGTCTCTCTCTAGGGAAGGACCGAGTATTGAATGTCCAGGTGGGTGACACACAGTCCATCTATCCTCAAGGATGGAGAGACAATCTCGATGGAGAAACGCAAAACTGTTGACACAGTGCCGAGAGCTCAACTCATTAGATGTCTGCAAGAGCTGGGGTATGATCAGGAGATCATTTTGGGCAGCCATGGCACTTCATGGAGAGCCTCGATTAGGGCTTGGACAGGTGCAAGGTGGACAAAGGAAATTATGAGTGCTATTCGGGTCAAACAAGGTTGTCCACTATCACCAACCTTGTTCGGCCTCTAGATAGACGACAAGCTTGAGACTTCCTTGTTCGGCCTCTATATAGACGATGACTTGAGACTTTCATTGGGACTCTAGGGGAGGCTGGCTGCTCTCTTGGATGCACTCTATATCTTTTGTGAGACACATGACTTGAAGGTCAACCTTGGTAAAACCAACGTCATGAACTTCAATACATCCCGAGCAGCCATGCACAAAGCGCACTTCGCACTAGATGAGTTACCGGTGGAAGTGGTTGCTGTGAGAAGTGCAGCGAAAATGAACTGAAGAGAGAGAGAGAGAGAGCACGCCTCACACACACCACACTGAGAGGGAGGGGAGAGGGAAAACAGAGAAAACTGCAAGTGCATCTCAGGGAAAACCCCCAGAACTGCAGGGTTTCAACCTCTACTGTATAGATGCGCTGTATAGATGCGCAAGAGTGGTACAATAGGTGCTCAACTGCTGCACCCTGAGTGTGGAAGTCCTGCTCCACACACCTGCTCCAAGTGATGCAAAACAAGGAGAAAGGGGGGCCTATATATAGGCAACTAGTCGGCTGTTATGGAAGAGGGCTGACCCCCTGATGTAGGGCTGACCAGCCTAGTTGGGTCGACCCACCACTAGGGCTTCCCACATCCCTATAAAGGGGGCTCACCCCCAGCCTATGGGGGGCTGCAACCAGCCAAGGTGGCCGACCTGTACGTCGGCCCACCCCCTGCTCCACAGCCCTCCTATAGGGCCCATAAGAGGTGCCTATAAGGACAGACCCGTGGCAGCACAACAGGACAGATTTGCCCATACAACCCCGCACCACTCCCGGGAACCTCCATGGCCATCGTGGCAATGCATGGACCAACAAAGGGCACTGGATAGCTACACAGTCCTACTCTCACGGGGGCAGCGGGCACACGCACAAAACGGGCCCTCACTCATCTACACTAGCCTCACCTCACTGAGCAAGCACACCCACAAGCAGGTCCCTTTCTCTCTAGGTAACATCAGGAGATGTTGACCTCTAACACCCCCTCTCAGCTCCTGGATGGAATAGAGACGCCAAGGAGCTGGGTGTGCCACTGGAACAACTGGAGGAATCCATCGTGTGATGCTCGTTGAAGACCACCACAGGGACCATCGAAAAAGCCCCCTCTTGGTGCGAACCACCTCAGCATGATCACTAGAAACCTGGAACTGTTGCTCCCAAGCCACAGGTGCTAGGGACACTCCTCTGGTCTGGTAATGGTACACAGGGTCATTTGGTACAACAATCCAACTGCTGGTACCGGTACATGACTCCAACAGAAGGTATTGGAACAATAATCCAACTGATACTGCCACCGGAGCAAGGTCTAATTCCCTGCATTGGCACCTCTATCACAGAGCTAGATAGCCCACTCTCAAGTCCAAACTAGAACACGATCGTCATAGAAGAACTTAAGTGCTCCAATGACAACAGGTATATAACAACTCACAAGGATCAATCAACTGTGTCTGAATTCCCGCACTGGCAATCTACTAACCCATCCGGATCTACTCCCTTCCTGTTGTACCTCATCGGCAGGTCCTGCTGTGCCACAAACAAGCAAGCAATCCTCCAGTTGGATCCGGAAGCCTACTGGCAGCACCTTCCCGGAGTATATGTCATCGCGGTAGTAACACTATTGGCCAACAGGATACTAGATCCATCAACATTCCTTTGGAGCCACTGCCGCCAATAATGGCCATTCTGGCAATGGCGGTTACACGTGTGGGATGCCTTGAGAGCTCCTTGTTCCTCAGCTGTCAATTGCTTTCTACCTTTCTTCTCGCCTGCCAAAGCCTCAGGCTGACTCTCATAGGTACGATCGACAAAGCACTCCTCCTAGTCAAGCATCATTGGGACCAATTCCTCCTAGGTTAACTCATTCATCCTACCACTGGTGATCAAGGACGAATAGAAGGCCACGTACTGAGAGGATAACTGGGACAAGAGAGTTATGGCCATGTCCTCGGACGATATTTGCTTCTCTGCCTAGAGGATCTCTTGCTAAAATTCCTGTAACTTGTTGATGTGGTCCCACATCCATGAAGACTTCTTGGCATCCAACAACCGCATCTCGACTTCCAGGGAAACCCTCTTCATGGGAGAGGTTTGATTATACATGGATGCCAAATGCTCCCATATACTCTTGGCCATTGTCATGTGCTTCACGTGATTAATCACCTGAGGAGTATAGTTAGGAAAATGAATGATCTTACCCTTGCATTGACACAATCCCAAAGCTGAGACAGAGTGTCGGCCTCCTTTTGCGCCAGGATGCCAAGGTCCTATGCAAGGGAATTTTGTCGGGCTACACCGATCAGGATCAAATCTGCCAAATCATATGACTGTAACACAAACTCCATCATCAGCCCATCCATTTGCCGGTCCACAGAGAATGTGAGCAACACTGGAATTTTGTCTTGTTCTCTGCCATCTCGGACAAAGTGGCCATGTCGAAGTAAAGAGGAAGCTGAACTGAAAGAGGAAGGTGGATGGGAGAAGAGAACAGAAGGTTGAAGAAAGGAGAGGGCTGCAGAAGAGGATGAAGGGGTTGACAGCCCAATGTACCTTCACATCACGCTATCCGTCCCTCGGTAACACCACTGATATGAAAACACCCTTCAAAATCACCCTTTGCTGGACACCGCAGGGGAAAACCTCTACTGTATAGATGCACAAGAGCGGTACAATAGGTGCTCGACTGCCGCACCCTAACTGTGGAATTCCTGCTTCACACACCTGCTCCAACAAAGCAAGGAGAAAGGGGGGCCTATATATAGGCAGCTAGTCAGTTGATATGGAAGAAGTGTTAGAAAATAGGAGGGAATCAATCACTCAATCCTCCACCCAAGATCTCTCCACCTCTCACACACTCAACTCAGATAGATGATCACAGATGCAACAAACACACACTCAGAAATATAGACGGAGAGAGAGAGAGAGTATATTCATCCACCGGATGGTGGGCAGAAAATGGCTCCAAGGGAGCAATACAAAACTCAGCAGGGTGCTGGAAAACAATGATGAACTCTCTCTCAGAAACTACTCCACAATTGAGTGCAGAACACAGCCTTGGAGAGGGGCTTTCAGTTTCGCATTGGATGCTGGAGTGAATGGAGAAGTGGGCCTTTTATAGGCACTGCCCAGGCCCCTTTAGATGACCGACCAACAAGGTCGGTACCCTATTTGGTGGCCGACCACATGGGCCCCATTAAACCGCCCAAGGTTGGCCCTGGTCGGTGGCCCTGGTTGGGCCGACTTGGCCTGCCACAGGCCCCTATATAAGGGTGCCCTGTGCAGCCACTCTGCGCTGCTGCAGGAGCCTCCACGTGAGGCCTAAAGCCCCTATATACCTACTGTTGCAGACAGCAACCAGCCTGTGTGCTGGTCGCCTATTTCTGCCATGCTGTCCTCCCTCTGTTTCTGGCCTGAGTCTCTCTCCCAGCCCTCCTACCTCTCACTGCCCCTTGTCCCCTCAAATCGGGGGCTCACAGGTGGGCACAGTGAGAATCTAACACCCCCCCTCAATGTCACAACTGTGGGCCAATCCCCATACATCTGATGAGGTGCTCCATCTGTTCTTGAGGGAGTGCCTTCGTGAAGAGGTCGGACAAGTTGTCGGCGGTCGGGCAGTACATGAGCTCGATCACGTCGTCGATGATGAGCTCTCGAACAAAGTGGTAATGAACTTCAATGTGCTTGGTCCGCGCATGGTGCACTGGATTCTTGGCAATGGCTATGCAACTCTGATTGTCGCACATCAGCACTGTTGCGCTCTCCTGACACACGTCCACCCAACAAAGATACATTGTCTGCTACGGGAATCAAGCTTGGTCCTGTCTTCCTTGTGCACATGCATGTACCCATGCGTTAGAACCAAAAATGCGAAGATGAGTGATAGAGGGCTTCTTACCATAAAATACTTCATATGGAGTCTTGTCCTTGACGGCCTTTGTCTTGGTACTGTTGAGAATGTGTATTGCTGTATTTACAACTTCACTTCAATAGGCTTTAGAAAGGTTCCTCCCTCGTAACATAGCAAGCCCTGTCTCCGTGGTTATTATGTGCTTCCTCTCGGCTATCCCATTCTAATGAGATGTATGTGCTGTGGTGAGTTGTCGCTTAATCCCATGCTTGCGAAAAAATGTGTTGAACTCATTTGAGGTGAATTCTACCCCCCTGTCTGTACGGAACGTCTTGACATCCTCCCCTGTCTCCTTTTCAACTCTGGCCTTCCAGTCCTTGAACTTCTCGAAGACCTCTGACTTTTTAGCCAAACAATACACCCAGGTCATTCTACTAAAATCATCCACAAAGAGAAGTGAGTACCTGGATCCTGCCCATGATGCTGTAGACATTGGGCCACAAATGTCGGCATGAACCAACTCAAGTGGTTTGCTGGCCCGAAACGAGACCTCTTGTGGGAACTTGTCCCTGTGCTGCTTGCCTTCTAGACAAGCCCTACAGACACCATCCTTGCATGTAATGGGTGGAAGTCCATCCACCATCTTAAGTCTTTCTGTTAGACATGTGCTTTGAAGCACCGCTGTCAACATACCAACCCTCTTTTCCTTCACTGACTGCATACGTTGAACAATGTTCACTGATTAAAAACAAATGTCCAGTCGTCACATTGGCAGAATCATTCTTAGGCTCTTCTTTGTTCCTGGCTTCTCTCTTCCCCTTCTGATCCGCCTTCTTCTTTCGGCATTCTTTGGCCGAGTGGCCAAGCTTTTCACAATAAAAACACTTCATTTTCTTCTTTCAGTCAGCGTCCTCTGACTTCTTGAACTCTTTTGACTTGCCTTTTCCAAGCTTGTCTTTGGCCACTAATGCCTTCTCGTCCGTTTGCATAAAGAGTTTCTCTCGAGACTCCTCCTGAAGCAGGAGTGGGCCAAGCTCCTCAAAGGTGATTAGCTTAGTCCGTTGACCCGCAGTGACCGTAGTCACAAAACTTTTGAAACTCCATGGCAACTTGTGGAGTGTGAGCAACGCCAATTGACTCGAGTCCACCTTCTGACCAACCGCTGCGAGCTGGTCCCGCACGACTTTCACCTTTGTCAAATAGTCATGCACACTATCACCCTCATTCATATCAAGATTATAAAGTTGATGCTGAAGAGTAATGATACAGGTTGTATTACAGCTCCTTCAGTATGGCCCACGCCTCTGAAGACGTCTCTGCCAATTGGATATGAGGAATCACAGCATCTGCTGTTGTGTCAATTAGCATTGCTAAGGCTTGAGCATCCCTCTCCTCCCATGCACTGAGTTCATCCGCATCTGCTTCAAATAGAACATCACCTCTTTTGTCCACAATGTCCTCTAGCTTCATCTCGGTCCCAATCACTATCTTCCATAGCTTCCGTGCCACCAGATTGCTTCGGATCTTGACTTTCCAGATTGGATAGTTTGTCCCAGCAAGCTTTCCAACTTCACCAAAATTGGGAATGAATGAAGAAGGAAGATGACTGGAGGAGGAGGAAGGACGAGCAGTGGGTGTAGAGGCTTCTGAATGCTGATCCATCTCAGCGAATAGCAAACTGAAAAACTGAAGCAAAAAAGATGTACTGACCTCCCGTGCTAGCCTGAGCTGAAAACAGAATTGCCTTTCTGCCAAGGGACTCCTTCCTTCAGAGAGTGCTTTCATGAAGAAAAGTTGAGAGCCTATGGCTCTGATACCATGTTAGAAAATAGGAGGGAATGAATCACTCAATCCTCCACCCAAGATCTCTCCACCTCTCACACACTCAACTCAGATAGATGATCACAAATGCAACAAACACACACTCAGAAATATAGATGCAGAGACAGAGAGTATATTCATCCACCGGAAGGTGGGCACAAATGGCTCCAAGGGAGCAATACAAAACTCAGCAGAGTGCTGGAAAACAATGATGAACTCTCTCTCAGAAACTGCTCCAGATCTGAGTGCAGAACACTGCCTTGGAGAGGGGCTTTCAAAATTCAGTTTCGCACTGGATGCTGGAGTGAATGGAGAAGTGGGCCTTTTATAGGCACTGCCCAGGCCCCTTTAGATGACCGACCAGCAGAGTCGGTACTCTGTCTGGTGGCCGACCACATGGGCCCCATTAAACCGCCCAGGGTTGGCCCTGGTCGGTGGCCCTGGTTGGGCCGACTTGGCCTGCCACAGGCCCCTGTATAAGGGTGCCCTGTGCAGCCAGTCTGCGCTGCTGCAGGAGCCTCCACGTGAGCCCTAAAGCCCCTATATACCTGCTGTTGCAGACAGCGACCAGCCCGTGTGCTGGTCGCCTATTTCTGCCATGCTGTCCTCCCTCTGTTTCTGGCCTGAGTCTCTCTCCCAACCCTCCTACCTCTCACTGCCCCTTGTCCCCTCAAATCGGGGGCTCACAAATGGGCACGGTGAGATAACAAGAAGGCCAACCCCCTAATGTAGGGCTGACCAGCCTAGGTGTCGACCCACCACTAGGCCTGCCCACATCCTTATAAAGGGGGCTCACCCCCAGCCTATGGGGGCCTGCAACCAGCCAAGGTGGCTGACCTATAGGTTGGCCTACCCCCTACTCCACAGCCCTCATATAGGGCCCATAAGAGGTGCCTATAAGGGCAGACCCGTGGCAGCACAAGAGGGCAGATCTGCCCATACAACCCCGCAACCTCCATGGCCATCATGGCAATGCATGGACCAACAAAGGGCACTGGATAGCTACACAGTCCTCCTCTCATGGGGGCCGCGGGCACATGCACAACACACGCCCTCCCTCATCTACACTCGCCTCACTCACTGGGTGGGCACACCCACAAGCAGGGCCCTCTCTCTTTAGGTGACATCGGGAAATGTTGACCTCTAACAATTGCATCTGGCCCGATCTTCACAATGCAACTGACATTGCAAGCATGATTCAGCAAGGGATAAACCGCCCTTGCTAGACTTGAGTGACAGTGCTCTTAGTCTCAATTCCAAGATCCCCAGACCAAGACTCTTCGATTCGACTCTTTGGTCCAACTAGCAGGTATGTATGGAAGCCCTTGTTGGGGGACCAAACCTATCAAAGATAGATTGGGTTCGAGTCGAGAGGCTTCACGATCTCATGCTTTCAAGGATGATCCCTAGTAAGCATTAGTTCTAGCTGAGTTTGGAGCATCCCCACTACAGCTTGATGCAGCGTTCTAGGTTTACCGCATCAAGGAGTATGGATCTTGTACTATGGGCCGACACAGGCTACCATGGTTGGCCCTATCCTCATCCATGGCTTTGGCAGCTGAGAGTGACCAGAGGTGTTGGTATGCACATCCATGCAGGTGATTTGAGAGCCTAGGGTTCCACATGGACAGATTACCCCCCTTCTAGTATAGCTTTGAGGCCCCTTTCATCCCGCTCAGGTATCACGAGGTGAACCATGGACCTCTTATAGCTACACACATTCAGGACCTCGTTGGCATCCCACAAGCTTCTTGTGAAGCTCAGCTTTTACAGAGACCATTGCTTGCTGATTTCAGTAGAGAGCTTAATTGATCCACCCAAGTACGCACGGATCTATTTCCCCCGTGTATCGATTGGGCAGTTCTGCATTTCATCACACCGACTTTACACTGAGAGTGGACGGGTGAGGTTCTCTCGACACTCCGGAGGTGAAGGGCAAACTCAGCCGGAACAAAGGCTAGCACTAATCAAAAAGTAGTCCACATTCTCTTCATTCAAGCTACGATTGCTTGTGAATACTATGCGATTTCATTTTTGTCTCTCCCAAACAAGCATCCAAGCCAAAAATGCTTAAACCATCTAGCTGATAGGGCAACGCACCACTTAAGATAGAAAGAATTTATCACAATATCAGCAAAAGCATATATCTAGATGAACCCAAGAACATGCCCAAACTCACCCTCTAAAATTACAACCCATACTGCAGATTCAATCTCATGATAGTCACTCATAAGGTTGAGAACCATAAACTCCATCAAGCATAGCAGGGACTAGCTACTATGACATCCCCACTGACATCATTAGCACCCAACATTGGGTGTAGACCATAATATAAACATATGCTCTCACACCTACAAATCCACACACCCACACATACTTGAGCATCCATTTATACAAAGGTCTTCACCCACACACGCGAGCATCCATTTATACAAAGGTCTTTGTACTGAGTTTCCGTCGGCACAGCAAAGGTGAAGGGCAAACTCAGCTGTGACAATAGCTAGCACTAAAGGAGAAGGCTAATCAAAGAATGACTATGTACTACTCACTCCCAAGCGCATTCAATGCAAGACATGGCATCAACTTATCAGGGGTTCCTCTTCAATGGCGTTATCTTGACCATAACTTGGCTAGCTGATGAAGATATGCATGTAGCACTACCCTGACATATTACAACAGTATTTTCAGCATTGGACATAAGTCATTCTCCACCGATACACCTTTTTCACCAAGGTGTTCATTTGAGTGGGAGGGGATGTCAGAATCTATGACATATTCTTGTCCTAAAACCTTATGGATGGTTGGATGAATGGTAAATTGTGAAAGGGTATGCCCTTTCGACGAGTCATTTCACTTTTTTTTTTGTAATACTTTATATTACTGCGTGGGAAACCTCAAAAAGAGGTGAAAACCCACCATGAAGTACAAAAAAGAAAGTACAAAAACACATGTCTTGAAGAGAGCTAACAAAAACCAAAAACAAAGGAGGAAAATATGAATTTACACCCCTCCAGGTAGCGACATAAAGACAATATCCGCCAAAGTGATCCCCTGTTGTAACAGAAAAGCATGGACGAGTCAATTCACATGAGGCACAACCCTTCACAACAGCTACAATGAAGAGCTACAACTATTCCAAAGACACACATATTTATGAAGAGGACACATTTATTTATAACGTTCTAACGAAGCTCTCATCAAGGGTGCACCCTTCACAAGAGGTACACACCTCTTCATGCGTGCACTTTTGGAGCGCACACTTTTTCATGTGGGGCTCGTCACCCTCTATAAGAGAGGTCTCTTGTATGGATAAGACACTTTGATACTCCTGACAGCTGAGCAACATAGATATTCCTGTTCTCTGCTATCATTTAAGTCTCCTTTCTGATCCTCAGCTCATTCATAATGTTAGGTTACTAGGATTTCCTCTAGCTACCCTCCGAACATTCCTAGCTTATCCATACTAGAAAATCGATTGTATTCCTCATGGTCTCGCATCATCATCTATTTAAATACCAAGAATTTTGCCCATAATCGATATCTGTGAAACTGGTTTATATAGGGCTTTAATTCTTTTCTTTCGTTCAGGACTGCTTCATTTTCAGTAGAGGCCAACTCACCAATTTCAAAGGCAATTTGAGAGGTGGAGGCCAAGTCACCAATTTGAGAGGTACCACCATGTGGCTCTTGATCTTGACCTTCCATCCACTTTGCCATTGTCGCCATAGTAGGGTAATGGAATCTAGGAAACCATTGCCTCTTGAACAACTAAAAATAAGGCTAACAGATAGATCACTTTGGTACCCTCACCTGTTTAAATCATACTTATCCGTGTCTAAGTCACAAAGGCGGTATTCCTCCAGATTCTGAGCAGATTAATCCTTTTGACTTTGAATGGGACATGCTATCTAGGCCAAGCCCAAACCAATATGCGCAACAGAAAATATGCAAATCTACTAGATTTCACACTTGATCTAGACCCTACAGTAACCTACTCAATGTATGCACACAAGCATGAGTAAACATGCAAAGATCTAACTGCTAAGATGAGGAGTGTAAAGAACTCCGCAGGAAGCTTCGCCTTGAGACACAGGAGAAGTCTCCCCTCCTCATTGAGACCAAGATATGCAGCGAGGGGCTTTTTTGAGATCATCATGGCTGATGAGGAGCACCGTCAGGCTTTGTTGGAGCACTCTCCTCTCTTCTATGGCCAACAGATGGTCCATGTCCTGCCCTAGTCTCCCACTCGGTATTATCAGGCATTGATTCGGCATCGTTGCCCTGTTTGGATAGAAGTTGTGGATTTTCCTCAATGCTTGTCTTCTCTTCTACCTAAAATTGCAGCTTCCCTCGGTAAGGTGGTATGTCCACCGCAACCCAATGGAAATTCGAATCGCTTTTGCATTTTGTGGGATACAGATCATCCCACTCCAGCTTCATATTCGGTTACTGTAAATAATGTTTCCATGGGGAGTGCCTTTTACAAGCTCAAGTGGGGGCTATTTGCAGGTGCTTGCTTTGAATGCAAGCAATTTGGGCACATGGCTTCACAATGCCCTTCCCGAGCTCCACGGATGCCAGTGCAAGCTGAAATGGTTCAGCCTTTGAATAAGAATTCAAATGCCTCTTCTGTGGTAAAAAACAAAGGGGTCAAACAGTTTTTCTCTATTCAAGACAAAGGCAAAGCCCCGGCTGTCTCAAATGGTAATGCTTCTTTTCCTGTGCCTTTGTCCTCTCCACCTCAGGGGAAGGGGGGAAATTTTTTGACTAATGAATGGCAAACTCCTCGCAAAGTGATCTCCCCCAAGCGACCTTTGCCTTCTCGGACTTGGAGTGGTGCATCCTCTCATGGGAAAACACCTGCTGAAAACTCTGGTGTTGGCTTTGACCTGGGCTGCTGTGACTGCAAATCGGACCTTGTTTCCTGAAGAAGAAGTTGCTGCACTTTTGTCCTCTCCTCAGGCTGATGCTTCATCCCAAGGCAGAGGCCCGGACACTGAGGTGGAAATGCAGACGTAAACAGCCCGTTAGTTGCTGTACATACATGTCCCATAACTGTAAATATGCTTGATCATCTGAAGTGTGTTACTCTCAATGTACAGGGAATGTGTGATGGTCGCAAATGGAAACTGGTCTGGATGTATATCAGGCAATTGCAGCCTGATATAGTTGCTTTGCAAGAGCATAATCAGCATATGTATGCTGGTCAGATAGGCCATTTTGCTGGTTATGATATCTTCTATGTTGGAGAGCAGTCCTTTTTTGGTGTGGCTTTTTTGGTAAAGCACAACCTTCAACCTGTTGTGGCTCTCAATGATCACCATGGTAGATGGATTATTGTTCAATGCCTTGTTCAGGGGGAAATTTTTGAATTTGCATCGGTTTATGCCTCCCAATCTTCTCGTGATAGAGCTTTGATCTGGGCTGCCATGCATACTTATCCATGGCGACAACATGCCTTCATTTGTGGTGACTTTAATAATGCCCCTCAATCAGGTGACAACACCTCAGGCCACACTCATATGTTGGCTTTTGAAACACACGCATGGTCTGATTTTTTACTTCAGTTGCGCCAGGTTGATCTCTGGAAGGAATTACAGCCCAAGCTTCCGGGCTATACCTTTCAGCATAATGCTCAATCTTCTTATCGGGCACGCTTGGACAGATGGTATCAGATTGATCCACAACATTGTGATGCCTTTACTTGTCAAATTTGGGTTGATCATGCTTTCACACATTCGGATCATACTCCTCTTTGGTTGAGGCTTTCCTTATATGAATTTCCCACTCACAGATTGCCTTGCCGAAGGCTTTTGCTGATTAATAATAGTTATCTGGAGTATATATATATACCTTTGTAAGACTAGAATAAGTCCAATCATACAAATTTAGAATTTTTGTTGTTCTAAAGATAAAAAATCTACAAAGAAAATAAAAGAGAAAATGAAAGAGAAGAAAAAAGAGGTAAACAAAAACTTTTATGAAAAACAAAAGGAAGACATACTTAGCAAGCAAAGCAACACTTATGTCGTCATCAGTGCCCAAGCATAAGCAGCTATACTGGGTTTCTAAAGACCCGCGGAGTCTCTTGGGCAAACCCAGTGCTTACTAAAATACGTTAAATAAACAAAAGAGAATGAAAACAAGAAATAAAGAAGTAGAAGTAGAAGTAGAAGAAATAAAGAAGAAACGAAGCAGGTGACTTAAGCAAAAATAAACAAGCAAGTCAAGAAATAAAAACATAAATAGTTATCTGGAGTATGCTGACTTCAAAGCCTTGGTCTCTGATGCTATTCAGCCTCTCTCTCGTCAGATACACATTGGTTTGGATTATGCCTGGCAGGCTTTCGTTGCTCGGATGCAAGCAGTTATTCGAGACTATGGCAAATCCTATATGCAAGCCACAAGGAAGACAGTAGCACATGCCAAATTTTGTCAGAGTTTGACTGAGCTTGCTCATCCTCGCCCTTTGTCTTCAAAGGAAAGCATGCTCTTATGTTAGGCTCAATTCTCTCTTCAATCCAATGATCACAGAAAGCTTGCTAAATGGGAAACTCGATCCAAACAACCGGCATTTTTGGATAAAGGCTGCTCTTCCAAGCAATTTTTTAAGAGTTTACACTACAAAAGACAGGCTGCCAATATCTGTCGGATCCGGATGCCTGATGGCTCTTAGTCAACATCTCGTTCAGAGCTTGCTGATTTATGTGTGCAGCACTTCTCCACTCATTTCGGGCATGTGGATACTCTTTCTCCTCGGGTTGTGTCTGCACGTCAGCTTCTTTGCGACATATTCATCCAATTCTGTTTGATGCTCAGGCTTTGGAACTTGAACATCCCTTCACTGAAAGGGAATTGTCTGATGCACTGAGATCCTGTGGCAGATGGAAATCTCCAGGATGGGATGGTCTCACTGTTGAATTCTTTCTTGCATTCTGGGATCTTCCTAAATTCACCTTGCTGCAAATGGTAAATACAGCATGGCAAAATCAGCAAATGCCTATGTCATGGAAAAAGGGTCTTCTCAAGCTGATTCCAAAAAAGCAGCTATGTGATTCACTTGGTGATTGGAGGCCAATCACGCTCATGCCAGTCATTTACAAGATTATTACCAAAATGGTGGTTGATCGGATTAAAGGTTATTTGCATGATGGATTGCATCCCTCCCAAAATGGCTTTGTTCCACGTCGCCATATCACAGATAACATTGCCAATGCTTATATTAGGATTGAATGCCAAATACACGCAGCAGGATGTTCTACTCTTGCAGGTAGATATTGCAAAAGCCTTTGACACAGTTCAATGGGATTTCATCTTGCAAACTATGCGAGCTTTGGGGTGTGGACAAAAAATGCAGCAGGTTATTTACTGGCTTTACAGAGATAGCAATGCGGCTTACATTCTTTATGGGGATATCTCTGATGAGTGGACTCTTCGTTGTTCGGTCCGCCAAGGATGCCCTCTCAGTGCTTTACTGTATGCCATTGCTACTCATCCTATGCTGCAATATATTGATCATCTTGTGGCTACAGGATCACTTCATGGCTTGGAATTGGATGCTAATCGCAGCATGGTTGCTCAAGCTTATGCTGATGATTCTTTCTTTACCCCAACGAATACGCCCCATGATCTTGGTGCCTTGATGCAGGCCCTCTCTGTTTATGGTTTGGCAGCTGGTCTTCATGTTAATTTTCAGAAGTCTAAGCTGCTCCCTTTGCATTCCAAAGACTTGCATAGTCTATTATGGCCCGGGGATATCATTCCACCCACTCAGTTTGTTTGTCATCTTGGTTACCCTTTGGGGTGGGAACTCACTCGCCGACAACAAACTAATTGGGTTTTGGCTAAGCTTTGGAAACTGGCAACCTGGCCTTTGCACGTTTGTGTCACGATCTGTGACGTATTCCTTTCTCTATTTCTAGACTTATGGATGGTTTGATGAATGGAAACTTGTGGAAGGGTATGCCCTTTCGACGGGACACTTGCCCTTTCGACGGGATACTTCCTAATGAGGCACAACCCTTCACAAGAGACACTCTATTGAAGAGACATTTTTATTGTAATGTACCCTCTCATCAAGGGTCACACCCTTCACAAGGGGTACACACCTCTTCATGCACATACACTTTGGAGTACACACCTTTTCATGTGTGACTCTTCACTCTCTATATAAGAGAGGCCCAATTGTATGGATGACAACTACATCTACCCTACAGACATTCAAGCAATACAATTATTCCTTGTTCTCTGCTATTTCAGTCTCCTTTCTGTTCCTTAGCACATTTCTAAATATAGTAAATCTAGGATTTCTTACAGTGGTATCAGAGCAAAATTCGCTCCTGCCTGTAGGAAATGCCCCCCACCTTCTAGCGCCGATCTGATACATCTTTTCCGCTAGAAGGATATCCGTGCACATTGTGCATGGAAGAGATGGAGAGGATGAGCGTAAAAATTTTTAGCGCCAACCCTGCCTAAAGTCATCTATGGCCTCTCCATCTCCCACACATCATGAGTTGATGTGAATGGACACGACAAAAATCGTGTCTTTTCAGGTGCTTGGGCTGTCCCAAAACCAAGGGACGCACCTTTTCCACCATCGGACACACCTTTTGATGAAGAGTTTCGACTCCTCACTCAAGGGACACACCCCATCGTGGACAAAAGGACACACCTATTCATGTAAGGACACCCCTTTTAAAAACAGGGACACACCCCTTCATGGGTGCACCTATTCCAAGGGTCACACCCCTTCGAATAGGCACACCTTTTAGACACCAAGCACCTATAAAAGGGTACCTAGAGGGGTAAAAAGGGAAAAAAAAAATAAACCCAGCCCCTACCCTTAGGTTTACCCTAGCTACCCTAGGGTTGACTAAACCCACTAACCATTTTAGGCAGCCCCAACGAAAAGAGGCGCACCTTCTTATTCCGTACGGCCTGCACCGTACAGATCTCCCCGCAGCAGCAGCCGCCTCAGCCCGTGGACCGTACGGATCTGAACGCCAGCCCCTGCGCAGCCCTAGCCTCGCCAGCACGCCAGCATTCCTGCGCAACCCTAGCCTCGCCAGCACGCCAGCCCCCTGCGCAGTCATTTGCCTCGCCAGCACGCAGCCCCTCCCTGCGCAGTCATTTGCTTTGCCAGCCAAGCCAGCCTAACTGCGCAGCCCTGCATCGCCATTGCGGCCCTGGTTACCTGCTATTTCCCTGCCAGCTTGCAGCGTGAAATCCGTGACAGCCCTGCCTTATCTGCGAAGTCCAGCCCTGGGAACTGCAACCAGTTTTTCGCCATTGACAGCCTGCAGCCCCCCCCCTTGTTTCGCCATTTTTTCCTGCCAAATCAGCACCACTTGCAGCCTCCTCGCGCGATGAAGACCGCCTGTTAACAGCCAAGACCAGACAAGCCTCGATCCGCTCCTCGCAAACCACTGCAACATGGATCTCCGGACAGCGATTTGCAGCCTTCTTCTACGCAACAATTTGGCAGATTAAATTATTGCCAGGTGGAGTCTTTCCAATCTGCTTTTAAGGATTCTCTTGCCATTAACAAATTACAGCAAATGAAAGAATCTCCCTTAAAGCATGGAAACCCCTGGTAATTCACCCGGCATTTCAAGGACACCTCAGGCATCATCTACCACACAATATCGTGTTCAAATTGCGCAACCAGCCCATTTCGGAGCTTTTGCATCTTAGGTCTTCTGTGTCACGTGCCCTCCTAGTGATTTGGACCACATCCTCTACCTTCTGCGTGAGGCACCTCAGTTACATTACTTCCTCAGCACAGTACAGGTTGTGTTCCACGAGACACGAAGATATCCTGAACCCGATATTCCTCAAGAGTTTGCTGTCCATTTTTGGAGAGAGTTTTACCCCTCACCTTCAGCATCTCCAGGGTACTCTCCACCTCCTTCAGCTCCCAGATATCCTCCTCTACAGGTTGTACCTTCTCCAAGACAGTATTTACACTCCGAAGGCACTCCTTCTCCTGGATATCCTCCACTTCCGACAGCAGCTTCTTATCCCTTCTCAGATCCGTGGACTCTACTACCTACTCCTGTCCTCTCACAAGCAGTAACACCACTTTCGGCATCACCAGTGTTACCTCAGACAGGACCTCCTTTACCAGATTTCCACGGGTGGTTCCATCCTACCTCACCTGCCCCCTCCAACATGAGCAACCTCAGGGAGCAGCCCGAATCCTCTTCCAGGAATGGTACAAACTAGAGTGCAAGTTCGCGCTTTTCTCACAGGGATCTCCAATATGTCGCAACGCTCGCGTGAAGCCTCTCCAGAGATCAAAGAATCAAGTCCAAAAAAGACCCCTGAAGTCAACGTACAAGGCGAATCAATATTGCAACTTCAAATATCCCAGCTTCAGGACAGCATCTCCGACTTGGTCCAGACAGTTCAACAACTTCAAGATTCTCGAAGTACTACACATACAGAGGATGACGTGACGCAACCAGACGACTATGTGGATTCATTCCCACCAGAGATAGAAAACATTGAACTACGTGCCCTCTACCGTTTACTTCAAGCTTCTAAAACTAAAAGACTTGACATCAAACTTCCGGAAGCCTACACTGGTCAACGCAATCACCGAACAGTTGACCAATGGCTCGCAAAAATGCGCATGTATTTTGACACTGTTGACCTCACTGAAGGCAAAAAGATCGCCTTGGCAGCCTCCCTCCTCACGGATATAGCTTTTCTATGGTGGCAAAGACGCTTAAAGGACGGTAAAAGTGTGTTAACATGGGAACGTTTTGAACACGTGCTCCGTAAGCAGTTTATACCTGCCAATGCGGACTTCCAAGCACGTTCAAAACTCCGACAGTTGGAGCAAACGGGTTCCCTGTCTTCCTACATCTCTCAGTTCACCACATTGGTGCTGGAGATTGATGGTTTAACTGAGGATGATCGCCTTCATGCTTTCATCTCAGGCCTAAATCCCTCGTTACGCATTGATGTCCTTAAAACAAACATCACAACCACAGATGGCGCTATTGCTTACGCAGAGCGCATTACAAATTTCCAAAACACAGGGAAGCAGAGTGCTAACCGCACACAGAACTCTCCTCTGGCCAAAGGTGCTCGCTCTCAAGATAACACTAGGTTTCGAAAAAACTTCGGTAATCAAGGTCAGCGACAGTCTCAAGATCCCCAGAAGCCTCAGAAATCATTTGCTGGATTCCAACAGAAGCACTCCTCCAAGGATCGCGCCTCTTCTTCTTCACAAGTCATTACTGACATCCCCAACATAAAGGTGCGGCCACTTACAAGAAGAACAACTCCAGCACAAAAGGACTTCGTACCATCTGTACAGGCGACCATAGATGGTTCAATTGTCCCAAGCGACCAAAGCAAAATTTCAATATGGAACCTAGCACTTCCCAAACAGAAGATGCTACCCTAGCACAAGACAAGAAAGGCAAAGCTGTTCGAATGGCGAATACCATCCACTTGAGCCTTGCCAGCAACCCCGAACCTTCCCTGGCCACTCAAGTACTTTGTGTTCAAGGATCGATTCGTGGAACAATGGTCACTATCGTCATCGACAGTGGCTGCTCTCATAACTTCCTAGCCACTTCTATTGACCACCAGTCCTAGTCTCATGGACTATCAGATTGAACTCGCAAATGGAACAACTTTCTTGTGCAACACCAGGATCAAAAACTTGTCTTTTCGCATCCAACATTATACGGACAAGTTGAACTTCGACATCATGCCTCTTTCTCGGTACGATGTCATACTTGGACAACAGTGGCTCTACGACTATGATCCATCAATCACTTCTCACAGCCATACTATCCACTTTGTCCACCAAGGAAAACTTATTGAGCTAACTGGTTCTAGGGACTCTCCTTCAACCCCAGTTGCCTCTGCCCTACAAGTAAAGAAGTGGGTTCATAAACGTCAAGTAAAGACTTCACTTCTGTTGGTTACAACAGTAGAGGAGACACCAACAAAGGATCCTCCTGAATACCTCAACCAACCTTTTTTCCAGCCTTACCTGGATATTTTTCCACAGGAATTGCCAAAGCAGTTACCACCTCGACGACCAGTGGATCACCCAATCGAACTTATTCCCAGCAGTAATCCACCGTCGAAACCTCCTTATCGGGTTTCTTACACTCAAAATGAAGAAATCCAAAGACAGGTCACCGAACTACTTGACAAAGGTCACATTCGGCCCAGTCGCAGCCCTTTCGGATCTCCTGTCCTACTTATGGAAAAAAAGAATAAGTCAATGCGCCTCTGCATCGACTACCGAGCCCTCAACAAGCTCACTATCAAAAACAAGTATCCATTGCCTCGCATCGATGACCTCTTCGATCAACTTCTACACGCAACACAATTCTCAAAGATTGATCTTCGTTCAGGTTATCATCAAATTCGCATACGAGAAGGCGATGAGTACAAGACAGCTTTTCGAACAAAGTATGGACACTATGAATGTTTGGTCATGCCTTTTGGGTTAAACAATGCCCCGGCCACATTCATGACATTAATGAACGACATCTTCAGGCCTTTCCTCGATAAGTTCGTCATCGTTTACCTCGATGACATCCTTGTTTTCAGCAGATCCCTACATGAGCACAAACAACATCTTCACCAAGTTTTTGAAGTTCTCCATGCAAATTCTCTCTACATCAACATTGAGAAGAGTGAGTTCTTCAAGACCCAACTCGATTATTTGGGACATGTTATTTCCGCTCAAGGCATCTCTGTGGATCCCAAGAAGGTCGAGGTAATCCGAAACTGGCCTACTCCTAAGAATGTTCATGATGTCCGCTCTTTTCTCGGATTGGCAAACTTCTACCATACAAAGGTCTATCAGTTTTCCGAAATCGCAGCTCCTATGTCCGAATTATTGAAAAGCACAGCAGTTTTTCAGTGGCTTCCCGAAATAGAGTATAGTTTCCAACAACTCAAGCAAGCACTCACTACCACACCAGTTATGGCTATTGCTGACCCAAACCTTCCGTTTGAGGTCATGACCGACGCTTCCGACATCGCTACAGGAGCAGTCTTGATGCAAGAAGGCAGAGTTATTGCTTTTGACAACCATAAACATTCTGATATCCAAACCCGATATCCGGTTTATGATAAGGAGTTTCTTGCCATTGTACATGCTTATCGCTCTTGGAAACATTATCTCATGGGAGCCGACTCTATGGTCAAGACAGACCATCACTCTTTAAAGTATATCTTTACTCAGCCAGTCATGAGCGCTCGAGATCTGGACGACTCCGATGCTACTTGGCAGTCTAAAGAAGACTTACAGCAGTACCCTGACATTTTACAGCAGTATTTTCAGAATTTACCGTGATATTTTCTACATCAGTTCATTATCTCCACCAGGGTCTTCTTTTGAGTGGGAGGGGATGTCACGATCTGTGACGTATTCCTTTCTCTATTTCTAGACTTATGGATGGTTTGATGAATGGACACTTGTGGAAGGGTATGCCCTTTCGACGGGACACTTGCCCTTTCGACGAGTACTTCCTAATGAGGCACAACCCTTCACAAGAGACACTCTATTGAAGAGACATTTCTATTGTAATGTACCCTCTCATCAAGGGTCACACCCTTCACAAGGGGTACACACCTCTTCATGCACATACACTTTGGAGTACACACCTTTAAATGTGTGACTCTTCACTCTCTATATAAGAGAGGCCCAATTGTATGGATGACAACTACATCTACCCTACAGACATTCAAGCAATACAATTATTCCTTGTTCTCTGCTATTTCAGTCTCCTTTCTGTTCCTTAGCACATTTCTAAATATAGTAAATCTAGGATTTCTTACAGTTTGTCTTCGAATAGTGCAGTCCATCCTTGTGGCATATATTCAATTTTACTTGCCATTGATCATGTTCACTAAGGTAGATCTTACATCTTTCATGTCTGTTTTTATGGAAATCTTCTGGTGATCCAAACATGGCAGAAAAAGTCTCAGGCTGCTTTCGATGCATCACATTTGTTCTCCCAAGATGCATGGTGGATTGAACATCACGGATATTCATGTGCATATTCTTGCCCACAGGGGAAAAATGTTGCTGCAATTTCTACAAGGTGATCAACCTTGGGCTCTTATGATTAGGACTCTGGTCACTCATATCAGTGTTTCTACATTTGGTCATTGGCAACTCGATCACTGGGATTTCTTTTTTGGCTGCACTAATGGCACTTTGCCTGGCTGCTCTTTTGTCTCCTGCTTGCTTCTTGACTGGCATATTCTTTCTCATTTGGAATGGAATGGATGGCAATCTTTGCTTGGGAATTCTTTGAGAGTTGAAAGCATTCACTGGTCGAAAGTCTTTCAGCCTCCCTTGGCTTTACAAGAACCTCGACGTTCCTACTTTGTCTCGTTTAAAGGCATCACCTTGGTTGCTGATGTTACAGATGATGCTGGTACTGTGCTCTCCTTTTCTCTAGCAGCCACTACATATGGATTGGGCTCTCATTATCGTCCTTTGTGGCGACAAATTACTTCTATGCTTTCGCCTTTTGTTTCGATTCCTCCTTTGGAACTCCAGGACCGGCTGGAAGATTGGACTTTGACTTCTCCAGTATCCTCTTCTCGTCCTTTGAGGCTATCTCAAATTACTGTACCTGCATTGTAGAAAATCCTTTTGCCTCAACCTTGGGTTTCATAGAGGTGTGATTCTCTTTGGCAAATGCATCGCCCAGCCAAGTGGTGGAGGAAAAGATTACAGCAACTTTGGGCCTATAAAGTACTGCTTCGGCAACAGGTTTTCGTTTGGTGAGTTCTTTTGGTAGTGTTTCCATCTGGACAGCTATTAGCTCATCGACACATTGCTCCTGCACTTTGCCACACATGTTCTGCTTCTTCGGAGACTGTGCCTCACTTGTTTTGGCATTGTCCGTGCTCTCGTGAGTTTTTTGATATATTTCGACAACGCCTGCGAGCAAGATTCCCATCTGTTCCGTTTGGGAAGTTCTTCTAGCTATTTGGGTTTCATCCATCCAGACCGGAGTTTCATCTTTTCTTCGTTTGGGTTCGCTACTGGGCACTATGGACTTTATGGACATATAGGAATTGTAAAGTCTTTGATGATCCTACTTTCTCTTTGTTTGGTTTTTTAGGCGTTCTCTGCAGCAATCTTTCTTTGATTGCGTGCAGACCCGCTGCATAGATCATGAGGTCTTTTTGGCATATGCTGAAATTTTCAGTTGATGTAATTGTAGCACCTTATTTTGAGGTTGCTACTCATATAATATAATCAATCAAAGATTTCACAAAAAAAAAAAGTGAACTCCATATGAGGAGGACAAGGGTCAGTAGTTCATAAGGGTTGATGAGGGTAGGTAGAGGGATTTAGAGCGGTTGGTTGTAGACCTCATTCAGAGGCTGTTTGCAGCAGTCCTAATCTTGGTCATTTCTGTGCAGGGTTACGTCAGGTGCATGCGACCAAATGCTCTGCTGAGAACAGTTCCACAGACCTGTTAGGTCAACTGACCACTCACCAGGTCGGGTTAGTCCTCACCAGGTCTGGTCTGGGTACAGGGTGGTTGGGTCTTCTACAGACCCAGTCAGCTGCTGGTTGGGTCAGATCTGACCCTGGTCAGCTGCCCTATTTAGGGCTCAGGTCGGCCTGAACCTGGCCAGTTCAGCCCTATATAAGGGCCTATTTGCTAGTGTATCCGGCATTTCACTCGAGCCCTTTATAGGAACCCAGGAGCCCATATCTCAGCATCAGTCTGCCCTTCCTTCATCAGTCATCTAACAGCTGTGTTTTGCCCAGCATCTGCTAGAAGTCTTGTGCTCATCCTGAGCTGTTAGTGTCCATGTCTGTGCACGAATAGACTGAGGTCATTTTGGCATTTTTTGTACTGTTTGGTTGGAGTTCCAGGAGAGTTCGCTTTTCTTTTCAGCTCTGAGCTGCATTTTTATCTCTGACACTACGACCCTTGCAAGGCACAGTGTCTTTCTGTACTCTTTGATGAGCCCGTTAGACACTTAGGTAACCGTGCCAACTAACAAGATCAAGCCTAGTATGTTTTCGATATGATTGCCCCTACGAAGGTACAACACCATCGCTGCACTTGTCATCCTGTAATTGTTCTAGTTCTCAGGTGGTGCAAATCACGCGCATGACATCATAGAAATATAGCAAAACCGCTCGGGCCTCAAGTAAAGCTGGAATAAATTTTCGTAGTACATTCCTGTTCGATTTGTCGCCATTGCAGTTTGCAAATATGTCCGAAACACACAAATCGGAAAAAGTTCAGAGTTGCAAGCCTTAAACTTGACTTACCAGCACTGTGACGCTCTGAATAGTGTCAGTACGGTTCCGCAGCGCACTGATACTGTATTTTGAAAAGTAATCCAAGTGACCACCCACTTCGGGCACGCCAAATTTGTCGTGATTGCCACGCATATCAAAGAAGACGTGAGGTGGCAATCCGCTTTGAGTAATGACTGTTTCGATCGCTTCCTTGAATTGAACCCACTCCACTTCGTCCTGTCTCATGGTTGCACGATCCCTTGTTTTGCCATCTGCAAGAATATTCGTTCAACTCTATGCCGAACTTTTGCATTACCTAGCTCGTTGGAACTCAAAAGGCTAGCTACAGAAAAAGCCCACAAACCTGTGAGGTCGCCCGTAATAAGCACCAAAGCCGGATTGATGAGGGCAAGCAAAGGCCCCGCTAATTGTTTCAAGGAGTCAGACCTGTTAGTGTAATAAGAGCTGATGTGCAGGTCGGAGAGCTGCACAACCCATACAACACCAGCTGGACCATTAGGCAAATGGATAACTTCTCTGGCATGACACACACAGCAGAGCAAGGACAGAACAAGAAGTAAGTTCCAGGCCATGAATGATGAATAACCAAAGTGTATCATCCGAGACTCTCTTGTTTTTTTCGCATGGGTTTTCTATCTATGGGGATTGTGCAAGGGCCTTAAATGTGCTATGATTCAAGGGGCTTTAAGAATGTAAGGGTGAGGTTGACACATCAAGCTTAGTGAAATTTTCACCTTGTTGCATGCCAAAGGCAAAGCCATAGCGTTTGTTTTGGGTTCTCTTATTATGGGAATTGTGTAAGGGCCTTACATAAATGCTATGATACAAGGATACCATGAGACTCGATTTAAGGGTTGTCATAATCTAAAGGTCAGGTTATCACATCTCCTTTGGCACATAAATGCTATGATAGAAGGATAACATGAGAGGGGATTTAAGGGTTGTCATAATCTAAAGGTGAGGTTGTCACATCTCCTTTGGCAACCTAGTGAAAATTTCACCTTGTTTAGGAGTGACTCGTTAGAGAATAGAGATCTCCTTTTGTGGATTTTTTGGCTTGCCCCTAGGAGGAAGGCCTTACGGATTGGTTAGGTCTTCAAAGGGAAAATTAATTATTGAGCAATATCTCCCGTTTGGGGTGTGTGAAAAATCTTATTGGTGCACTTGTCAAACGCTTTATTCCGTCTTCAAATGAATGGGCATGCAATTCATCACAGCTTAGTTTGAAAACGTCAAACTTGGTGTCTGACACTTCGTAGGATGAATGGCTTTGGTGCATGGCCAAAATTTCAAGAATTCCACGTGCATGTTTAATGCATCGTCTCACTCTTATTACGCGAATATCTTCTTGCCAATTCATTGTTATTTAGTTCAGGTATGGTGGAAGATGTGGAGGATGGTTGTCTGGAGCAAATTTCTCCTCCTAATTGCCTACATTATGTTTCAGAGGGTAGTGATTGCATGCAAGTGCTATCCAAGGGCATATTTCATGTAATCCTTTATTATAAAGGAGGCAAAGAGCGAGCTGTGTTTGAGTACATCTTCTTTGATTTCGTGCTTTCTTTCGTGGTATCGGGTGCATGGCCGAGTAGCAAGGGTCTCCTGTGTCAATGGAAATGGACAGCAATACCTTTTAGCATGGTGGATAGGAAATACCAATTTCTTTGAAATCGTTATGAATTGAAAAACGTTGGCAATATCTTTTATATTTGCATTGGTTAAACAATAGTCCTATTTAAATTAAGGCATTACAAATGAGAGTGGCAACCTTTTCAATTTTATAGTCTCGCATATTAGTTAACCATGCTACTTTTGTGCGCAAGTAAAATGTATAACTTCAAATTAGCATAACAATTGGAAGGAAAGTGTGTAACGTTTGCAAAATCCACAAGTGTGAAACAAATACTTTTTGGAGAACAATTACCTGACATCAAACACATAGCTTGCAATAGTTTCGTAGTGCTAGCCTTTCCAATTGGCATGACCACCAAGTTACTTGCATACTATTGCAGCAAGCAATGCCTCACCCTTGAGGGTGCAATGACTTGGGACAACATGTGGGGGAAACCAATAAAGCAAGTTCAAATGAGGAGCTCGCAGAATCTTTAGAGGATAAGGCTTTGGTGCCTACTAGAGACAAGTACATAGGCGAAGGCGATAGCTTGCCCATACTTGAGATTAGCCTAATGACTAATGTAATAACAAAAGATTTGCCTTCGAGGGAAAGTTGCTTGTGAAATATGGAACCTTCAAGGCAAAAAATGCAACATATGCAACAAGGATTTTGTCCAACTTCACGGACCTCTACAACTACGAACCATAACTTTGGTTGCACCTCATGCCTTCGTGGGGAGAGCTTGGTCCCTGAATCATTTTACAGAGTGGAAGAAGCTATAGCTCACAAGAAGGTGCTTGGCGAGGGTGGGAGTTTCCAGTACTTGTTGCATGTTGATGCAACCACGTTCATATTAAAAGTAGAACCATTTGAGGGCACTGTGCACTTTGTCTCCGAAACTCCCATAGCTTTGTTTGTGCCACATGCATCAGGCACAATATCAACAGTCATAGGCACTATAGTGTTGTGGTGAGATAAAGTGTATGCGGATAGTGATTCTGATTAGATAATTGTGGCGGATGGCCCCTGCGATGAAGATCATGCTGCGGTATGTGCATTCCTCCTATGACAAATATTTTTTGTTTCACTAGCTTTGTTTTCAAATCCCTTATGATATTGTTTCTTCTAGCTTGCATTTGTCTCCAAGCGCAAGAACATTCTGATGCACTTAATTCAAGAATACAACGACGATGGTATTGTTGTGTACACTTTGAAGAATGTCTCCTACATGACTTCAAAGAACACACTAGGCTTTTATGACTCCACCATTCTTGTGGAGATACTTGATGAAGGGAAGCACGAAGAGCTTCAATAAGCATTCATAAGCCAAGTATCCCTTGGCTATGGTCAAAAGGTGAGTGTTTAGGTGTGTTTCCTTCAAGCAATTTACAAGTGATAAACTAACACAACTATTGTCTTTGGCAGGTGTTAGGTGTTCTTTAGTTCGTGAATCTCAATGCCTAACTCGTGGAGTACTAGTGCATTGCATGTGTGCAAAATAAACTACAAGAGCATTACTCGCTTGATGGAAGAAGGTTGCATGCAATTGCAAGATTTTGATACTTTCTTGCTAACTCTAGATTGTTAACACATGATGAGTATATTGATGCTCTTTGATATAGCATTTCACAACCAACAATATTCCTTCAGAGACACCCCCAAGGACATAGACCCTAGCAATTTCAACATTGGAATGCCCAAACTTTGGGTGGAAAATACTAATGTGCAATTTGTTTTGAATCCTCATGGAGCTGCAACATATTGCACCTCGTACATAACAAACGTAAATAAAGCAACAAGCAAAGCTATAAGACATGCCTTCAAGGAGTGTTTGAAAACAAATGCTCCTATAAACGAGCACGTGTGCAAGGTGGGAAATCCCATCTCAAACACACAGCATATTAGCGCCTAACAAGAAGTCTACTTAGCACTTTCATTTCCTTTGACAAGCAGCATAAGAGAATTTTGCTACATCAACACAAGCATGATGGAAGATCGAACCATGTTGCTCAAACGACATGCATAGCTTGAAAAGATGGACCCACTAAGCACTGATCTCTTTTTCCTTGTAATTGTTGCCAAATATACTAAGAGGAGCCCGTTACTACTATGCATTTGTTTAGCTAAATTTGCAAGCACATAACACGTGGGGAAACTACCAAAAAACAAAAACGGGACAAAGTATTTCGTTTCAATAATTATAGCAAAGCAAAAGAAATATTACCGAGAAATTTGCTTACCCTACTTGCCTTTCATTGGCCATGAGCACTTTCTTTCAGGCATGACATGTACAACAACAATAATGGGCTAATTGAAAGCAACAGGGCAAATTTTAACAAAGATACTACCTAGCACATGCCTCCATAGTCAAACTGCCTTGTCGACGTCACTCAAAGCAAGCATATATGAGCCCATCAATGGGTTCGACCTTCAAATAGAGCTTGACCAGGCAAATAAGGTGCCTTAGTTCCATGAGCAGACCATTTCACGTACGGGCTAGTGCTGAACACCGAGTACCATCATGCTCTACACAAACTAAACACAAAACAATGTATGCTACTTAAAGATGTGTTGCTAAGGGAACGTTTGGGTGAGAGTTCACCATTGTGCTTGTTCTTGTTGAGAAATGTGGGTTCATGAAAAACATTCACGTTGTTACTTCTCGTGCAGGCCCTTCTACAGAACTATTCACACAAACAAGCCTCGAATGTGGAGTTTCCCAAAGCATTACTCCTCGCATACATTGGCAAGGCATCTTACAATATAGGTGGCACAACCATACATTATGCTCTTCATTTTCCTTTCGTAAATAACAACTAGAGTCTTTCAGGAGACAAGCTCCAAACGCTTTCACTCATGTACAAAGACCTCAAAATAATTGTCTTTCACAAAATATCCCTAGTTGGGCAAAACACCTTACTTGCATTTGACATGCGAATGCCCAAAATCAAGCACAACCATCAATAGCCATTTGGCAACCTCAATGTGCTCTTTTGTGGGAACTTGTGCCAGGCAAGCCCCATGAAGGACAATTGGATTTTTTCCTCTAGGCCCACGACATTGGCAAAGCTCCTTCGGTCTGGATAGAGAACAGCATGTACTATGAGCTTGCGTCAATAGGACAATGTGTTCTTGGCCCAACTGAAGACATACGCATTGGCAACCACACTTTGCAAGACATTGAGCATCTCAATCGCACAAATTGTCAACTGCTAGTCCACAAAGGATCTGTGCCACATCTCTTCTATACTGATGTGTCCAAGGACAAACATAACCAAGAAGTCTTTGAAAACCTCAATACTAAGGCACATTATTTGAAATCAAAGGAATAGGTATTGAACATATAGCAAGACAATAAAAATACAATCTGATCCAAATTCTATGGGAGGCTTGGACAATGAGTTTAGATTAAAAGAAGGTAGCATTGTTGAGATCTATTTCGAAAACCTAGATATTGTTGACGGTCTCGTGAACATCTTCAGGGATGCAGACATGGGCAAGAAGCCTCCAATCATGTGGGTAGAATTCACCAACACCAAAATAGGGAGGCAAACATTCCTAGAGCATGCATACCTTTGCACAAACATCATTCCATTGTCTTGGACTCCTATCTTATAAATTGCATGTGAATTTTAAATAGGGAAAAACCACTTGAACACGATATGTCGATACCAATTCCCAATACACCCTGTGGTAGCAAGAACAATACATCACACACAAGGACTATCAATGTACTCCGTTGTGTGGTCTCAACGGTGACTCACGTGTCGTGGGGATCTTGAAGGAATGCCTATCTAGCCTCCACTCCAAGCTACTCCTTGTGAGAGCAATGCAAAGCACGAGCCGTCCACAAGTGTCACTCACAAGCGGCTCCCGGATTGTTGCAATGTGTTTCCATGAGAGAAAGAGGAAAAGGGGAGATGGGAGAAGAGAGGGAGAAGGGGAGGAGAAGAGAAGAAAAAATGGGGATGGAGTGGCAAACACAAAGGCACTACAAAGGAAACAACAGAATACCCAAAAACACTCTTGGAAGAGAAGAGGGAGCTTGTATTCCAGACTTGCCCCCTTCCTATTGTTGACCGCCCTCGAATCAGCCGCATTGGATTAAGTGAGTGGAAAGGACGGTTTGGAGGACTGCGTAGCGGTCCAATTGTCAGGGGGTAATCTGTGTGAAATAAGCTAGGTACTTCCAGAAGTGGGTGGCATGCATGTCCTTAAATGTTTGAATGTGATGGCCGTGGAGGTTGCGGACCCAAAGGTATAGGCGTAAGTCCTAGAATTGGAAGGGACCAGTGTCGAGGTTGAAGACAATCTGGTTGTTGAGGTTATGTAGTTTGTCATCAATGGGCCGCTCTATGGGCGAGAAGATCGCGGAGCAGTAAAAGGATAAGGTGATTGAAGTGTACCACTACAACCACCACAGGGTCGGGAATTGAGCCGTAGGTATCATTAAATGACTAGAGGCGAAAACAAAATCCTTCATGAGTCATTTGCTTGGGGAAATTGTACTTTGGAGAAGTACTTCTTCAAGAAGTTCTATACAATATTGGGTTCCTTTTGTTGGAGCTCTCGGGGTCCATCATCTTTCCATGGGCATGTAAAGGAGATGCATCCACCGCTCAAGGTGTGCGCTACAATAGTAGTGCCAAAATTGCTCCTGTTTCAAAAAGGGGATGCACCAACGGGGTTGAAGGTCGACCTTTGAGTCGATGAGGGGAATGGGTGCATCTGGGGCTAAATCGTAACTGCCACGTGTGCGCTTCGAGTGGGTTCACCTTCGATCATTGAAGGACTTGGTGATAAACCGCCGAGTGAGTGGGCGAAATTCCATGATCTCATATAGATGAAGGCTCTTCGAGTTAGGCCTTCTAGTGATGCATGAGGGCATTGTCAAGTAAGTCTTGGAAGGATTTAATGTCAGGCCACCATTGGATATCTTCGGGTGGCGGTGAGGAGGGGGTGCTAGAGGGACATCATCGTCGACATTGGGCATAGGGTCCTCCTCTGCATTCCCTACGTGCGAAGGGTCGATGGGCGTATGGACAAAATTTGTTGATCGCAGTAGTGTATTAAGAGCCTCGTCAAGAAGGTTGACAAGAGCATTGGAGGAGATGGATTGGGAGGTCTAGTGCTAGTGTTGGAGACGTTAGGGGAGTATTCAGGTAGGTTTGTGCAGGGAAGGGAAGGTGGGATGGGATTGGCAAGTTGTTGATGGGGTTGGCGAGATCTGTAGGGGGTGGCTACGAAATTTTTGCGGGGGGGGCAGTAGAGTTAAAGATGAAGATGGCATCTTGATCCTCCCCCTCGATGACATCTTCGGGGTATGCTACATGAATTGTTTCAAAATTGTTGACCAAGGACTCGAGTGAGTCCTGGAGAGTTTGTAGCACCCGATTGTACAAGATGATGATGCTGAGGGGATGGTAGGCCGTGGAGCAATATGCAACTAAATGTCCTTGTGTTTGAGCTACAAAAGCCCGGCCATAGGACTGCATCCTGTCGATGTCGGCTTGTAGGCTATCCGGAGTATAGACCCATTCATCAAGCTTGGCTAGCTGCATCACGTCATCGTTTTGGATAATTTGTGGATTCGATGATTACTTGACACCATGCGTGGAAGTTTAGGAGGATGGGGTGGGTGGTAAGGTTTGAAGATCAGAGGACAATGGAGGGATAGATTGGCAAGCTGAAGGTCTAGGGAGAAGTAGGACATGGCGAGGACGGGGCGACAGTGTTGGGATTGTGGCGGAGGATGGTCTAGAGTGTGTTGGGCAAGAGAGGGGCAGTGAGATCGATGTGGAAGATGGGGTTTTGAGTGTGGAGTGCATGGAAGTGCATTTGAAGTGTTTGGGGGATGGTGCGTGGGGCTAGGGTGTAGGTGACGAGTTGTGTGGGGACCTCCCTGTACATCGTGAACTCTTGCTACTCTCTATCCTCCAACATGGATTCCTCTGGGTGGCTAGAGGTGCGAAGGCGCTCATTGTTAGCTTGCATGGCAACAGTGAGGGCTCGCTCCTATGCGAGGAGATCCTAAAGGGTTTGGATTTGTCGGTGGGATCCCTCCTTGAGCCTAGCATACTTGTTCTCATCTGTGCCCTTCATTCTTCTGCGGGATGGAGGTTGGATTCTGCCTTGTCCACCTGGTCCATCATGGTTTGAACCAAGGATTCATTGGCAGCGAGCTCATCCTTTGCCGTTCGACCTTTGCTCTATACTCCTTTGCTCTGTTGAGGGCAATTTGCTCGATAGCTTACGTGGCAACCATGAGGGTGTGGCTATTGCATGTGCTAAGTTGTGCTTGTAGGAGAGAGGAGGACAGTTGGGAGGCGTGCTCTTGCCTCTGCTACAAAATTGTGCATGCTACTTGAGGGAGCTGGGCCATTGCATTAACTAGTTAGAGCTCGATGTGGTCCGCCTATGATAGCGACATGTCACTGTAGCCTCCAAGTGTTTGGTACTGAGGTGCACTACAAAATTCTAGGGCTTCTATGAGCTCGGGCCATGGAGAAGAGGAAGAGCCTATGATAAATGAAGCGGGATCTTGGCATTGTATTGGAGTATTGGTTGCAGTCTGGGGAGCAAAGGGGGTGGGGGGAATGCTTGTTGCTATGGGGTGGAGACCAATATTTACACTATCGTCACCATGAAACCCTTCCACATCAATGGGGTCCTGAATGGTTGTCTTGCCTTTAGGGTGTTGGGTGGAGGCCTGGAGGTGTTGTTGTCTCCTTAGGAATTCCTGCACTTGACGCAGTTGACTATCAAGTGGTTGTTGAGCGGAACTTGAGGGGGTGGTGCTTGGATCACTTCTCAATCGTTTGTGGTCAGCCACCGGCATCTCTTCATTTGTTGTAACAGGTCCTGTGGCTTCTTTATCGGCCAGCCCATATCCGATATGCCCCAACATATGGTAAAGCATGGGCATGTACAACATCGGGTTACCTAGGACATTACCATGTGTCTTTAGGTCTTCCCTTATCTGCGTGCAAAATAAATCTACCCAATTGGTGACCTGTGGCTCTACCAACCTCGCGAGGATGTTCGGCACTATCGACTGATGGTGGTTCGTGTGTTTACTTGGGTCAACCACTGGGGCACTCTTGCCGATTTATCTAGCACGATCATTGTCAGCACAAAGAAGTGGTTTCAACCCTTCCTTTTCTTCTTCTTGTATTTGCAGATCTTGCCGAGGGGCTCGTGCAGATATTTCTTGTGTGAGCACTTGTCCACAATGACGGGGAGGCAGAAGGCAGAGTGCCCCACGTCCACATCGGAGGTGGTGGAAGTGGGGGGTCCCTACTGCATTGCAGAGAATGTTGCCGTTAGAGTTTGAGTTGTAGGCGCTGGTGAACTCCTTGAGCAGCTTCATGTTGAGGTGACATGGCAAATGGTCCACAACGGGCTTAAGACCTGTCATTGCTAGGGATGCTTGTACTTATGGCTCCTTGAGAGCTTGGTATGCGGCCGTGTTGTGGTAGTAGAGAGTATAATCATTTCCCTCATACATGTACGTCGAGTGGATCACATAGCCATTAAGTTGTTGGAGGCATGCTTCCCTGACTGGTGAGTGTGTTACTGACCTCACGACCTTATACTCACCCTGTGTTGGAGCTGGCATGCACTTTCTAAAAGATTTGGGGCGAGGGGTTGCAACTGTTGCTCCTTGTGCTTGGGAGATCTATTTGGTCAAGATTTCCTCTTATGTTTGTAGTTCCACTATCGGGATGTCCATGGCATTTTGATTGTCTATGAGGGCGTGCTTTGGGATTCCGAAGGGCCAGTGGGCAATGGATTTAGGGGGTGGAGGCCAAGATGCCTTTCAAATTTGAAAAACTCACTGTCGGGATCCATGGGGAAGAAAGAAGGCAAGTGGGTGATGAATGAGTTGGTGGAGGAGGACGAGGTTATGGACATCCAAAGGGTAGCTGGAAGGCAGTATGGAAAGAGGCAGGGGCCTATGGAAATTCTGGTAGAAATTTGGTAGAGCATGAATGTTTTAACTAAGGTGACGATCCGGGGGGATAAGGTGCCTTTTTGTAGGTTTTTAGTATCCAAACGGCGAGGGGGGTGGCATTAAGGCTATGGGTTGATGGCGTAGGAGCAAGGCAAAGATCCGACGGGATAGTAGGTTTTTAGTATCCAAACGACGGGGGGGGTGGCATTAAGGCTATGGGTCGATGGCGTAGGAGCAAGGCAAAGATCCGACGGGATAGTTGTAAGGTGACAATCTGACGAGATGGCTGTAAGGCAACAATCTAGCGAGATGTTTGTAAGGCAACGATCCAAAAGGATGGTTGTAAGGCGATGATATGGTGGGATGGATGTAAGGCAACGATCCAGTGGGATGGCTATACTACGATGATCCAGCAAGATGGCTGTAAGGCTACAGGTGGTTAGGTTGACAGTTGTCAGAATTGTAGAGGGGGAAGAGGGGATGTTGATGCTGAGGGTGTTGCCAAGATTTTTGGGTGGAGGCCGAGGTCCCTTTCAAATTTGAAAAGCTCATTGTCGGGATCCATGGGGAAGAAAGAAGGCAAGTGGGTGATGAATGAGTCGGTGGAGGAGGATGAGGCTGAGGACATCTAAAGGGTGGCTAGCGGGGATGATCCGAAGAGATGGTTGTAAGGCTACGAGTCGTAAGGTTGACAGTTGTCAGAATCGTAGAGAGGGGGAAGAGGGGATGCTGATGCTGAGGGTGTTGCTAGGAGGGGAAATGGGGTGGACGGACTCAGTGATGCATAGACTCATGAGTGCAGCGTGCAAGGATGCAAAATATGAAAAAGCAAAAAAGGCAAAAAATGTACTAGCTGTATTCACCTAATGCTGACCGGGATGAGGTGAGTGCATTGTGAAAACCCAAGACTTGTGTGCTGCTGATGCATGTGGTTGATATGCCTATTGTACAGACTCACCTAGACTTGAACTTGATGATTGCACACCTTGGGAGGGGGGGTCAATTATGTGGAATGTAATGGAGTTGAATGCTAAAAGTGGACTTCACCTACGTGAAGTTACGAGTCAAATGACTATCCTATCGGATCTGGCCTCCACCTAATATTAATTTATCAACATGCTATACAAGATTGATGACACTTCGCACCATCCACAAGGGTTTTCCATACCCGGTAGTTCTTTTCCTAACACCTTCAATAGCCTTGGGGGTGCTTCTAACGTCCTATCACTAGATGTGACTATCATGGATATTGGAGATCCATCACCATACTAAAGATGGTGCACAGTACTGTATTGAAGACGGCATGGAACACGCTGAAGATGACTGGTCACATTGAAGGTGACAAGAGTGATAGAGTCACATTGAAGATGACTAGTCACACTAAAGGTGACATGAGCTATACTGAAGATAGCATGCATGGTGATCAACTACCACCTCTATTTTCCATGCCCAATGCCAGGGGCCTTACCTGGAAATTTTGTGAACAACAGGTGCACGAAGCTGTCCTTTGTGCACAATGCCATTTCAAACGAGGACAACAGCCCTGGAAGACCAAAGCTATGGAAGGGTTTTCGACCCCTTCTTGTCCCGTTCCAACATGGGCAATCCCATCAAGGAGCAGGGCTCGATGTCTCCAATTGCCTCGCCTACAACAAGGACAAATTCCAAGACTCCATGGGCAAAAGTTTCACAAGCGTTGGGTTGCAATAAGGCTGTTGGAAGCCTAGGGCTACTATCAAGGCGAGCGATACGTTTGGGTTCCAAAGCTTCCAACGACACCGAATACACAGCCTCACCTCGCTAGGTAGTAACACAAGAACCTATGTCAACTCCTGATGCAGTCCCACAAGAACCTACCCTTGAGCCTAGCACGATGAATAATTCTACGAGCCCAAGTAATGTCATGATTCCATGTATAGTGCAACCCAATGAGAAAGCCACCAAGGTCATTGAGGAAGCAACACAAGAACCGACCCCTAAAAGCAAGGTAGTTACACAAGAACCTTCCTCCAGCCCCGTGCGCATGCCGTCAGAAGTCACCTTACTTAGGGGAGCGCCCATGGTGCCACCCAAATCTACTCCTCTTATTAAATCCAAGTTTGCAGTACCAAAAGAATCCGTGTGCCTTATTCCGAGAGAGTTCCATCTAAGTGAATCCTATGTGTGTTAGGTTGTGATGCTTAGTTTTATAACATAGATCAAGATCACATAGCTTTGTAAGGCAGAACTGATTTTCAAAACCAAAGTCTTGAGTGCTACATCATAGAGCTCTTTGAGATCTAAAGAGTGCTTTCAGTTTGAGGAAATTTGGAGTTGTCTATGGCTAATTATGAGCAAATTAAGTTTTGGGATTAGCTAGGGTCCTAGGCCTTAGATAAGTTAATGTCATATATAGGTAGAGTGGTTTAAAATAAAGCTAAATTATTAAATAATTAAAAGTTACTTTTATCTACTTTTTCCAAAAAGGATGCCTAGCTTTTCTACTTTAAGCTTCTCTCTCAAGCTTTCCTATTTTTAGAAAAGTCTTCTATTTCTAGCCCTAGCTTTTTTCCTAGCTCTTCTATAAAGTAGGGGTCGACCTGCATCCCAGTGAATCAGCAAATCAGCCTTCCTATTGTCTACCCTGCTCCATCTTGTCACACTCTTCAATCACGAATTTGCCCACAGAAGGTCGCCTACCCGCTACACTTTTGTTCCTGCTCCGTAATCCAATGAATCAATCTCTACACTAGTCCATAATAACTACCTACTAGTCACCATGCTACTGCAAATCTAATCGCCACTAATTGATCACTTTCTTGGCCTTGCTAGCTGCCTTCTTTATTGCACCTAATCTCGACCATAGAGGGTAAGCTTTTCTCATCAAATTGCTTCTACTTTCTTCATATTTCATTTTGTTTTTTAGGTACCTTAGAAAGATTTCAAATTTAAATCCTAAGCTCTCTCCTTTGATCCTTAGATAGCCAAGGTTTTATTTATAAATGATTGAGCACTATCTTTAGGGTTTTCACGTGTTTATACTAATCCTAACAAGTGAAAACTTTGTTGTATCTCTGTTTCAAGGTTCAAGAGAAAGACTGGAGTCACCACTGTGACTTCACCTAGATTCAACTAGGGACTGCCAGTGGTTTCTTTCTTAGAGAATTCAAAGTTATAAGCAAGAATCGATGTCCTCTTGATTGCCTTGCAATGAGAAAGGGGCACCTTTATGTTAAGGTTCCCATTGAACGATCGACTATATTGTATATTAGTCTAATCTCTTGAAAAAATCACTATATTTCTCTATGACTAAAGGTCAAGAGTCCTCAAGGTTTTGTCCAAAGATCTGTAACATATTTTGATTGGACTAAAAATCATGAAAAGAAAATACAACTAGGCTTGGCCAATTGGGGCATGAACCTTATTCACATCAAATCAGGTGTTGGTGTCTGTTCTTTATTTTCTATTTTTCTCTTTGTCATATGAAATATATGGGTATGTGTATGAACATCATTTTTATTTGAAAGTTGTGGAAATTCTAAAATTCTAAGTTTATTACGTTATTCGATTGAAAATGTGCTTTCGCGTAAGCACAACTTTGACACAATCCATGACACAAAATAAAAGAGATAAGTTTAGCTCTAAGGAAAAAAAAGAATGTAAGTTATTCCATATCTTTCCTTGTGTGGACTCATAGATCCATCTAGAGGCATGGAACTCTCTAGTAGGCTTAGAGGCAAGCTACTTTCTCTTACTTTACTTGCCTTGTGGGAAGTCAAAGTTTACGAGGACATTGCTAGCTCAAAGGCTCTCATTTATAAATAAAAGAAGAGAGTGGACTTGCTTTGTTTGCACAAAAACCAGCCTCCTGCAAAGCCTTAGGTCACACGGGGTAGATTCAGACGAAATGGCTGGCATTGAAAAATTCTCCCACCTCCCCAATAAACGTGAAAAAAAGATTTTATATTTTAAATACCACATGTTTACCTACTCAGTTGGCGCTGGTACACTTCTCTTTTACCCTACATGAGGCTGATGAACACTTCCTATCATGTTTTTATTTCCAGACCATAGCAACTACTCAATATTTCTGTTGCTGCTAATATGCTTCTGTTTCTCTACACAAGATAAGTCGTCTTCTTCATGCTTCCAACAAAAGCTGCAAAAGAAGTCTCAACAGACATCATTCCAAATATTCAGCCACTTATTTAGTAAGCCTTGAAACTTCTACAAACAATCCCTATAGCCATTTTGCATTGCCGCTTGACATTTTTAAGCGCCCTTCCTCAATTTGTCCTCCTCTTCTTTCTTTGATGTGCGAAACTAGCATTCTTCTCAATGCTCTTTCTCTGGGAAAGAACCTTCACAGCAATTAACCCAAACTTTATCTTTTGAAAACACTTTTTCCCTGCACCTTTTTCTTCTTAATTGAATTATTTCCCTCAACTTCCTGATTCAGCTTCATTAGCCCAAAACCTCTCCCCATGACTTCTGATGTAAATGAATCACTACCATCTCTTTCGAACTGTGCTTCCAAGTTCCTCCTACGGGTGCCACTCAAAAATTCTGCAGCAGAGCAGAGAAGAGTAAAAGGTTCCATCAACAGTGCTGAGATGGAATGCTAAATCAACAAACGTTTCATATGCTAAATCTGATAAACCTTCATATGGCTCTCGTTCGGTTCTTGTCCAGACCACACAGCATCATCTACATCCTCCCCTGGTTTAACTTCCACATCATCGTCTTCATGGTATTTAGCCCCACCAGATTGAAGCCTTTGGGACTTCTTTAGAAGGCTGTTCCCAGAAATGTACAAATCCAATTTCGAAAGCATTAGCACATTGCAACTGTAGACCAAAACAAGAAGATCTCAGTGAAACAAAACACTTACACAATGAACAATGAAATGTATTACTCTTTTCTGCAAACTTTTCTTGTTGCTGTTCTCTTCGCTGCTTGCGCACGGCATCCGCAGTCTAATCTTTTCCCTCATGAGTCTTATAGTGCAGCAATTTCTACAGGTGTCTTCCTAACTGATAGAAAGTGGGATCTAATAAGCTTTCAAGGACGAGACCAAATCGCTATCTTAATTTTTAGGCACTCTGCATTTCCTCTTAAGTCCAATGCTCACAAAAAAGCATGAACTGCTATATTCATTTCCAAACAATGTATCGATAAGAATCCCACTCCTGCATGATGCAAGACAAAAAAGTAGGTATACACAAGAAGTGTACAAGCACAAAAACAAGACAAACTTAAAATATGTTTTAGGCATTTCCTCTTAAAAGTGCAATGCAAGAAAAAAAAAAAGGCAACACAAGAAGTAGTACAAGCACAAAAAAACAAGAGAAACCTCAAAAGAGCCAAAACAGAAAGAAGAGAAGATGGCAGACTTTCAATCTTCATCCATGATTTCTAAACCCTTGGAAGTGGAACTCAAACCCAAAGGATTGAGAAAAGTGCATTTTGCTCAGTGTTTGAGCACTTCATTGGGCATTCACATTTGCAGATATTTGCTGTAATTTCTGATTGACATTTGCAGATTTTGTGTTAGCCTTTGAGCACCTTGCTCATTGCAGTGATAGTCTTGAGGCTTCAAATTTGCAGGGCACATTCTTTTCAGGGAATTTTTCCGATGACCAAACTTGACTTGCTTGGAGTGACTTCTGCTGAAGACAAGCTTGATGGTACCACCTATCCCATCTGGGTTGTACTTGGTGTACCGCTTCTTGGTATCCAAGAGTTTCTGGGGAATCGTATCTGAATAGAGACTAGACCTATACATGCACCTGTTGTCACTGTATCCACTATAGGTGGTGCTACTACTACTACCACTTCTAGCTCTACTACCCGTTCATGCACCAAATCCTCCTACACCGTACCAAACCCACTATCAAAGGGATGCCCAGGCACATGCCATGATTGCATTTGCAAGAGATTCATTATCCCTGACATCAAATCTTTCATGACAGCCAAGGATGCATGGGACATTTTGGTCCCTTTGTATCAGGTTCGTAATGAGGCCAGAGTTGCCTTTTTGAGAAACACCTGATAGTGTAGCACATACAAGAAGGGGACAGCATAGATGCCTATCTCGCCAAAGTCAAGGACTTTGTGAGCAGCTTATTAATGTGGGTGAGATTATACCAGATGCACAGGTCATTCCACGACACTTAATGGGCTCCCTGACTCAAATCAAGGATTTGCTACAACATTGAGGTTAGTGGCCATGGGTAACCCCAACCACTACTCCTTCGATTAGCTTGTCTCCCTACTCCTACAAGAGGAGCAGAGTTGTTGAAACCGGGCTCTATTAATGCAGACCAAGCCTTTGCCATAGATCACAAGGGCAAAGGCACAGGGGAGGAAATTTACAGCAAGCCAAACCTTCCTCAGGAAACGAGGCCATGACATATCTGAGTGCCAAAAGCGCATTGCATCCGAGGAGAAGAAGCAACAGCAGGGACTTGCAATCACAAATGCACCAATTTCCCATAAGCATAGCAATGAGGCAGCACATTTTGCTCATGATGAGTGGGCATTTGTTGTGACATGCCATTATAATCCTCATAGGACGTTTCTGCCTTATCACTTTCAAATTCTGACTCTAACTAGTATTTCGATAGTGATGCTTCAAAGCACATTACATCCTGCAGAAATTTATTTCAGACATTAAGTGATGCTCACAAGGAGGGCATTGTCACTTGTGCAAACAATGCCTCTTATCCTGTCAAAGGGATTGGACACGTTGAGGTTACTTCTGTGTCAGGGGATACAGTCACTCTTCTAAGGTGTTGTTTGTTCCAAGCATCGAAAAAAATCTGATTTCCCTTTCAGCCATTTCTACCAATGGCTTCAGGGTTGTCTTTGATGGTTATGGTTGGCCGTATATGACAATCGGCATGATAACTGCATTGTACTTACTAGGACACTTTCTAGAGGGCTGTATCATCTAGATACATATGAAACAGCGAGCTATAGAGGCTAATGCACTTGCCTATGCTACTGAATGTGTAACTTCAAACACACACTTAATGACCTGAAGATAGGGGCACCTCAATTGAAATAGTCTGGTCAAAATGTGTTCATTGGACATGGTTTTGGATCTTCCAAAGATGCATGCACTTAAATAGCACATTTGTGAGGGCTGCTTGTTGGGTAAAATGCATCAGTTCTTATTCCCAAAAGATGGAACCCTTGGTGCATCCAGGAAATGTACAGCGATGTCTACGGTCCGATACAGACAGCTTCTCTTGGGGGTGTCTATTATTTTGTCCCTTTTGTTGATGACTACAGCAGACACATCTCTCAAGGCCATGTCTGAGGTTTTTGCGTGCTTCAAGAAATTTTTAGAAATGTCTGAATATGAGAAAGAAAGAAAGAAAGAAAGAAAGTCTATTAACGTCCACGGGAGACCAAGAGGTCTATGGGACAACATGAAAGCCATCTAGTACATCAGCTTAGGGAGGGCGCAAGGCAGCTTCCAAGGAGTGCAAAAGCCGCTCCATTTATTTAGAGAGTACCTATATTGTAGCCTAGATAAAACATACGCACAAATATATAGTTGGCCTTACATCAGTTTAAGACTGAGAGTCTTTTGGTTTTGATTTAAACTCTCTAATGAGTGCTATCCCGTCCCGGTAGACTGCCCATTTACCATCCTTCCTGGTAGCCCGAACCTTTACTAATTCCTTTGCCTTATCCTTCAGTTGAGCCTTGGTGAGTTCCTTGGCTATCCATATCTTCGTCCCTTTCAGCTTGTGAGATTGTCGCAGAACTTTTATATGTATGTCTCGTGAGTTGAATGTAATGATAGCATGGCCATTACGTTGACCGATATGAACTACTCGAGCTTCACCGTCATCATCTGGGTTGTCAGGATTGTCATCGGCATCTGCTGTCCAGTCAACAGTAGGCATGGCTGTTTGGACATGTGCTAAGGTATCACTAAAAGATTCATCTTCTTTATACCATCCATCTGGAAGCCTCCCAATTCTGATTTTCAAAGCATTACCCTTTCTAGCTGTATGTTCTTTAATCTCTTCCTGAATATCAGCCTTGTTGACTTTTGCATCAAACTCCACAGTCACTTCTTGCTTGGCTGTCTGCATTTCAGTATGAACTAGATTCTTGACTGCAGAGACTAGTTGGGGGGTGGGGGGGGGAGCATTGCATGACTTTATAACCTCGTCAATGACTTCCTTCTTACCAGGTCCTTCCAAGACTTGAATTCTAGCTATGGCATCCGTTAGCTGCATCCTCTTGAAACTCTTGACCCTCCATACAGTAGGGGGGGTGAGTATGTGTCTCGAGAGTACGCTGATTTTTGGAAGCCTGGGGTATCATTTATTAATGCACTCCTCCTTATGCCCTGCAACAAAATGGTGTTGCAGAGCGGAAGAACCGATCCTTAATGGAAATGGCTAGGTATGTGCTTAAGGGCAAATCCTTGCCTGGTAAAATTTGGGTAGGTGCCCTAACTATGTGCTGAATCGGGCACCTACTCGGGCAGTGAGAGCAATCTTATGAGGCATGGAAAGGTCGTGAGCCAGTGCTTTCTCACATGAGGGTGTTTGGATCTTTGGCATTTTCTCATATTCCCTCTCACCTAAGGCATAAACTGCAGGATAAGGCTGTCAAATGCATCTACATAAGCTACAGCTCACAAAGCAAAGGTACAGGTTGTTTCAGCCCAGTAGAGGGGAAGGCTATTGTCAGCAGGGATGTAATTTTTGCTGCAATTTCCAGCCGGACTGCAAAAGACAGCCTAATGTGGATGCCTCGTAGGTGTTCGATACCTTGCTCCCCCTCTTTCAGTCTATTGCAGATTCAGATCAGCTTTTGTAGGGTCGAACTCCACATGCCTCTAGCAGCTCTCAACCTCCTCAGGTTCCACATGCTTAGCCTTATTTGCAGCCACATGATGTGCAATTGATCAAGAGAGGGCTGTCATTAGACAGCATAAAAGACCTCCAAGGTGGCTCTTGGATACTTTACCGGACAGCAAGGAAGCTGAGCCCTTGGCTGCCTGCACTAGAGGTGATAAAGACAAATGCACGGCAATTCGCTTGACGTTGCCTTGATTGCCACTGCCTGTAATGAGGAACCTCTAGTCACGAAGATGCATTTGCAAGCAAGGAATGGATGCAGGCCATGAGAGCTGAACTTGGTTCCATTCATGTTAATGGCACTTGGAATTGGCACGACTTACCTACCGGCAAGTGTGCCATAGGCATTAAGTGGGTGTACAAATTGAAACGCAAAGTTGACGGTAGTGTTGACCATTGCCTTGTTGCAAAAGGCTATGCCCAGCAACATGGCATTGACTTTGAGGAGACAATCGCCCCCACTTCCCATATTACGACCATTCGGTGTGTCGTTACTCTTGCATCCCAAAAGCATTGGGAGGTACACCAGCTGGACATTAAGACCGCTTTCCTTCATGGCAATTTACTAGAAGATGTCTGTCACCCAACCTCCGGATTTGAGGTTTGACGGTTCTGAAAATCAAGTATCCCAGCTGAAAAAGGCCCTCTATGGTTTTGAAGCAAGCACCACGGGCATGGTATGCCAAGGTACATTCTTGCTTGCTATGCCTTGGATTTCAAAACAGCAAACACACGAAAATAGCAGATTTCAACGCGAATTTGCAGAAATCATTTGCAATGTCAGATATGGGCAGGTTGCACTACTATTTGGGCATCTAGTTTGCTTGTGTTGAGGCCTAGGGGGGGGTATAAATACATTGGGCAGCTCTTACACTGCTTCCAATTGGAGGATTACAAGCCAATTTCTACACCATTGGCGCCTAGCTTCCGTTTCTCCTCCGAGGATGGGAGTGCCCAATTTGCTGCCACTTGAAGGCCACACAACATTTGGAATGTTCTGTCATGATCAGTCTTTACTGGTTTTGCATGCATTCACAAATAGTGATTGGGCAGGTTGCTATGACACCCATGTCTCGCACAGTGGCAGCTGTTTCATGCTTGGCTCTTCGTGCATCTCTTGGTCCAGCAAGAAGGAAGCAGCCTAAAGTTGCTATTTCCAATTCGGTACAGCCAGCCTTCACAGCTACCGTAGAGTGTGTTTAGCTATGCAAGTTACTTTCAGATCACAATCATCTACACTGACAGGCAAAGTGCTTTGGCCATTGCACGTAATCTAGTGTTTCATGAGTGTATGAAGCACATTGAGGTACACTATCATTATGTTCGAGAGCGACTGTCAACTGGAGATATATAGTTGTCCATATGTTCCCACAGAGGATAACCTAGCAATCTCTTCACAAAGGCTCTACCATGACCCAAGTTTAAGGCTTTTTAGTATGCTTTACACTTGGTACCAACTATTATGTGATGTTAATCTCCCTGTACTATAATAGGCTGCTGTATCCATCTTGGGAAAAGATGCGTAACCATGATATAGTTTCCAAGTATACCTGAGATGTGTCTAGGACACTTCAGCCATACCATGAAGGGGGGGTTGCTAGCATTCAGCCTTGGTATGGCCTTGTAGGCTAGTTAGGACATCTAGTCCTAGTACATCTACTTCACTTAGGACCTTGTAATACTTAGTCGATTAGTTGACTTTTGGGGGCCTATATTGGCCACTTTCGTGCTTTCTTCATGATCCATTTGCAAGTACGCTTAGCTCCTTCAGCTTGTTGTTTGTTCCCTTGCATTCCATTGCTTCCCACACCCAACAGCCATGGCACTCCATACTTGCGGGACATTACAATCCGCATCCTTTCCCTACACATTTGTCATTTGCAACTTTGTTATCAAGCACATGTGACATTACCATGTCACATGTGCTTGATAGCAAAGCTGAGCCTTAGAGGCTTGCTCCTTGATTCATTGAGAAAATAGTGAATATTTGGTCAATTTTTGCACAACACAATTGCTCTGCAAGAGCTTGTGAGAGGAAATAGAGTGCTTACCCACTCGTACATACAAAGAGCTAAACTCAATTGAGCACACATCAATTACAAAGATTGGTGTGCTACCAGGCAAACCTTAGGCTTGTACAAAAGCTGAGGTCATTAGATGGACTAATGCTGTATGACCAATGCTAAAGCCTAATTAGAAACTTATTTTAAAATAAGGTATGGCCAATGCTAGCTTGTAACTTGAAAAATGCAAGTGAATTCAAATCATGTTAAGCTCACCCCCCCAAATGATGTTAACTCAACTTGATGCGGAGTAGAGGGAAATGTATGC